>NW_004524580.1:29331538-29340423 GCF_000260255.1 Octodon degus | reverse complement strand
GTAATCCCAGCTCTTGGGAGGCTGTAAACATGCAGACTGCTACAAGTCCAATGTAGTAGTGAGACCTTGAACACCCTTTAGACTCTTCCCTAAAAAAAAAAAAAAAAAAAAAAAAGGAGAAATAAGAGAAGGAAGAACTGAACCTCCAGCCCAGTATAGCATGCAATAATTGGCTCTTGCCTAGAATCTCTACAGAAGCACGTTTACTCAATCTCTGCTGCCTGTCAAGATTTTGATACCGTAGCTCTAACACTAGCTGGACCTGTGAAAACACACGAGGGACATGTCTGTTCCCTGGATAAATGCACACTGCGGCCCTATAATAAGACAGACACCGTTACAGGCGCTCAGGACACCAGTGAATAGCACGCACTCTCCCCATGCTGCTCAGTGAAGACTGACAACAGGAAGACATGTGAACACACCGCACAGCATGTTAGAGAATGGCAAAATACCGCGGAGAAAGAAAAAGCTGCGATGGGGATTGTGAACAGCGGGAGAGAGGAAGCGCTACAATTTAAACAGCTGGTCAAGAAAATCTTTGCAGAGAAATTGAACAAAGACTTGGAAAGAAGGGTCCACTAAGAAGAGAAGCAGAGAGGGGAGTTCCCAGACAGGAATAAGCAGCGCAAACATCCGGGTTGAGAAGTGTACGCAGGGGGTGGGGGGGGGAAGTGTACGCGGAAAGTGGAGTTGGAAACCAGCTAGATCCGGGGGAAGAGGACATTGGATTGTGAGTAGGACAGCCACGACTTAAGTGGACAGCTCCGCGGTTCCACGTGAGCGCACAGGGCGAAGGGCAGAGCTGTGAGGCTACTGTAAGGATTCAGTCACGTGACACTGGTGGCTCTGGCCAGGTGCCGATGGTGGATGTACTGGGAAGGTTCTGATGCACTCTAAACCTTTGTTCTTTGCCTAAAGAAGGAACCGATTTCCTGTCTTTCACTGAAGCTTTGTTTTGGGTGAGGGACTTTGGCTGTATCTCATAGAGCAAATAAGGGGTCTTTAAACACGTGTGACCCTGTAAGGTCAAAGACAAAAAACAACGGCAGCAAGATATGTGTGTGTTCCTGCAGTTTTGTCTACCAGCCCCAAGAAGTTTTAAATTGACATCATCAGACATGTATAGGATTGCATAGAATATAATCCCTAGCATGGATAAGTCACAAAATTTGAGAATAAAATTGTCATATCCCATATCATCCACTTCAAAAATACTACCTTAGCTAGCCCTCACTCCTCTTTATCCTTAGGAAAATTCTTACAGTTAGTTCTTCTGCTTCACTTCATTCCCAGCCAGTGTCCCCATGGAGCTCTGTCCAATGCAGACGCCAGGCGTGTGTTTGTGTTGGAGTCTTCCGTGGCTCATGCCACTGTACACTTCTGCAGGAAATATTTCAAATTGCTGCTCTATTTGGTGCTCGGGTGGCTTTTGCAACCCTGGTCAGTGCACAGAGCTACAATCTGGCGCATAAGCGGGATGCTTTGCTGTGTTCAGCGGAGCAAGGATCGCGGAATGAGACTGATGTACACTCCCAACTTGGGGAACTGAAGTACACACACTCAGGTGGGCGCTCGTGTGCACCTCTCTCACCTCTTCATGGCTCCAGAAGCAGGCTGCCCATTCACCTGAGCACTAAAGACAATGCAAACGACTTTCCATGTGCAGTCTTGGCCTGGCTGCTCGGTGCTCCCTGTGTGCCCCGTGGAAATAAGAAAATTTCAACCTGCTACTTGGTCAAATGTCTTTGTTAGGTAACTCAGCTCTTTCCAAGGGATGCTAATTCCTGCCATAAGTTGAACATTGCTAGAACAAGTTCCTCCCTAACTAACCTCACCAAATAGCTGTGCTGTAGGTCTTAGCCGTCAGGCCTAATGCTTGGCCTCAAGTTCAACATCCGTGATTCAGTCTGAGCTAGGAAACAACACCCAAAGACGACTGCTTGAAAGATGAAAATCCATTCCCTTCAGATCCCTGACTCAAACCAGACCATCAAGGGGCTGGGGAGATAGTTTAGCAGAGTAAGCGCTTGCCTGGCAAGCACAAGGTCCTGAGTTTGATCCCTGGTTCCACAAAAAAAAAAAAAAAAAAAAAAAACAGAAAAAGAAAGCAAACCAGACCATCAGAGAACTTGTATCTGAGCAGAACCTTGCCAAATGTTTCCATAAAATTCTGCTTTAAGGCCATGCTATTAACATAAATGGGGTTTGGAAGATTCAGTCTTCCAAATTTAATCACTTTCATAACAAAAACATGGCACGCTCTTTAATGGGATTTCCTGTGAGAAACTTGTCTGATACGGATGACAAGAATAGTCAGAATCATCCCAAGTAACTAATTTATCTGTGCACCTTGAAGCACTTTACTCTGCTCTCTAGCTGGTAGGAAACCAAAAGGCAAAGTTGTGGCCTCTGTATCTTATGCTTTGGGTCATTCTGGCATGCATTTTAATTGAGTTCTTGATTCTACTTTGTTCCCAACTTCATCCTTCCACTGGATCTGCTTTTATTTCATTTTATATGTGTCCATATACCTTATTATGCATGCATAATACATATAAAATACAGATATAGATGGGAGCTTTGTCCTGTTACCAATGTTTTGGCTGCTTTAATAAAGGAAGCAGGGCTTCTGTCCTTTAAATCACTTTTTTTAAAGCCTAAAGTTATGAATATGCTCTGGATTGCACATAAATCAAATTATAAAGAACAAGGGTGTAATGGTTAGCATCTCTAAGAGCAAAACTAAATAAAACACAGAAGTAGTTAACCAGCAGAACACAACAACAACAACAACAATAAAACCTAGAACCTGTTTCTCAGTTCAACCACCAGCCATTTTTTGAGTTTGTTATTTATGAGTCATAAAGAATTCAAAAGAAAACAAGGATTCAAGACTCAAAGACTACTACCATCTGGGGGGTGAGGAGCAGAACACATGTTAAGTGTCACCAGCACAATTAATGGTGAGAGCCACAGCCACAGATGGCCCCTGTTACTACAGCCTGTGTAAAGTTCCAGAGCAATTTTGCAGGCCAAACTGATCCACGTGAGCAATCTAAAATCCTTCAGGAGTCAGGGGCTGGCAGAAGGGCCTTCTAGCTGGGATCCAGGAAATAGCTCCCACAAAGGTGTTCCTACTTTCACCCTGTGGAACGCATCATGTCAGTTCCAGAAATGCCATTTGGAATTGATAGGCAACTTCTGAAGGTAAGGGAATGTTGCCTAACCTTTCAGTAATGGAGGAAAGCACCTGGTCTTTAGGACGCCCTTTTTCTTATTTTAAGTAAAAGCACTTAGACCCAATGTGAACCAATTAATAATTTTCTGCCGTGTTGAGTTCACTTTGCCCACATGCTCAAGATCCATCATGTTTCTCCAGACTGTTCCCTTCCCATATTCAGTCTGACTGAGGTACCAATTTCTTCTATTATTAAGGCCATGATTATTATTGGCTGAAAATTCTCTGGCTCTGAAATTGCTTAATGTTAAATTAAGTGCAGCCAGTTTATCACTTTTATTGCTCAACAAACTAGATACCATTTATGGACTTCTGATTGACCTGATTTAACCCAGCCTCCTCAGTGAAGCAGCTGCAGGGCTCCTCCAGGTCATCCCTATGCACTGTCAGGGGTGGCTGGCTCATGGGTCCACTAGCAAATGCAAGTTACCGCAAGAGTTCATGGTGGCACCAGTCCTCCTGCCTCCTTTCCCAGTGAACCTGTGGCCTTTGCATTAAGCTATGCCCCAACCTTTTTAAAAATTTATTTTATTTTGAGGTAGGATTTCTTTAAATCCCTAAATTGCCCAAGCTGGGCTTGAACTTGCAAGCTTTTGGCCTTAGCTTCCCAGAGTGCTGGGATTATAAGTGAGGGCCAAACTGCCCAGCTGCACACCTCTAAATGAAAGGGACTGTGTCATGTTACTTTCAGATCCCTAATGTTTGTCTATGGTAAGACCTCAAAAGGTACTTTCTCAGTGAAATAACAGCTGTGTGAATTAGTATTAGACAATGACACAGGGCACTTTGCAAAAGCGTCCGAGGAACTGATGCTCTGAATTTGGAGTGTGAAAAATATTTATGATGTTCAATTGCAAATTTAAAACAAACAGATCAACAATTCAAACTATGGAGTTTAAAAGGAGGGATAAAAAATAAGCCAATCACATCCATCTATGCAAATACTATCCTTCCATCTAGACACTATTCTCCCCCAGGACCTTTAATCTCCAGTGTGTAAGGAACACTCTTGTGCACACCTTCTTCGCTAAATAGTCCTGAAAAGCGGGGAGGCTAGACAAGCATCTATAATAAACCATATCAAATACTGTAAATTATTTCTAGGAAACTACTATGAAAGATACATACAAATCCTTCAAAACATCATCGGCTTTATAAAATAAGATTTGAATTAATGAGAATATGTACTCTGTGATAGATTGGCTCAATATTCCAAAGAACTGGCTCTAGATTAAGTTATATACTTTATATAACCCTTCCTCTATAACATGATTTTTTTGGAACTAGACAATATCTGAAGTTCTTCCAGAAAAATAAAGGTGCAAAAATATCTAGGGAAATCTTGAGGCAAAAAGGGGGGCAATAAAGGAAGAGTTGCCATATCAAACATTAAAATATACAAATCTAGAGAAATTAACACAATGTAGAATTAATCAACAAATTGATAGTCAACAACAAAAAAAGGCAGATTCCCCAAACGTGGGTCTGACTACAATGGGGAATTTAATAAATGTTGCTATCCTTCCATCCACCTCCACCCTAAGTAACCATTCTTCTTCCTCAAGAATTACAGTATAGCAGGTGTATTGTGAAGAAAGTATTTGGGAGAGGGCCAGTGAGATAGCTCAGTGGTCTACAACGCCTGCTTAGGCAAGCACAGGGATCACAGTTTGATCCATGGCACCACGTGGCACCCTAGCCCCACCCCCAGGGTGGGCTGAGCCAGCCACACACAAAAAAAATAAGTATTTGGGGGAAGCTGGGTATTTTGAAAGGAAAAATAAAATGAAACTCATTCAGTATTAAACCAAAGGTTGTATGACTCAAGTAGATATGATTATAAAAATAAAATCTTAAAAATATAACAAGAAATTATGGAAGATGAATTGTATGATCCCAGAGTGGGTTGAGATTTACTCATTGTTACACAAAATCTAGAAACTGCAAAAGAAATATGACAACTTCAGCTATATATAATTCTAAAAAATTTCTTGTGTTCCAAATACTATAAACAATAGCAGAGACAAATGACAAAATAAGGTGAAGTATTTGGTGGAAAATGGTCATGTGGAGCTGTGAGTTCCTTAGTGTAAAAATCAAGATCAAAATTCAATTTTTTAAGACAGTGAGCCTGTAAAAGGCATGAAAAGAATGTTAGTTCACAAAAGAGACAAATACTACACAGTGAACACAGGAAAAGATGTTCAAATTAAATGAGGAGGCGCTACTTTGACCCAGAAGATTGGTGAAGGCCAAAATGTTTGCTAGTGCCCTTAGGTGTGAGGAACCAGGCACTGTCATTCACTGGCGCTGGGAGTTCAACCCCAACCTGACAACCTTCAGTCAGTGGTATTCCAATAGAGTTGTCAGACATGGGCCACTGTATGCCTTGTTATCCACACATCCGACTTTCAGAAGAAAGCCTTGCCCACAAACTTACTGGCATATGACTGCACTTCCCTAACTAACTACCTTCATCACATTCATCAATCTCCTTAGTTACTCCTTCTAGGAAACTGCAAGCTAGGCTGTGGCCGTTTTCTGTCTGGACTACATAGCTACCCTCTCCACTGTTAACAGAGACAAAAGAATCCAAGCATGTTGGCCACCATCTTGCTTTTCTCTCACACCTTACTTTTCTTTTCTCCTAACAGAAAGTCATGCTCTGGTCCTCTTCCTGGGGGTCCTGTGGCAAGGCACAGGGTCCTCCCCTTTTACTGTTCAATGTATCACCATGGTACAGAATTAAATCTAAGTAAACTCCAAATTACAATAAGTGTCTGTGAGGCTGATAAAATCTTTATTAAATCTCTCCCAAAAGCTTTATGATGAAGTCATTTACACTAAGAAGTAAGTGAGGGCATAATTATGAAATGAGATCTGCCAAGCCAGAAAGCACATACACATACATAAGAACGCTTCTCCAAACACCCAGCACCAGAGACAAATAATGACAATGGATTAACAGCCTCGGGGTAATAGAACCATGCTGCAGGCTCTGTGCTAAGCACAGCGCAGCTATTATCTCATTGCCCAAAACGACAGCCAAGTTTGCAGGATGGGCTACCTCCATCCCCATACTCAAGGACGATCACACATGCAGTGACGAGAAATTTGCCCAAAGGTGAGTGAGTGGTGGCACCTGATGGGGGCAGACCACTGCCCCAGAGCTGGCTCCTCACGACCAGCAGATAGTTCCCTTTCACTCCAAAATCTTTCTGAAGCAAGGTAGAAGGTATTGCTGAGAGCTTGCTTGCAGTAGAATGGAACAGTAATACTGAATTAAAGATCACACAGAACAGAGAGTGGAGATTTTTGGAAATCCAGATGCTTTTGTTTTGAGGCATCATTTTCACTCATCGGTCATCCCAGATGTTCTACATCAGATGGAATCTGCTTCCGTAAATTTACTCATCATTGTACATATGTCTCACTGGCCTTGAACTCCACCTCTCGCTTTTTCCCAAATAGCAATTTCTTGCCAAGTTTCTTGGGGGTTCTCTTCCTAGTCCATTCCCAGCTGTCTCTTCCAGGGACCTATGCTCACTGGCCATACCCAGGATTTCTCTGTCCCTACCCAGGGCACTTCTTCCCCTACTCAAAGCTCCCCCATTCTCTTAGAAGGACACCCCAATCCCATCTCCCAAACTCAAGTGAGGGGCAGGTCCATTTCCATCCTAGGTTCTTCAAATTAATTCTGACAATTCAGGCCTCACGAAACACATTCATGAGCTTTGCCCATCTCACTTTTCCTTTCAACCAACTCAAGAACCAAATGCCTGGTTATGACTTCGGTTCACAGCACTCCAGATGTTCAGCAGCTGCATGTAGCTAGGGCACACCCCCTTCCACAAGACCATGAGCCACGACACATTAATCAGAAAATAAATATTAAGATGGTAAGCTAAAAACAATAAATGAAGAGAAAAAACTAATGCAAGCACAATGCACAGGTTAAGTGAAGTTAAAGAAAGGCAAATGTGAAGAAAACGGAGAGAACATTCTTCCCTGGGTGGTGGTCACCATCTGACAGGCTTCGTCTTTGCCAACACACCTGTCTCTTTCCATCCCCCATGCCCACCGGCATGTGAGCTCCTCAAAGGCAGGACGTTGACTGCTTTGGTCACTATATTTCCCATCCCTAGTGCATAGTATTTGTTCAATAAACACTCTCCAAATGAGCGAATGAGCAAATGAATGGAAGAAGCATGTATCCTACCATGTCTTCATCTGTAAGCAAAGCCCATTGGCGCCCATGGCTTGGACAAACATTTACAGCTATTCTTCCAACTTCTTCAACCTTCACAGGCTAGTTTCAAGGTAGACAGGTCATCTGATCAGATGGATGCTGAGACATGCAAAACTCCCAGCTTTCTATCCCCTGAAAATATGTTTACTGATTCTTTGGGGGAAAGGGAAGATGGAGGCATAGCCAAAATCACCTTGAGGAAGAGCTGAATCTATTTCAAGGGGGATCTTCTATGCTCACGCATGCATATCCACTGGTTCATAAAACAGTTGTGCTCCTTGTAAACAGCACAAAGCGAGCTGCCAAAGCATAACTAACTTATTAGCAAGAAAGCACGAAGCTGCCCACGGGGTTCTTCACACAATGGAGGCTCTAACAGGCATCTCAGGGACAGAAATCCTACAGGCTCTCCAGATCTAAGCCGACTGATTTAGTGTAGAATTCCTGGCTTCACTTCCTTGCTTCCTTATGATGACTGTGAATGTCAAAGTCACCCCTCAGGGGCGAAAGGCACAAGAGAGAAACAAATGCCTTATGATTTAGCTCTGTCCCTAGTGAATGAAGACTTGATTAAATTAATCCTAAGGAGAGAGACTCCAAAAAATTTCCATTTGGCCTTTTTCAGATTCTAGTAATTACCCACCCACAACCTTCAAAGACAATAAAAAACATTTGGCTCTCCTGACCGTGTTCTTATCTCCCCACACCAAGGTTCCTCACCTTCCTCTGCACGTCTCACCTCCTCTCCCCTTCTGAGTGGTCCCTGCGAGTGCCTTCTATCTACGCCCTCCTCCTCCTTTTCCTCCTCCTTCTTATTTTGTAGTACTGAGGATTGGATCCAGGGCCTTCACATTGAGTTGCAATCCCAACTTATGTATGTATGTATGTGTGTATGTATTTATTTTGAGACAGGGTTTCATTAAGTCACCAAATTGCCCAGGCCAGGTTTCATCTTGGAGTCCTCCTCTCTCTGCCTCCGAGTGCTGAGCTTACTGGTGTGTGTCACCACACCAGGCTAAACCACCTCATTACCCATACACCCATCAGATTTTAGCTCTTATTTTAGCTACTCCCTCTTCCTGAGATGCTCTCTCTTCTTTCTCCCAACTCTGACAGTCTATAGCCTACTAGATTCCATTACTTTTCTTTTTTGGTGCCAGGGATTGAACTCAGGACTTTGTGCTTGCCAGGGAGGTGTTTGTGCCCTGCTGAGCTATCTCCTCGACCCTTAGATTCCATTTCTAACAGCCTGCCTTGGAACCATGTAATTTACTCACAAGACAAACCATCACTAGTTTGGGGCTTTGGGGAGAATATGAAATCTCTCTCTCTCTCTCTCTCTCTCTCTCCCTCTCTCTCTCTCCCCCTCCCTCCCTCCCTCCCTCCCCCCTTTCT
>NW_004524580.1:29320354-29331438 GCF_000260255.1 Octodon degus | reverse complement strand
CTCTCTCTCCATCTTTTATTCCTTGGTATTTTAAGCAATGTTTTGCTTATTGGAATCACTTAATAAATTCTTCATGTTTACTGAAATTCATTTAGGGGTGGAGACATTTTCTGGGGGGTTGCTCAGAATTTCTAGTGGACTGTAGCAGGATGCCTGCCAATCTTTTTATCTTTCCCAGTACAATTCATGCAGCCACACTACTTTAAAAAATAGTTCTCCACGTATAGAAGCTGCCAATGCTAGCACCATAGACTTAATTTTATTTTATTTTATTTATTTATTTATTTATTTTTCACCATAGAGTTTAGAGGGTGATTCCCTTCCACTGTCCAAGGATTACTGCGGTCGCTAGGCCAAGCTTTAGGGTACAGAACTGACTGGAGAGACCCTGCCCCCAAGCAGCAAAAAGTCTGTTTGAGGGACACAGAGAAAGAAGTAATTGCAATACAATCAGTGAAGGCCTAAGAGATCTTCATACTGAGGAATACAGGAGGAGGTGATGTAAGCCACCCGGCTTTGGGCCACAGTGGTCACATATCACACAAGAACACTCAGGGGACATGGCCCCTCCACCTGCCTTGAGAGTTTTGTGTGGAGAGAGGAGGGACATCTGAGGCAGAGGCGCTGAGCCAGGCAGGAGCAGTGCATACTTCTAAGCAGTACAGAAGGTGTGGCCCTTCTCAAACTTTCCAAGGGTGCATCGGGACAACAGGAAGAGGAAGAAGGCCCGGTGGGCCTGGTAAACAAAGCCAAGGAGAGTGGTCTCTGACCTGCAGTGAGTTCCACAGACACTGCCCTCCAAACGGTTGACTTAGGAGTCTAAGGACCAGGCCAGTTCTGCCAAAGAATGGACTATCATTTCATAACTCCCACGGGAGTAAGAAAGTTTAGCTAATTCGTCTCTTTCATTCGAGCAGGTAACACAGTCAGAAGCTGATGTTTTAAAACTGGAAGAAATATGTTTCAATGATAGCAAAGGCAACTTTTAGGAAAAGACCTCAGTGAAATAACCACCAGCAGAAACTCTGAGCGAAGAAACGTGTGGAGCAGCAAGCAGAGCACTGGCTGGGAATCAAGAGCCCAGAAATCCCACAGAGCCAGGGTAGCCTGAGCTGCACCAGCGCGACGGTCTGTCCGCTCCTGGCTCCCTCAGGCTGGGCATGCGGGAGGACGCAGAACGAGCTCGGTAAGTCGCAGGTAAGCGCCTGACTGCGTGAAGGAACCGACCCATAAGCCTCACTCCCTCTTTACAAACAGAAACAAATAGTTCACATACAGAGGGGCAACTAACCATCCTGTTGTCCAATTCTTGAAATGTTCATAAGCAGAGCAGAATTTCTATATACAAAGTGCATTACCACACAGGCATGCAAAGTGATCATAGTCGCCGGCTTGATGTGACTCACTGTGACTGGCACAGCCGCACCAGCTGCATGAAAGGAACCCGGGCATAATGGGCAATAGTGAGCTCAATGCCACAAAGCAGTTCTGTAAGCACTGAATGGCACTGGAAGGGTCAGAGGGGTGTCATGGAAAGGGCTTCACCCAGGAGTGGAGCAGAGTCCAGAGTAAACACCTGCCCCCTGCGCTGGATTCAGCCTCCTGGGTGTTCATCCGATCTCCAGAGCTGAGCAAGACTCTTCACTCCCTTAACTTGTGAGGGATAAAACACTGCTCCTGCAAGTCCCCTCTGATGACAAGAGACATCGTAGAGTGGCCAAGCTAAGCAAGTAGGCATTATACACGCATGAGCCCTGCTCACGAGGTGTCATCACACCTTTCTGTGTGACTCTGATGCTCAGGTCGCTCTCAGTGTTCTGGGGGCTTTGCAGGGTCAAAGGAAGGTATACCCAACCCTTCTAGAAGATCAGGCAGCTGTCTCTGAAGTGACATCCAGCTGGCAATACTAGAGGCAAAAACACTTCACATTTTTTCAAGGATGGGTGGAGGCCACAGAGGCAATCCAGCCCACACCTACAGTAACAGATACAGAGTTTGAGTCAGTGAGTGGCAGGGTGTGGGCAGAATCCAGGGGCCCTGAAGACTTCCCATTGTGACCAGCTTGGGCTCTCATGAGTTGTCCAGAGATTCCCTCTCCGACACTCCCAGGAGGTCCCCCGGGAAATCAACAGGGAACAGGAGAGTAGGCGAATTCCTGCTGAATTCCGCTTTCCATAAGGCTGGCTGCTGGCCTGCTGGAGTACCAGGTCACTGGGCAGATGCCTAGGGAAGGGTCAGAGACTGCTGCTGGAATACAGGTCCGCACCAGCTGCCATGACGCATTTCAAGCAGTTTCTTGGATCTTCCAACTCGAGAGCCAACAGCCTGACTGAAGAATTAAATGTTAAATGTGGGAAGAGTTTTCCCCTTTTGTCTTGCATTGCTTCGGGGCTCTGATATGGTTTTTGCAAAGTTCTGCCATCTCCCAGTACCCCACCAGAGATATCATTTACAATGTAAGCATTTATGACAGTCTGGATAGATTATTGTGCTACTGAGGGTGCATTTCTTTTTCCTACAAAGCTGATCTAGTGACTGTATTCCTAAATGAATTTAGTAAGGAGGCACAGACCAAAAGTGTGGTAGTCCACACAGTCCATGAAGTGTTTCTCTTATTTTGCACAATCTGTCTGAGCTGCCAATTGAACAGCAAGTTCTTTTCAAAGTAGATCACTGTGCCTGGTGTTAAAAGGTGGCTTAGAATCTCTGCTCCAGAATGGCCCTCCTCTAAGACACTGTATGTAGGAGTCATACCTTAGTCTTTTTATTCTATAATAAGGACTCATGGAGAGATGGAAAATGGGAATACATTGGCATAACTATTTTGAAAAAAGCAAGGAAAAATTCAGCCAGCTTCCTAATGATATGCTTCATGCAGTGCCAAAGGAAGGCTGTCCCCTGTAATCAAATGATTTCACATTGTATCATCCATAAACTCCCCCTCTTAACACAGAGAGACCTTTTAGACAGTAAACATGTCAAGATTTGAGGGCAGCCCCACCTAGGTAGACCTAGAATGTCATTAATCAAAATGCAAACTGATTCTATTTCTGGTCTTGGTAATCAACTATGTAAAACAGTTGCAATGACAAGAATGCCTGTGGAAACATGAGGTTATATTTATATTAATGGGGGCAATTCTTCCTCTTAATTATGTGATTATTTGAACATTTGCAGTTTGGTTACTAAGTGAAACTGTAACCAATTCTTCATAAATCGTCACATAATTTTCACTGAGTTTGTCTGCGGGCGCCTGCACACACACACACACACACACACACACACACACACCTCAGAATCTCAGAAATGGGGAAGATAGGAAGCAGAAAGCCAGGGGATAAAAAATGGAGGCTATTGATTCATAATATAAGCTGCAGGTTCCAAATTAAAATAGCACCAAGAGAAATGGTGAAAGCACAATTCTGATAACAGCTTTCATTAAGGAGTGTGAAAACTAACAAATGCACCTGCCCTCCACATGCATCTAGGGTTTTGAGACCCCTTTCAAGTAACTTCTGCTTGCTAGGGTTGCATGCAAAATCAGTTGCAAGGCCCAGCACCAAAATGAGCACACACAGATGCACCATTGCAGTGACTCCTCCACACGCAGGCTCCAGGCTCACTCGGCACCGTCGCCGTCCGTGCCTCCTAGGGTAGTTTTCTAAGCACCTCCACACAGCTCACAGAAGAATCAACACTACACTGTGCTGGGAGACGAGATGGAGAAACACTGCAGAACAAGCTCTTGTGATTCAAAGAAATTCTCAAAGGTATTACCTGCAAGTGGTATCTGAGAAGCGGGGAAATCCTCACCAAAAAAGAAAGAAAGAAGATGGACAAGGAAAAGGAGAACCAAAGAACAAAGGAAAGAGAAAGAAAGAAAGAAAGAAAGAAAGAAAGAAAGAAAGAAAGCTAGTAAATGCTAGGCATATGTAGGAATTTTTCTCCTGTTTTCTAAGTGAACAATGAGCATACTTACACTAATAAAAATATGTAAACATAAAAGATAAACAGTATATTTGTATAAATGCTTATATACTATATATGTTTGTATGCATATATGCATATGTATATGCACACAATTGTGTATGGTAAAATTCTAGTTCTAAAATTTTACAGATATTTTAGTAAAATAAAGAAACCCTAAAAAAAAGAAAGAAACTCTTATTTTTTTTCTGTCCCAACCAACATTGCTACTAATTAAAGTATTCTCTATGTGTATCTAAAACTGCCTGCCCTGTGAAGTGCAGTCCATTTCCCCAACACTGGGCTCCTCTAACTCTCCCCATCTTGATGAACACCTCCAGATGAACTGACAGCTCCCGGATGAAACCCTTTCAGCCGGAGGGGAAAAGACAGTAAGCAAAGTAAGAGGATGAACGAGCTAAACATCAGAATACCCTTAGAGGAAGCCCAAGGCGGATCATGGTATCACCGTTTTGCTACAAACAACAGTGAAGTGCAAGAAAGAGTAGCTATTACAAATGAGAATCCAAACAACACTGAAAGTATTTCAGATATTATTTAAGAATTCAAATGCTGCAGTCTGTGAGAAGTATTTTGGGGAGTGTTTTTGCTGTTGTTGTTGTTAATATATTTGCTGGTGTTATTCTTAAATTGTGGTACCACCTAAATGTCTACAAACCCTGGCTCTATTTAACTGTATGGTTTTTAATGCAGTGAACCCTTCACACACAAACAAAACAAAACATCAAATATATCTGCTTTGGACCGAGGGAATAAGATAAAATATATGCCTGATGTCATCGTGACTACTTTAGGAAAAATCCACACAGGCAGGGGAGCCGAAAGTGGCGAGAGCAAGACAGCTAGCGAACTTTACATTCTAAACTCCCGAAGGGGTGGGGAGGGGGGCAGGCATGTCACACTATTTCTCCTCTCATTGATCACAAAAGTCACAAGCCAGACACTGAATAACACAGAGCGGCAACTCTTGCTAGAGTGAAAGGGACCAGAGTTGGAAAGCCCACGTAAAATCAAGTGAGGTATAACTCAGCCACTGTCCAAGGCTCACAAAGAACAGAATAAGATTACAGCTCCAAAGCTTACTCTTTGGAGTGAGCTTAAACCAACCTGGTATCAAACAAATAAGCAAACAAAAAAAAAAAAAAGGCAAAGAAAATTATTTGTAAAGACTCCTGTAACATACAAGTTCAACAAGGCAAAACTACAGAAATTTTTTAGATTTTCTCGTGGTCTGCAAGAGGCAGCTAGCAATAGTCTTGAAGTTGTGGTGCTCTTTGCAGCCAACCTCAGAGACCAGGCAGAGAATGAGAACATTATTGGAGCGGTGCAGCCCTCAAATAAACAACCTGCTGTGCGAATGTTCTTCATGGGAAACCTGCTTATTTTCCCCCAGAAAAGTCTCTCGCCATTCCAATAGCTTCAGAGCATTTTAGCCCCCAGCAGGAGGGTGAAACTAGGTTGTCAACTCAAAAATGTTTTTCTCACTGCCCCACCGCCCACTGGAGAGGATGCAAAACCCGGTGCGCAGAGCTGGGCACCGCGAGACGGAAGGGAAGGAAGCAATGAGGTCACGCAGCCGCCTGGTCTCGCCAGCTCAGCGTTCTCTCACCACAGAGGTCCCTACCCAAGTTACAAAGCCCACAGCAGAAGGGCCATTCTGGACCCACAAGCAGGTGTGGCAAGACACAGCTGCCCACTGCAGCCTCCGACATGACTCACACGTGTGTGCGTGTCTTCACCCGGAAGGATGGAAGAGTTTGCGGGGCGGCAGATCACCCCGCACCTCCGGATCCTGAGACGCCCCCCACCCCCAGCACCCAAGGTTCTGTCTTGCCCACATCCCCCAGATCCCTTGCCCGCTGCTGTGATTTACCACTGCGAACACATTTCCCCATTTCCCCGCCGCGGCTTCAAGGACAAAGAGAGAGCACTTCTGTTTCCATCGCAGCCCAGAGAGCTCGGGTGATGGTAAAAGGACAAAAATACAAACAATCCAGACAAATGGCCCCTGGCATTGTACTTCGCTGGATCCTCCCAGACCGGGATCCATGAGAACAGAAGAAAGGCAGAGAAGGAAGGTCACCAGGCTTAGCTGGGGAGAACGGGACTGAGCGGGGATCTCTCACTGCAGCAGAGCCAGGCAGCTCATTCAAAGCAAGCACTTACCATAAAAATAGAGTCAACAGAAGGAGAAGCAATCCCTCCTCAGCTCTTGGGCACGGAGAAATCTGCTGCAGCCCGGCAGGCAGGCTCCACTCCGAAGGCGTCCACCAAAGTGAAGAGGGATGACAAAACCACCATACACACAAGTCCTTCCCAGCCTCCCCGCAGGCCCGCATGCAGTTGTTTGTGTGCCTGGGAACCCTGAGAAGTCTGGAGCAGGACTCTTGGAGAGCGCGTCAGCCGAGCCGGAGTGAAAGCAGCCCTGTGAATCTCACCGCGGCCGGCCTCAGAAGCATCGCGCAGGACTAGTCCTCCCCTGGGGTTCAGGGGCGGCTTGGGGTGTGGGGGGACCAGGCTGGACTCGGGGAGGAAGGAAGAAGGAGGGGAAAGCGCCTTTTCAGAGTGGAAGGAACTGCTGGTGAGAACATCAGTATTCCATATCAGTTATTGTCAGCGACCAATCAGCCCAGCCAGGGGGCCGTGTCAGCGTGACAAGAGCAGCAGATGACAGCCGGTCCTGGCAGCAGCGGCAGGACATCCCCCTACCTGGAACAGAAGTTTGGCAGGATTGGCATCCGACCCTCTGCCCTGCTGCTGTTAAAACTGCTTGTATATGCCAACTCCCAAAGGCCCATGGTGACACTACGCGGCATGGGAAGTTTCGGAGCATCTCAGCAAAAGCCAATGTTAAGCCCACCCCAAACGATGTCTATAGCATCTCACAGACCAGACAGCACTGCCGATGGGCCTCAGGGAGGTCACCATGACACAATAATGACACTAGCATCTGAGCTTCTTTATACCCAATGTGCGGATTGAGACAGCCAGGGACTGAGTTTTCTATGTCATAAGGGAACTTTAGAGAGCAAAGGGTTAAAGGTCCTCTACAAATCTGACCCTCTGGCCTCATTAGTTTTCCTGTGTAGCACTATGTACAGAGGTACTGTTACAGGTGAGTGACTACAGTTAGTAATATTTCCTTTCAAGATCTCTTCAATCGCCCCTAAAACAGAGCATATTATTTTGGGTAAATAATAATCATAATTCATATGCACACTGGAGTTTGGGAAACTTGGAGCTAACTTAATGGAAAGGAGCAAATCCCTTAATGGTCAAAGAAGGGTCTGAGAAGAATTCTAAATGTCTCCTATTTGTTTTTTTTCTCCATTCTATTTTAGTGCCCTATAAACACAGGTAGATGTACTGGTATTGGAGTATGGTCATTAAATTAAAGCACAGAGTGATTTCTGAAGTTAAATGCTGGCTGAGCAGGATGCTGCCGTGCAACTCCAGTACTGTTTAACTTGGAGAAGTGTCTCAGGCCACCTCCTTATCTTGACGAGGAAGCAACTCTTGGCCAGACAAGAGTTAATAGGAAGACCCAAAGCCACTGCTTTGTTTTGTCACAGGTGATGCTTCTAACTTTAACCATGTGTTTTTACTTAGGAGTTGGGCTTTCCCTGGGTGTGTTGGTAGGACTTCCACCCACATTGAGCTGGAGAAGCCTCAGTACCAAAGCTCAACAAGGAGGTCTGAGCTCCAGGGAGGCAGCGAGCACAGCACCGAAATGAGTCACTGCGGGAGGCTGTGGAAATGCTCCACATCAAAGATGCACATAATGAGATGAAATCTATTAAATGAAGAGGGAAGGACAGTTTGCCAGGACAGTCCGAGGGAAACTAGACTCTATTTTATTTTTCATCACAGTTCGGCTCTGAGCAACACATCCATAGCGTATCAACCACATGTCCAGATGCAGAGATGCGTTCCTGCCTTCAAGAAGCGTATAGTCTCACAAGCAAATTTACATCCTGGGTTTAAAATTTCAGCATGATGACTCTGGCCAAGACATAAATGTTCTACTTTTTAAATGGTTTTCGAAAAAAAATCAAGTCATGAGGTTAGATTTCAGCCTCAAAGCCCTGAATTTGCCCAATGTAGTATTTTCTACAATCAAACCCATCTGGGAAACAAATGCACAAATAAATTTTTAAAAACTGAATTACTATGTGAGGTCTTTTAACTGTTTGTTTTTATCAGCATCAACAGCTTCAACACTGCAAAAACCATGGGCAGCATATCAAAGGAAATACTTAACAGGAATATTATTTAAAGCTCCTAAATTAATTGAGATTAATAGTATTTATGAAACAGGTTCAATACCTTGAATAGATAGAAGGATAATGAAGCATGAAAAGGATAATTCTGCAGAAACACAAATGCCCCAGGAGATTAAAAATTGCACAGCTTTACATGACAATTAGGTCAACGAAAATGAGTATTCCAGTCATTTACCCACATGCAATTAATTTTTAAAGTTTGGACACTTCTCCAGTCCTCCTTCCTCAAAAGTCAATAGAAATGCCTCACACTCAGACAGCAGTAAATATCAATTAATTTTTTCAGTGTACAGAATGGTTATCCAATTCAATGAACCTTGGGATGGTATCACAGCTGTCTTGTTCACGCATAGGAAGCCAGCACTAGCATATAGTAGGTTCTCAGTAAATACATTTTGGATGGCTATTTGATTGGCCAAGAAAACCCAGCTAGAATTCTACAATGGCATGATTTAATGTTTTATTTTAAGACTACAAGATAATTTGCATTGTGTGCCTATAAATTAAATTATGTATTCATACCTGCCATCTATTTTAAAAGAGAAAGGGAATTTGCTTCCAAGAAGCTTGCTGACAAGCCCTGGAGAGTCTTAAAAATAAGGATTTCTCCCAACCAATCTTCAGCACAGGGTAGGCACAGTTCATGGAAACTGGATTCTACTTTCTATAGCCAGGCTGTGGAGAAAAAGCAAAAGCAAAAGCAAGCTGATTTCCTAACTCATCACAAGGGCACACGGCCATGTATTTCCATTTTGGACACCAGAGCCTGGTAGAGGAAGCATGAGAATCAAAGACTTTTAATCAAACATTCTGTCAGTTGATGATTTTGAAAGCTAAGGTGTAATTTGCATAAGGAAGAGCCTCTTGTCTGACTTCTGTACGCCAGTGTCTACAGGGACTGGTGTTTGCCAAGCCTACTTTGTAGCGGTTTTTATTCTATGTTCCATGTGTCTCTTTTAGTCTGATCTGAGTACTTCTAGGACACAAGAGTCATGGACTTAGGGCTCCCGGGCCTCGGTAGAGCTACAGAGCTCGACCAAGAGGCAGATCCAGGACAGGCTCAACATGTATCCTCTTTTTCATGGAAACATCCTGACTTGAACATGGGGGATTACATGAATTTGGGCGAAGTATAAATGGGAGATTTCCAGTTAGAAGCAGGAAAAAACACATTTTACTCACAAATTCAATGTAAACCTTTTATACAACAGAAAAAATTCATGATCTTACAATTTAAAGGGAAAATAATTTGAATTTGTTGATTAATTTTTCCCAGTGCAAACCCTGACATTATATTTTAAGGGCAGGGAACATCAACTTTAATTAGTAGAAGGATAGAAATCAAGAATATTCCAGAAAAATGTGGGCCTGATGCAAGCATTAGAGTACAGCCCTTTATATAGTCCCTAAATTCACTTCTGGCCTTCAGTGGGAACCCAGAAATCAGAGCTTCAGTGCAACCGCTACTGTTTCCCTCCCAGAGATCGCTCATTGGCTGCGAACAATTTCCTAGACGATTTCCCCGCCTAAAAGACTGGCTCTCAAATACACAAGTCTAAATGCATAAAGGTATCTGTGGCACACAAAGACAATCATAGCATCCAAGTCCTTGAAAATTTGCTTTCACTCAGCATTTCTCAACCAGACAGAGCCTATGGGATTATCAAAGATCAAACCTTACAAGAAGAATTCGTAAGATCACAGCCCTAGACCTTTCTCCTCTCCTTCTGAAAGATAGAAAAATAAATCAATGCCTGATCTAAAGATCCTTGGAGAACAAGCTTGAGTCTGAGAAAACCAAACTAAAGAATGTGCACAAGTGCACACATGCATGTGTATGTGTGTGTGTGCGTGTGTGCACACATGAACACACACACTCACATGGGTACATGTTAGAAAACTAGTGTGTGTGCATCCAAAGTCCTACTGAAGTGTCTCCATGTCTAATTAGCCCTGAAGTCTTATTGTTACCTGTACATTGTTTTCCAATCAATGTTAGGAATTTCAACCAAGTCAGGGCCTCCTTCTTTCTCTTATACTATTACAAAGGCTTCTAACCTCTTTCCGGTTCCAAACCAGCATTAGCATCTTGTATCTGAAGCCAAGCAAATGCGACCATGCAGTGTGCTTGCTAACCAAGCTTCTCAGGCCAATGTTCAGGGCCCTCTGCTATCTGACCTTTGCTTACATTTCTAGCATCACTTCCAGGTACTTCCTCTCTGTTCTGTGCCTTACTACACTTGATTACCCCTTATTCCCCACAGACACTGTATCTTTGATCATGGTAATCCATTTCTCCTAGAATAACCTTCCTTGCTCCTCTCCCTGGAGAAATTGCACCATTCACCCTTCAAGGCCAAGTTCAGTGTCATTTTCTTCTTGAGGAATGAGATTTCCCCCAGTGACTTAATAATTTCTTATATTTCCTTAACATTTTTCTAGTCTTGTACTACCAAATACAAATAACACATGCACTGTGCTAAATTAGCACCTTTAACTTAATTGGAATTCTTTGATACTCTGGGCATAACATGCACCAGAGGATCTTGGTAAGTACACAGTGATCAGCTCTGTCTTCTCTTGATGTTTTCTTCTTTTTTCGTTTGAACTATCTAAAGCACTTGGAAGAAAGCACAAGGCTGGGCACGGTGGTGCAGCCCAGTACTAAGGAGGCTGAGGCAGAAGGATCGTTGCAAGTTCAAGACCAGTCTGGACTACAAAGTGAACTCAAGGCCAGCCTCAGCTGTGCAGTGAGACCCTGCCTCAAAAAGACAAAAAAAAAAAAAAAAAAAAAAAAAAAAAAAAAAAAAAAAA
>NW_004524580.1:29284946-29320254 GCF_000260255.1 Octodon degus | reverse complement strand
AGTGAACTCAAGGCCAGCCTCAGCTGTGCAGTGAGACCCTGCCTCAAAAAGACAAAAAAAAAAAAAAAAAAAAAAAAAAAAAAAAAAAAAAAAAAAAAAGCACACAGTTGCTTTCTGGGAAGCCTGCTGGACCGCAGGCTCATCAGCCATGTATGTCCCCTCCTCCAAACAGAAGTTGGTATAGTTTGAGGAAAGGGATTAGAGAATCAGAAGATCCACATCCCAGTCCTGGACTGAAGGCATTCTGATGATGTCTCAACCTCAGGGAGAAGAAAGTAGGCCCTGCACACCATGGACTGCTCTTCTGGGCTCCAAGCGAGTACCGAGAGGGAGAGCGCTCTACAGATGACACAAGTGCGTCATCCTGGGCAGAGTTACTGCCACTGTTGTCCCCCTTGTTATATAATGGCCACTGCCACTGAGGTCCCAACAAAGCCAGTACAAAGTCTGATGGACAGGCGTCCTATGCAGGCCAGCTGAAGAAGCCAGTGACTGCACTGAAGTCATCCCCAGCCCTTGCTTCAGTCTGCAGCTGGGTTGTGGAAAAACTCTGAGTCCTGGAAATAACAGGCCCTTCCTGGCACCCGCCCAAGCAGGAGGCCCCAACTCAGACCCAACCTATACTACTTCCTGGCTGGCTCAGTGGGCCTGGCCCGTGAGACCCAAGTCCCACATCTAGGACATGAGAATCACCATACCTGCCCACCATGTCGCGAATGGGATGGAGCGTGTAAGGAGATTAACACGATATATAATGAGTCCGATACACATTCCACAAGTGGGCAGGAAAGGCGGCCGTCTTCCCGGCACTCCTCGGAATCTGCAGGTGCCCCAGCTTTGTCTTTCTGCTGTTTCTTGACCTTCCCACGTGCATTCTGGCCCCAGGGCTGGTGTATGTGTTTCTGCCACCTGGAACCCCTTTTGCTGAGATCCTAATGTGTCCACTTGTCCAAATGGCAGCCCCACACCTGTCAGTCATTCTCCAGCACGTTGCTCTCTCCACTTTTCTCATAACACTTGTCTCCATCTCTTGCCATCTCATTCATTTAATGTCCTGCTTCAGTACTACACCGTACACTCCCTGAAGCCAGGCCTGCTTTTTCTGGCCTCCTCACTTGGTCTTCAGGACCCTGAATAGCGCCCAGAATGTACACACTGCAGCACATGCTTCTTGAATATGTATACCATGACTGATGCTGGTACAACACGTCCCATGTGCTCTGTATCTGTATAAAGTTCCAATTATCCTTGGCTGTCGAGTGGGAATGAAATCTTGGAAGTCACATAATATGGAACTCAGGGCAGCTCAAGTTCATATGAACATTTAATGATGTGGATGCTCATCAACAGACATGAAAACGCTAGCCGGGGACAAAGGAAGCCTGCAAATAGTGTGCCAATTCCCTGTACCCATAGAAACAGAAGCCACCAAGAAGGGCGTGCTGATCCTTATTTATGTAAATGGAACTGAAGTACTAAGCACAAATATTAAATTCTGTTTATTTCATAAATCGGGAAGCTTGCTGGGATCTTTTTGTCATATTCTCTTTCTGTTATTTTATGTTAAAATTTCTCTGGTCCAAGCCCATCCAGGGAAGAAATTTATAAGGTCCTTGATCTCTAAAGCAATGATTAGAACAACTGATTTCATGGAGCCCAGCAATCAAGACGATTTTTCTTTCTTCCTACAGATCTGTCTCCAAGGCAAGATAACACAACCTCCTCCCAAGCCTGGCCACATGATCCCTGCTTCTGAGTAGCCCAGCCGTACAGGAGGCCTAATAAATAAATAACCATGAAGTCCTGTATAATGCATGAGGGTTACTTTCCAATGGTCATTTCAATTAGACTATTTTCAATTAGCAATCCCACACTAATCCACCAAATCGGTATCATTAGCAGAAAATAGGAAATGGGTAGGGTTTATTTTTAACCTAGTCAACCACTCTAGAACCAATAGCAGACCTGTATTTTTCTCCCAAACTTGCTCTTCTGTGGGTTTTCCTGTTTTCCACTAAAATGCATCACTCTCTACACTAGGACCCCACAGAAATGACACCGGGGTAATATGACATTCAGAGAGGCCTCTTGCTTTATGACTGCCTCCTCTACTCTGTCCCTCTTTGGCACAGCTCTCTGCTGGGCTTGAAGGGAAGGCCCCTGCCAAGGCTGCTGCTAGGGACAACTTCCCTCTGCTCCGCGCCCTGCTACCCGCGTGCTCACACTGCTCTCTGACCCCTGCTGTTGCTGTCACTCCCCAATCAGCCCTTCTCACCCATTCTTTCTGAGCTGTTGGAAGCATCCGGGTCCTGGCCCGGGGTTTGCTCTTGTCCTCCTTCTTGTGACCTCCTATTTGTTCTCCAAGGTCCACCTCGAGCTTCCACCTCCTCCTTGAGCTATTTCCTGACGCTCCCCCAAGTGTCCCGGCAGAGCTGACCATCTCCAAGGCTTGGTACCTGCCACAGCATTATAACTTGTCATAACAGAGCTTCCTTCAGGGAAGTTTCAGACCTCAGCTTTAATGTTCACCCTCCCCCCGCCCAGGGACCAGCTCTCCCTGGAAGCACTTAAATAAATGGCTATTAAAAAAAAAAAAAAAAAAAAAAAAAAGGCCTTTCTTCGCCTCTGGCTCTTCCTCGACTTCTGAGGGGCGAGAGAGTATCTTGCAATGTCTTACACTTGCAGGATGCCCTATGTATTTACGTGCAATTGTTTTAAGTATAACTAACCAAAAAGAAAAAAAAAAACCCTTCAGTTCACAGTATTAAAAAAAAAAAAACCTCTCTGAGCTGATTTCTAATTAGTTCATTTTTTAAAAAGTTTAAATCCAAAACTTCTCCGTGAGATTATGAAACACCACAGGCATTAATTTGCAAGGGTTCATCCTCTGAAACTCCTGGCTTTTAATGCTAACCCAACTAATTGAGGTGCCTTGGGGATAATAAAGCATTGCAAACATACTTTCTGCTTTGAATTGCCCGGCAGAGGAAAATATATTGATTGTCCCTGGCAAAAAGGACTTCTTGGAGAAATTCTGCCAACACCTATATTTGGAGGGGAAAGGAGCCCACCTTCCTGAGCACAGAACAGCATGCTGAGGGAGAGGGGATGAGCTGGGGACTTCCCTGTGGCCTGCACACAGGCACCAGCATAAGAGAAGCCATGGCTCGAGGAGCCAGGGCCACACTGGGCACACACAATGACTCCTTCCTGCTGGCCTCAGGGTTAGCCAAATTCTTCATCCTCTCTCCAGCCTACTTGCCAGGATATCGGCTACAACACATGCGAAGAACTAGAATAAAACTCCTCTGCCCATAGCCACAACAGCCACCAGTACCTAAAGAACTTCTCTGCCCTGGTTTGGCTAAATCCAAAGCTGCAGGAAGAGCCTCATCAGATCAGCCTCAGGGCAGGGCAGAAGCACATTTCTTCCCCAGATCTCCTGGAGCAATTGCACCACAAGGAGATCAAGAACAAGCTATACTGTGAGAGCCACAAAGGTGAAGGCCTCGCCTGACATTGCTTAGAATTTCCCCACATTTTTCTGCAACGATTTTCAAGTTCTATTCTTTGAGCTGAGAGCAGAAAGCAAAGCAAGTCTTTTAAAGGACCGTGACAAGCTCATATTTTGGTGAGATGAAACTAGGCCATCTACTGAGCATGCTATACCTTCGTAGGGATGGATTTTCCCTTAAGTGAATTTTTAAGAAGTCCTTTGAACCTCTCACAAAAATCTGCATGGCTGCATGGCTGCAAAATGGCATGGTATGGCATGGACTTTGGAAGCTGGTTTGACAGTTTCTTACAAAGCTAAACATACTCTTCCCACTCCGTTCAGCAAAAGCACACCATGGTATTTACCCAAATGAGTTATGAACTTATGTCCACACAAAAACCTACACATGAAATTTTAAAGCAGTTTTATTCACAATTGCCAAGACTTGGAAGAAACCAAGATGGTCATTTGGTAGGTGGATGGATAATTTGTTGTACACCTAGACCACAGAATACTATTTGGCACTAAAAAGAGAGGGGCTATCTGGCTATGAAAAGACATCAGGACCCCTAACTTTCCATTACTAAATGAGAAAATTGATCAGAAAAGGCTAAGTACTGTATAATTCTAACTATATGGCATTCTAGTGTCTGACGGGTTAGCTCAGTTGTTTAAGCACCTGCTTGGGCAAATCCAGCCAGGTGCAGGGGACCACGGTCGGATCCCCAGCTCCACATGCTTTACAAGACCCACCCTTAAGGCCGCCTGAGCCAGCCAGAAAAAAATCCTTCTAACTATATGGCATTCTAGAAAAGGCAAAATTCTGAAGACAATTAAAAAAAAAAATCATTGCTGGCCAGGAGTTAGGAAGGAGGAAAAGGTGAATAAACATAGGCCAGAGGTTTTTAAGGCCCAAACTCTCCTGTAGGCTACTTCAGTGATGGCTACATAGATCTATGAATTTGTCCAGACTCACAAAATGTACAACAGCAAGAGTAGATGCTAGTGTAAACTACATGCTTCAGGGATAATAGTAACACATCAATGCGGGTTCATCTACTGCAGCGAATGGCCCACTCTGATGGGCAAGTTGGTGTTAGGGCGGACGTGTGTGTGTGTGCAAGGGGGTGACCCAAGACAATCTGCACCTTCCACTTGAGTCTGCTGTGAACCAAAGCTTCCTAGAGAAAGTCACATCTATGGAAATTAAAAACAAAGTACCTGAAGACCAGGTAGCCTTTTTAAGAATTGTAGTTAAGGCCCAAACTTATACATATACCTGGAAAACAAAAACACTGTATGAGAGTAAAGGAGAGGGAGAAAGAAGAGAAAGGGAAGGAGCAGAGAGAAATAAAGGTGAGAGGGTTTCCCATAGCCCATGAAGATCAAGGTCACGTTCTTCACAGACAAATCACACTTCGTGGTTTTTACACCCAGCAACTGCGAGAATCAGAGGACCAGAATATTCCTTTGGGACCACTTCTACTGTGGAGGCCCAGCAAACCAGAACACAATGAACATATTGTGAATTCCAGTAAAAAAAAAAAAAAAAGAAAAAGAAAAAGAAAAAAGAAACCTAAAACAACAGTTCTTCCACTTTCCTTCCAAGGCTTCTTCTTTTTGCAGATCTATTCTGTATTGCTGCCGAGGGCTAAAACAGGAAACATGCATTAGCAGAAGAAAAAAATTAGCATATGGGGCTCTATGAAAGCGTAAGGACAGGAAATAAACAATCACAAAAGATTCAAGCACATCTATATATTATTGAATTTCAACTGCTATTACAGGAAAATAAAAAGGAGGGTGATACATGTCCTGTGAAGAAGAGAAGTACAGTCCTTCTGTGTAAAGAAAAAGAGGAGGAAATGGAGAATGAATCACACAGGGAGGACAGGGGAGGGGGTCACATCAGTCAAGAAAATACAGTGTCCCAGAAGTTCATAATATCGCAGGTAGGAAAAAATGCATGCAGTCACGCTCATTGCTGGCAGGCAGCAGTAAGCACTAAAGAAGAGGTGCAAACAACAAGAAGAACTGCAGGGGAGGAGAGAAAGAAGGGGAGATTGAGCCAGACTCCGGAAGGGCAGGATTTCAGCAGGTCGTGGAAGCTAAGACAAGTCCACTCCTCCTGCAGTTATGGCTGCAGGGTAAGAGGGAACTGGGTCAGTGGATTTATGTGTTCATCCATGCATTCAGCAGCCGTGTGCCCAACATCTATCAATGGAAGGTGTCGTAGACGGAGGAACACAAGAGGTTAAGCAAAACACAATAGGCAGTGACAAAACCACATATGGCTGTGAAAGCCAGCTTGCATTTGTGAATTCAATCGGAGCGGAGAGCCTGGAGACGCGATGTACTGGTTCTGTTCACCCTCCGCTTCTTGCTCCTCCTAAGAGGAGATGCTGTGAACTAAATCCTACCTACCAGACTCCTTGCTGGAGGGCTTGGAGGGAGAATTAGGTCCTGTGATTTAGATGCCCTGGCCTGAAGTCTGCAAGGTAGAAATGAGAGGCAATATTCCTGACCCTTGCGACATGTTTTCCACTTGGACAAGAAAGCTCATGAAGATGTGAACTTTCCTGCAGCACCAACCTCGTCTCCGTCATCTTTCTGAGGGACAGAAGGCAGGGCTGGGACAGTAGCATCACTGGCTTCCCAACCCACGAGGTCTTCGGCTGCAGACTTCCAGCGGCATCCTAGAGGCAGATGATTGGTGCATCATTCCTATACCTGTTCCACTAATCCTCCTCCGGTTTAGCCTCCTGGACCCTGCACATCATCCAAATACCCCAAGCAGCTTCCTACCTACATCAAAATCTGATTGGCATAGCCAGTGCGAATTTTTAAGCAGATAATCAAGCATGTGCCCTGGGAAATGACCTTGGAAGCCACTTAGAGCAGCTCATCCCAGCCTTTCTGGCAGCAGACACAGATTTCAAGGAAGACAACATTTCCACAGACCGGTGGAAAGGGAACGGTTTGGGCAAGATTCAAGCATGTTACATTTATTATATACTTTATTTCTATTATGATCACTTTATGATATATAATAAAATAATTCTACAACTCCCCATGATGCAGACTCAGAGGGAGACCTGAGCTGGTTTTCCTTGGATGAGTCAGTCCCACCTGGGAGAGATGGGAAGACAGCGCCTCTCGGAGTGTAAGCTTTCGGGCCACAATCCTGTCTGGGTTGCTGTTGCCATGGAAAACCCTGCCTCAGAAAGACAGGAAGTTGGAAATGGAAGCAGGATTTCCAGTAATTTTGTTGCAGACTTGGGCCATTCTGCCTTCACTTTCATCCAGGTTGTATGGGGATTTGAAGTCGCTTCAGTCTTACTTTTAAGACCACCCTCATCTGTGCTCTCTAGCAGTTGACCCTCTGCTAGCCCAGAGAGTCAATTCCCCGGCTTATTCAAAAATGAGCACAGATTCATTCCTTCCCAGGGCAGGAGTCTTCCGTGGCTAGGAATAATGCACATACTCTTTTGGAAGGTGAAAGAGGTGATCTCACGCATCAGCTTGGAAAAAGAAGGGGCTGGCCCGGCCTCTTTCTAAATCTGTGCTAATACTGGAAACGTGCCAAAAATTCCACAGTTCACAAGTCACCCCCATAATTCCAGCTTCGCTTCAAGTGGAGCCGCTTTATCTGCTGACTTGAACACAGTTATCATTCTCCCCTGCACTGAGAGATTAAGTTCTGGAGCAGGCTGAATATGTCACGCTAGTGAGCAAGCTTTAGGACCCATTCTGTGGCACTGAGATGTGCTACTGTGGTGACGGTTTTTACAAAAGAAATTTCTGAATTAGCTCTCACAGATCAAAAATGCTGGCCAGTGATCGATTTTAGAAAACCACCTCACTCCTGTGTATAAGACAAGACATGCGTGTTCTGCATCCATGTCCTCTGAGCTGTACAGAAGACACCAGCCAGTGGCATATACTTTAATGGGGTTGGTAACATTATGAAATTCCAGCAACACTTGTCAGCTGGCTGTCACTTCTCTCTGGCTGGCGCAGTGCAAAGACTCCTACATAAGCAACCACTTCGCTCTGAGCAGTGGATCAGAAAGCTTTGCGGCCATGCGACAGCTTTGTCTATGCATACACTCCACGTGACCTCCTCAGTTTTTCATACCATAATCATCCAAAACCTTGAATAGTTGTGTAGCTGTGGTGCTGGGTGGCAGCCAAAGCATGCACAGGATAGCCCCCAACACATCCTCCTAAATGCATAGTGCAGAAAAACAGGCATTGTTAGGTTGTTGTCAGGACTGGGAGACTTACCAGCCTAGATGGGGTACCGTGGGGAATCATTAATCCTCTCTAATGTGCGTACCTCAATACCCAACACTGTTCCCTTCACTTATCTACCCAGGGCGCTGGCCACAAAAGGAACACGTGCCACCTCCTGAACTGCAGTGTCTCCTGAAAGTTCATGACAGATATCTCTAGCAATAGGCAGTGTCACCAATAGGAAAGGGATTTTTAGGGTTAGCAAGGTGGGTGGCCAAAAGAATGACACACTCAGTACAAACATAGTAGATGACATGATGACCTACAATAGCTGCTGCTACTCTTCCTGTTCATAGTTTTTCCTTTTGCCAAACTCCAGGGGCGTGTTTTTACATCCGGCCTCCACGCGGTGATGCGTTGGCGGAAGATGCATGGATTCTCAGGCTAGTTGGTCAACACATTATCACAGGACACGCACTTGCAGAGCGTGAATTACTTGTTGCAACGAACCTCTACTTTTAAATGCAGCCCTTTTGCTGGCTTTCTTAGGGTTCTCTCCTGTCCCACCAATCAATCTCTCCCTGTTTCAAAGCAGTTATCCCACGATGCTTGTATTTTGCTCGTTTTGGCTCAGGTTAGCTGGGGACTTAACAAAACCGTGGCTGAGACAAGCATGCAGTGCCGGAAAGAGGTGAGGATGGAAGCGGAAATAAAACAATGAGAGGCCACACATCGACTAAAATCAGTGCTGGATTCTGATATCAAACTGCCCACCAGATGCAGACGTGTAACAGAAGCATCTCCACTCACCAGCTGCCGCAAAGCCTGCCACCAGATGCAGTTTAATTGTCACTTGTCACTCGCTGATAGGGTTTCCATACGCATATGGAAGCGACTGTTCTTCACAGCCTCTGCCATCCAGCCTCGCTGCTGGTGTCAGTCCGGATCTGCAGCTGCTCTCCGGCACCACAGCCTCAGCCAGCGGCGGACTCTCATAATGAGCACACAGCCGAGTCCCCACACACGTGTGGTTAACCGCAGGGCTCATGTTCCCATGAGACTCTAATGCCACCTCCCGTGTGACAGGAGGTGAAGTTCAGGCAGTCACAGGAGCAACAGGGAGCGACTAGAAATAGTGATGAAGCTTTGCGTGCAGCCCTGGTCCCTAACCAACCAGATTTGGGGGCTTCTGACTTAGAAGATGGCTTGGAACGAAGATGTATTACTAAAGACAGCTGTTGGAAATTCTCAGAAACATCTGGCCAAAACTCGTGCTCCTGGAATAGTTCCCCTGGATGGGACAGCTGGAGTGGGGACGAAGAAGACGGGGTGGAAATATGACTTAAGGGGTATATTGAACGTGGGGGAGTTTAGAGTTGGACAGGAAGTAACTACAGCCTACTGGGTGCTTCATCCTACTCCACTGGGGCCCTCTGGAATGTCCTCCCCACCCCCCCATACGCCCACTATCATAGCACTCACCACCCTACCTCAAAACTGATCCTTTTCTCAGGCTTCCAACACCTCTGCCTTGCCAGCTGGTTGTTGTGTCCCAAGTATACAGCCTGGTGGATGGCCCATAACAGAAAAGCCAGTGCACACTGGGTGAGTGGCTAGAAGTGGGAAAGAAGGAAAGAATGAAAGGAGGGAGGGAAGAAGGGAGGAAAGGAGAGAGAGAGAGAGAGAGAAGGAGGGAAGCAGGGAAAGAGGGAGGGAGGGAAGGAGGGAAGGAGGGAGGGAGGCAAGCAGGAAACCTCAGAGCCAACATAAGTACCAAGGAAGGGAGTGCTGTAATTATCATCTGAGTGCTGCTTGAATAATGCCGAGTCTTGGGTGACTGAAATATCTAAATGGAACAAAACAGCATATGGGCAAAAGTGTGAGTCTGGAGTCTGAGAAGGCGATGAACATGGCGCACACTGTCAAGTCACTCCACAGGATGGAAGCCGACTACCTCATAGGAAAAAGGGTAGCCCAGAGAACCTTGGGTTACACTGTGTTAGTACCCAGCACAAAGAAGAGAGAGTGGAGAACACCAGTCATTATACTACGCCCGTGTTCCTGCACTGGTTATGCCTTTAGTCCTTCCAGCAACTTACAAGTGAGGCACTGTTGTTCTCATTTTACAGATGGGGAAACTGAAGTTCAGCAGTTTGGCATCATCTGGGGTCACACAGCTGGTGATGACAGAGGTAGGACTCAGACTGAGGCCCGCCTGCCTTCCGGCTTGAGCTCCTTAGCAGCCCCTCTGCCTCCAAAAGAAAAGAAAGTGACAAAAGTGACCAAAGACTGGTGAGGCAGGAAGGAAGGGAGCAGAGCAGAGCGGTGACAGGGAAGCCAGAGAAACAGGCCCCCAAGGTGACAGTAGGCTGGGAAATGACAGGAGGCATCCACAAGTCTAATCTACAGTGGCTTTTAATAGAGAAGAGTAGGAAAGGAAAGGGGGAAAGAGATTTATCTCTGTATGTGGACAGGACGGTTTGGACAACTGTACTCTGGATTTCTGCTGGTCTGTGGAAAGGAGCAGTTAATGCTTAATTTCTTTGTTTGTTTGTTTTGTTTTCTTTCTTCATTTTCCCCCTATTTCTCTCTTCTTAATCTCTTGTAATTTTCCTTTGTCCTTTTCTTTCTTTTTCCAATTTTGTATGCATATTATCTGGTTATCTGAATAACTAATCTGAAGACAACAATATGCAATATACAGTTGAATGCATAATATTTTGTTTGGTGAAGTTCTGTATCATTTCCAAGTTTTTCTCATTTTTATTCTGTATTCTCTTTTAAAAATTTTTTTAAAAATTTAAAAAATAGGGAAGATTAAAGAAAAGGAAAGGAAGTTATAGCCTTTGGGGTAAAAAGACAAAGCATAAATACTCTCTGTGGACTGCTGCAAAAAGCTCGCGATTCATTGGAAGGCACCAAGCAGACGACTGCAGGAGCAGGGAACAAAGTCAAGGCGAGTCTCCCAAACATAAATAATCAAAATGTGAGACACTTAAGGCCAAAGAGACAGAAACAGCAGACTGGAAACCAGAGAGGCAGGAAGTGAAGACAGTGAGCAGGGAAAACCCCAAGACGGCAAGAATGAATGAGTTGGCCTTGGACAAGCGAAGGGAGGCCGACTAAGGATAAAGTTGTGTGGTGGCCCCACCCTGGTGTCCACAAAAACAGGGACGAACATCTGCAGGCATGTCCAGTGTCCCCACCCACCTCAGGGATGTGTGCATTGGCCTGTGACCAGGCTGCACCGAACTGAGGTGATTCATTTCCTCATGACTGGAATGACATCCGCCCATTCTGTCATGTTATCTCACGCTGTTAACAAGCCGTTAAATTTATCTTTCATTAACTAGAACAAAGGGATCACAAATTAATTACCATTTATTCAATTCTGTCATCTTTAAAGTCTTCCAGAACATGCAAGGTAGGGGATGATGAAAGGGGCCCAGTGTATAGTAAAATAATTATCAACTGTCATTGGAATTAACACAGTGCGGTAAGTCGTTATTTAACTGTCTAAAAAATGTTGTGGCCAAAATCATAAAAGAAAAAATGTTATCTAGCAGTAAATAGAGTAATTTAGTAAAGTCTGGTAGCAAACCAACCGTGTGCACAACTGTGGAGCACAATCAGACTAGGAAAAGCACAATCAGACCCCAAGGCCTGAAATCTGACTGTAAGGTATGTGGACAAATGGACTCGGGGGCCTGAGGGTCATGGCATCCAACTACAGGAGAGGGGTCCATGTATCCCTTAAGGTTGTAAGAAAACACCACCTGAAACATGTAGCTCCTGCCCTCAAGAGCTACCAAAAAAGCTCTGCCATTGACAGTAGACTTCCCACTTCCTGTGTAGGAAAACATCTATTAAGCCTGGGAGAGCTCTGAAATAAATGGGAAAATGTTAGAAATCAAATCTATTTTATCAATATCTTAACTGATAGTTAAGATACTTATAATGTTTAAGAAAATTTGGCAAGTTAGATTAGCTATTACATGAGCTTGTAGCCTTAATGTAAATTGTATGACTGAGTAATTAAGACTTGTAATTTTTTTCTTTTTTTGGTGTATTTAGGACAGGGTCTACAGGGTCTCACTGTGTAGATCAGACTCATAGGGATCCTCCTGTTTACAGCCTCCCAAGAGCTGGGATTACAGGTGCATGCCACCACACCCAATCTCAATCACCATCTCAGCACACCCAGGGGTCGGGGCCTGCATGGCAGGCCCAGGGATAGAACTCCCAGCCCCTGCATCTGCTTAAGCTGGTGCTTTAACCCTCTGAGCTGTTTGGCCAGCCCAAGACTTGTGATTTTGAGTTAAAAGCTATGGTAGAATTTTGTGAAATGTGTTGCAATATTGAAGTATTTAGAAGAACATTAATTTCACTGTATTTATGCATTTAATTTGCTAGATTTATAAGAATTAGGAAGATTTTGTTTCCTAGGCAGACAAAGAAAGTCTTACAAAAAGGGATATTAAGATTATTAGGAACAATGCTTCTATTGTTTGGTCAAGTTTATATACATGTATCTGGTAATCTGAGCAACTACTTCAACGATAACAATATAAAATATAACAAACAATTTCCCATCATCTTCTTTGGAAATTCTGTATCATTTTTATTGTTTTCTTCTCCCTTTAAAATTAAAAATAAAATAAAATTATTCATACATTAACTTGTTTAGAGAAATTTAATTAACCAAAACCAAATAGTAACCCACATATTCTTTGTGATTATCAACATTTATAAACTGAAAGCTGAAAAATAAGGTTTGCGAATTAAGAGATAAGGAAAAATTAGATTTTTAAAAATTTAACTGAAAATCTTAATTGTCAAATAGCTGGATTTATGGTTTCCAGAGCGAAAGCCTGATTCCCAAGACAGCCGTGTCGAGAGTGGGACCTGGAGAGTCGACCGGCTCAGGAGAGTACGAACCTCATTGGTGGATTAATCCTCATGAATGAATTAATCCATTTATGAGTTCCTAGCTAAGTATACTATTAATAGGAGAGGTCTCGAGGGAGGAGGTGGGCCCCTGGGGTGCACCTTTGAGGGCATACCTTGCCCCCAGCCCCTTCTTCTCTCTGGTCCTTGCTGACTCTTTGCTTCCTGGTGGCCAGGAGGTGAGTGGTTCTCCTCACCTGTGCCACTCTGCTTCTGCTTTGCCACAGCTTAAACGATGGAGCCACTAACCACACACTGGAACCTCTGAAACCATGAGCCAAAAATAGATCTTTCCTTCCACAAGGGGTTTTGTTGGCTATTTTGTTCACAGTCACAAAAAGACGACCAATACATTGGCAAATACTCTTCTGGGGTGCAGAAGTGCTATCAAGGATACAGAAGAATTCATGCTGCACAGGTGATTGATAGAGAAAGACAGATACCTAGAGCTTGCAGACAGTGCCTGCTACGTGTATGTGTTACCACCCGTGGGCATGGAGATGACTGAGACCCACGGTGCAGAACGGCAGTGTGGGTGAGGAAAGCACCTCAAGGAGGAGAGGCCGGGTGCTTTGGGAGTTCGGCACGCCCTGCCTAGGTTTGAGGGCCAGGGTAGGTTCCCTGGAGAAAGGTCAGAAACAAGGCCACATGGCATGACTGCTAATGGTCTCTGTCACAGCAAAACAAGAGAACAGCTTCGGAGAAAGAGGCAAAGGAGGCGATTTTTAATGCTTGGCAACAGAGGTTTGAAAGAGCTGCCATGGTAGAATCAATGAGAACAAAAAAGAAATTGCCGACCAGGGAGCCTGCATGGCATGAACCTGTCGGCTTTCTCCTCCTCCACGGGGAAGGCTCGGTGCCAGCTGCAGGCTCCTTGGTATGCCCACCGCAGCGCTGGCCTGCGAGGCTGCTACAGACAGGGGAGACCTGCAACCGCCCGGAGGAAACTGGAGCCTACCTGCTGCCGAGGGAGCTTCAGGTCGGCAATAAAGGAGAGTTCCCAGCTCTCAGGACAGTGAATAAGCCTGAGTGGCACCTTAGAGATCATGTATTCTGGTGTTCTCAATCCTAGCAACACTACAAAGGACGCTAGCCCCAGCCCTAGCCGCCTGCTGTACCACACTCTGAGGACTGCAGCTCCAGGAGGTAGCTGTACGCACATTTTTGGGAGTGGAGTTTGGGGCGTTTTTAGTAGTAATGATAATAATACATGCTCCTTGTTAAAAAACAAATCTTAACACAAGTATATAAAGTAAAAAAGGAAATCTCCCTTCATCACCCTCCCTGATCCCAAAAGTGTATGTTATAAAACGTGTGTGAGTTAATGAAAGAGACAGAGAGACTGTGTGTGTGTGTGTGTGTCTTTCTATTCATGTGTGTGTGTCTATCTGTGTGTGTGTGTGTGTGTGTGTGTGTGTGAGAAACACTCTCTACCTAATGGATAAGTAGATACTTTAAAAAAAAAATAAGGGTAGCATAATATTGATGGTGGAATATGTAAGGTAGGTATTCACTATAAAATTCTTCCCAAAATGTATGTTTTAAAACTTTACAATAAAATGTTGGGGAAACAAAAGCTCTTCAGTGACTTAGGATGCTTAGCCCAGGTTGGCACACGCAAGCCCATAGGCCAAATTCACAAATGAGGGAACGTCAGGCCACACAGGTAACGCTGTCTGCCTCAAGGCACAGGGTGGTAACCAGGGACACAGTCCTCAGGAACCTGGACCCATCATCCGAGTTCTTTCCTGCACCCCCTGTGACCTCCAGGGAGAGAAGGCCCCACCATTGATCGGGACAGGAGGCGCACAGGAGTGGCCTTCTCAGGCCTGGACTGGGATCTCTGTGTTCTCAATCTTCCTGGTTGCTAAAGACAACAAAGTGTTCTAGAACTATGGTGCTGTAATCTTTTTTTTTTTTTTTTCAATGTATTTAGTACATGGTCTACAGGGTCTCACTACACAGATCAGATTCGTAGTGATCCTCCTGTTTTTAGCCTCCCTAGTGCTGGGATTACAGGCATGCATCACCACGCCCAGTCTCAATTGCCAGCTCAGTGTACCCCAGGGGTGGGGTCTGCATGGCATGCTGGGAATCGAAGCCTGTCCCTGCACTGGCATAAGCAGGTGCTTTAGTCCACTAAGCTATCTGGCCAGCTCTATAATCTTTCATTTTGACATGTGGTGATGTAATTGCTCTGACTTGTAGATTCACATTGCCTTTGAAGAGAAAATTCACATTCACTCTTATTTGCCACCAGCATGTTTGCTCAAGTCCATTGAAGCTCTTTTTCTGTGGCAAAAAAAAAAAAAAGGAAGCTAAAAGAACTTTTTTTAAAATCTTTATTTATTTATTTATTTATTTATTTATTTATTTACCTATCTATTTGGTACAGGATTTGCTGTGCAGCTCAGGCTCATAGTAATCCTCCTGTCTCAGCCTCCCCAGTGCTGGGATTACAGACATGTGCCACCACAGCCAGTTCCAGGGCCAGCATAGCAGGCTGGTGGTTCCAGGGCCAGCATGGCATACAGTACCAGGGATTGAACCCGGGTCCTCGTGCTTGCCAGGCAGGCACACAGACCACAGAGCTATCTCCCCAGCCCTAGAAGAAATTTTTAAACATTGTGGACACTGCCTTCTAAAGCCGAGGAAGCGTGTCAGTGCCTGGCAGTCAGGAGGGAGCCTCACCATGCCACCTTTTTGAGCAAAGCCGCATTTTAAGAGAGCAAGTCACAGTGTCCAATGTGAGTAAAAACCTATCAAATAAGATTCATGGGTGGCAAAATTTATTTTATAGAAGGAAGTAGAAAGATAGAGATTAAATTCATAAATTAGACTCTCAAACAATAATATTACAAGGTACTATTGACTGCCAAATTTTATATATGAGACAAGTTTTTTTTTTCTTTAACCACATAAAGCAAAAAGGGCTTCTTCCTGAGCTAGGGATGCAGCTCAGTGGTAGAGGCCTTGCCGAGAATGCGCAGTTAAGGGGAGCTCAATCCCCAGTACCACCAAAAAAAAAGGAAAAGGTTGCTGACTTACACAGTCCTACTACTAGACAGAGTGACTGTTGGAGCTGTCACAGCCAAGGGACAGTTCTGATATTCTCACGCATTTTTGTTCTTCCAAGCAATCACTGCAAAAACATAAATAGAGGCATAGAAATTAGGTGATCTCATATCGAGGGCTACCTCTGTCACTAAACTGTTTTTCTTTGTCTTCTTTTTCAGCAAAAATGAAAGTATAATGTCTCTAGGGTCTTCATACAGTAACTCGAAAGCTGGACTGAAGGCTCTTCTATCCCACCTAAGAGAGATAACACAGATCACCAATGTCCCTAAGAGTCACTTTAAATTCTAGGGTCAGGATGCTCTTCTCCTATCCTGACAGCCTGGCTCATGTTTTTTCACACCATCTTGCAAAATTCCAGCTCCAAAGGAAACCTCCCAGGGAAAAGAAAAGGTTAGGAATTTTTTGACATGTGTACTCATTTTTTTAAAAAAAAAAAAATAGTATTTATGAAAGAAATAAAAGCAAAAAGGTTAAGTGACAAGTGAGTAGGCTTTTAAAGGTGAAGGGGATCTTAAAAAAAAGATTAATCAAATTAATCTTTAGACTTCCTCTTAGAAGCTATCATTTTACAGCAAATTCAAGCAGCATCTTCATAGTAAAAGTTATTCTTGTCCAAAGAAGGTTCTTAAAAAGCATCTTAATAGATTCTAGCAATTATACTAGAGGACTTACCCTTTTCATTCCCCAAAGAAAGGTCTAGAAAGAAAAAGGAACCAAAGCAGCAGACTCTCCTACTCCCAGGTCATCGGGTCCTGGTTCACTTCTGGTACCAAGTCCCCCAGGGAATTAGAACTCAACCAATACCTTCTCAGAGCTCTAGGAGGAGTGCGTGATGATGGGGTCTTGACACCTGCAGTGCCCCTAAGAGCTGCCTCTGTGAGCCAGAGCTCCAGTCATCCAGGACAGGCTGGGGCTCATTGGGGCCTCCAGGGCCCAACCACGGGCCCAGGTCAGGCATGGAGTTAGACTGCCTGGTCTACAGCCCTGACTAGGAAAGGTGGACACATCCTCTGGACACCTGCCTTTTACTCCTGCCTAAGGATAGCCCTGCTGCTGACTTGCAGGGGTTCTGAAGATTAAAGGAAATAATTCACCGAACGTGTGGTACGTGGTCACTAAGCGAAGAATGACAATGCTATTACCATGCAATTTCCCATTCCTGGGCTCAGTGCTGCCTACAGTCACCCACTGGTAGGAAAAGTTGGTTGCAACTTTTGTGACAGATTGCAAATTCTTAAAAATCATAGTTTCTTCAATAACACAGAACAAAACCACTAATTTTTTTCTTTTAAAAAAACCAAATAGCTCAGTGGATTAAAGCACCTGCAAGCAGGCATAGGTGCTGGGAGTTCGATCTTCGGGCCTGCCATGCTGGCCCAGCCCCCAGGCATGCTGAGACAGCATTTCAGACTCGGCATGGTGGTGCGCACCTATAATCCCAGCACTTGGGAGGCTATAAACAAGAGAATCACTACAAGTCCTATCTAGTAGTGAGACCCTGAACACCCTGTAGACCCTTCCCTAAAAACGCAAATAAAATGTTCTTCTCTACAGAAAAACACAATGGCAATTACAATAAAATGTTGTGCACTCGGTGGCTTTACCTCTGCCTCTGGAACAGCTACAGTCACCACACACTCACAGCTTCCTCTTCCCTTTGCTACACTCCAGACTCTGCTGAGACCTTCACTTGTGTTGCTTTACTTCACACTTCCAGCAACTCTGCGTCAGGTATCCACAGCGTTGTCATCTTCTAAGCCATCACTTTCCCATGATTATCAAGTGACGGATCTAGACATCAAGCCCAGCTCTGTCCGATGACAAAGCTATCCCCCAACCACCGTGTGTCACTGCTGTGCGCCCCATACACCCTGCTTTGGTAAGGGATATGCAGCAAGTCACAGTACAGGAATAAGATGCCCGAGTCCAAGGAGCAGTTTCCTCTCCTGGCAGATGAGAGGGTCTGAGTTTAGGTCTGTGGCCTCTCGCTCTCGAGCTCTGTGAGTTCAAGCTTTCCACATCTGTTTTAAGAAATACATTTCCAGAGAGCCACAGCTGCTCCTTGGGGAAGAAAAGTAAGGTTCTGTACAGCTGATGGTCTCTCACTCAAGCCTTTGGTTCTTCACCCTGACATTCCCCCAAGAAACATTCTTCAATGCAAATTCGAAAAGCAAAGCATTCTTTTATGTAACTTGTTTTTAATTGGGAAGCGAAGGACTGTACTCAGGCTTCCAATCGTACATCTCTTTTGCAGATTACAATTTACTCTTTGCCTCCAAGAAACAAAACGAAAGGTCCCTCCTCCAGGGCATTAGAAACCTTTAAACGGAAATACACTTTGGAGAAGAGATGAAGGGGATTTCTTTTTAATTGAATGCTATACAATCGTTTGTCTTCGAGTGCATTTCCCCTGTGGGCACTTCAGTTATTCCCTATTTTTTATTTTCATTGATGAGACTGTCCAAAGCAAACTAAATTGGTTTTGCTACTGGGAAGTTGATGATGTGGAGAAGAATTAAAATCAAAACCTTCTGCGTTCAAGTAGAACACACAGGCACAGCAGTCCTGTCATTCGGCTCCTCTTCCATTCAGCGTCCTTCTTGGCGCACGTGGTCCCGGGAAGGTGCAAGGCGCATGCGCACTGTCCAAGTGTCAGTTACAGAATGGAGCGCGTTCTACTCTGTTTCCTCCTAGATCTTTGCATCTGTTTGGGTGTTTAACCTCGGCTCACTAAGGAATAAGTTAATCAAAAAGCTCAATCTGTTTCAGGTGTTACTTTCTCCTGGGATATAATCTCAAGATGTTCTCTTTTTCTACTCAATTAGCTACACCTTATGACCTAAAAAATTATTGGGTTGCTCCAGTCATCTAGTTATGAAATGTTGTTGATACAATTTGGCAGATCTTTAAGGAGGTCAGAAATGAGAGATAATTTGCTTTGGGTGTAGTTTCTAGCTATTCTTAAGATCTCATTAAAATATATCATATAGTTTAATATTTTTGAAAGTTGTAATTATTTAACTTCTTTTTCTCAAGTAGAAATTTATTGTACTACCTTTATTGAGAGGGCAAAACCACAGGGGATATGAAAGCATTTATGTTCTTCCAACTCAGATTCTAGAACAGGGATTGACAAACTGTAAACAGGCCACATAGTATTTTGGGCTTTGCAATATACGATTTCTGATACAACTGCTCAGCTCTGCAGTTATAGTATTGAAAAACGGCCATGGATAATATGAATGCAAATCAGCTCGACCATGTTCCAATAAAACTTTATACAACAGGCTGTGCTCATGGACCTTCTAGTTCATACCGACCGGCTGAATTTTTAAGGGCAGCAGACCTTCAGCCTTGTCACAATAGAGGCCCACGTGCTATGCAACTGGGTGTACTTGGTCTGCACATCTGTGCTATGTTGAAATAAAGTTGGCTGTTTTAAGAAACTAACCAAGGAATCAGGGGAAGCTGGCACAGAGGCTGGACGTGAGGAAAATGTTGCTGGACAAATCAGAGGTTTTCCCAGAGACTGAGAAATTTTAGAATGAGTAGAATCAAATTTATAGCCCAATGTCCTGCCCACGGTGGGATTCCTTTCACCATTCCTGCCAGGTGTTCAGTTACCTACAAGGAACACATGGGGGGAGGGGCACGTGGGTCCCACCCCATCCATAAGGTTCATTCAGATATCTTTGTACAATGGCTGGGTTTACCTCATAATGCTTGGCTCTGAGAACACAAATATCTAAGCCACTAGTGGTCCTTAGGGAGTTTGAAGTTTAATCAAAGAACTAAGACAGGACATAAATAACAACACAAATTTTTTTTGAAAACAGTGGAAAGGCCAGGGTGGTGACACAGGCATGTAATTCCAACACTCAGGAAGCTGAGGCAGGAGAATCATCCAAGTTTGAGGCCAACCTGGGCTACCTATTGAGTTTCAGGCCAGCCTGAACTATGCAACAAGACTCACCTCAAAAACAAAACAAACAAAAAGCATGGAAAGTTATTAAGATTTAAAGAACAGTAAGAAAGGTAACACAGGGCTGGTGAGATAGCTGAGCAGGCTAAGCAGTTGCTTAGGCAAGTGCAGGGACTGAGTTCTATCCCTGGCACCGCATGCTGCCCTGGCCCCTGGGCACACTGAGCCAGCCATCAAGACCAGGTGTGGTGGCACACATCTGTAATCCCAGTGCTGGGGAAGCTAAAAACAGGAGGATTACTGGGAGTTTGAGCTTCATAGTAAGACCCTGTACCAAAAAAAAAAAAAAAAAAACAAAGGTAACCCAATTTAAAAATAAGAAGATGTGAACAGTCATTATACAGATATGTGAAAGGATGTTTAGCCTCACTAGGAATCAGAAAAATCCAGACAAAGCCACAAGAAGCCACCATTTCCCATCCACCAGGCTGGCAAAGATGACCAGTTTGAAAAACCATGGGAAACCATGAGCAAGTCCACATTCTGTGGCCCAGCAAGTCCACTACCAGGTATAAGCCCTAGAGAAACTCTTGACCTGAAAGCATCACAAGATGAGTTCTAGAAATATTTTTCTTAATAGCACAATCATTCAAGTGCCTATAAACAATGGAATGAATAAATACAAGGATATACAACTACTCTACAAGAGTACACCATTGTGGAAATGAATTACAACTGCCTGCAACAACATAAGTGATTCTCATCCAGTTTATCTTGAAATGAAAAAGGTTAAGTCTCAAAAGTAACAGGTATGACATGATGCTGTTCATATGAAGTTTAAAAATATACAAACTAAATTGTATATTGTTTAAATATATGAACATATAATTAAACCAAAAAATAAAGCAAGAAAGGTGTAAACCCCTGCTATGGCTTGAATGTATCCTTCCAAAATGTGTACGCTGCAATCCTAATCCCTAAGTGATAGTCCTGGGAGGTGTGACTTGGCCGTTATCAGAGACCCCAGAGAGCTGTACTGTCCCCTCCACCATGTGAGGACATAGTGCAAGGACACCCTCTATGAACCGCAGCCAGCCCTTAGCTTTGCTGAATCTGCAGGCACCTGCACCTTCTCAGCTTCCAGAACTGTGAGACATATGCTTTGGTTATTTATAAGTCACTCCATTGATAATATTTTGTTACGGCCACCCAAATGGACTGAGACAACTCCAAGTTTAGTGGAAAGCCCCTGATAAGTCAGGAAGAGCCACAGGAGATGTCAAAGGCAACACTTATGTCCTTTGTTGAAACTGGATGGTGGGTGCACAGGTGTTTGAGGTTGTGTGATCCTTCATAACTTCCCTATATTTTATAAATATTTCATATCCACTCAATAATTAATGAAAGCCCATTTTCAAAAAGAATTAAAAAAAGGAGAGGTTGATTTTGATGAGAAGCAACAGGCCGAAAGTCACTACGGCAATAGGATTCTTCTTCTGTATTTGCTTAGCTGACTGGTCACAGCCTGCTGCAGAGAGGCCATGAGAGGCTGCCACCACCTGGGAGGTGCCACCACCTTGGGCCCCAGAGGAACAATTCTGCAGCCAGTGAGCAGGGACTCCCCTGGGCACAGACAGGAGAAGGATCGGTACTCCCGATGACCTGAAATCCCTGGGTTGATGTTTTCCTGTTCCACTGGTTTTCCTGAAAACCCGGTGTCCTCTGTGTTAGGTGGCGATTTGGGAGTGTGGAAACGCAGCACGCCAGGCAGAGGGGCAGGTGCAGCTCAAGAATTTAAAGGAAAGAGGCGTGTAGAGTGGCTCCGCTGTGATGCCATGCTGTGAATCAACTTGCCCTTCCTCCTCCAAACACACGCAACCAATCTGTGCTGCGTACTTCACACAAGCGCACGGTCATCTCCTCAGATAGCTGAGGCAGACAGAGAGCTATCTTCCCCCGCCATCCCAAATGTTCCAGTGGTGATGATAGAGGCCCCATGTCCCCCACTGACAACGCACATGACAGCCCCGCTAAGTGCCCTTTAGCTGCTGATTTATCCCTGAGATGCGACAGTCCAGGTCTGGTTCTCCGGGTGCTGACTGAAGGGAGTCAGTGTGTCTCCGAAGTCCTTGGGGACTTTGGCACCTGGCCCAAATCCTCTGCGTGAGTTTTTCAGACCTGGCCATGGAAGGTTACGAAGACTTCACCTGGCAGAACTCACAAGAGGCAGCTGCCCTCCCCCCACTGCCCCCTGAGCCCCCTCCCCTTACTTCCCTACCCCCCCCCCGTCCCCCCATCCCTCCTCCACACCAGGCCTGGTGCTGGACCCACGCGATGCAGACCCCACAGTACACTGCAGTCTGGGACTCAGAATCCTCCTGTCTGTCTGCATGCTCCCTTACATAGCCTGGTCCCCAGCCTGGCCTCTTTATCTGGGGCTTTGGGGCCTTTTGTCATTGGGCCTTTCTAGGTGGCTTTGGCAAGATGTCTCATCAGGACTTGGGACACGCCCTCCACTCTGACTCCACACTCAGTATTTCACCATCTGTAGTCTTTTCCTGGCCCCGGGCCCATAATCCTGCAGCATTCTTACACTAGGGCTCCCTGGAAGGTGAGGTGAGCCCACTATTCATACCTCCCCTGGACCTTGGCCGAGCCACCAGAGCACGGGGCACACGGGACTGGGGAGCCGGCACTCTCGCCAGCACAGGCTCCTGTGACACTGCCACAATCTGCAATTAAAGGCTGCATGGCTGTCCCTTTCACTCAAGCCTGTGCTCCCTATCAGCTCCTCCAGTCCTGGTGACTCCTGACCCACCCGGTCTTTCAAGAGTCAGTGCAGCTGCTTCTGCCTGCCGTGATTTCCTGCCTCAGCCACCAGTGGATCTGATCCGTGGTGCTCTAGCACCCGGTCCCCCGGTCTCCTGGTCCCACTGCCCACATGGACAAAACCCTACCCTTTGCTATTGTTCCATCAGCCTGCGGTAGGTTGGCTCCTAATCAAAACCCTAGTAGCAACTTAGTCTGCTTCTCTTCAATAGGGCCAGTTATATGGGAAGTACGAGAGTAATATTTTAAATAACTTAATTTAGCTCTCAAATGTGTATTTCTAAGACAGATATATGTAATGATATAAGAATTCTTAGTAACTTGGATAAATAGATTGTTTGGATTCTAGGCACTCCTCAGAACCACAAATTCATCCTCCATCCTTCCAAATGTGTTCCAAGGGCTAGGCACAGTGCCACAGCAAGGGATAAAGACAATAAAGAACCTCCGCTTCTGTGTAGGGAAGGGTCCTGTAATCACACTAGACACAGATAGATAAATAAATGCCAGCAAGGAGAAGAAAGGAAAAGGAAAGAAATCAAGATAGTGCTGCTTTCACTCTGTGAGTGATAAACACGACAGGGCCTTCCCCGACATCTGCACATCGCGCCTACAGACAGAGGGCGAGATGCGAGTTGGCAGGGACCAGCTCCCTTCCCCCTTCCTGCCTCTTCCAATATGAGAGCTGATGTGCAGCCCTTCCTTGCAGCCGAGCACGGAGAAAATAAGGCAGCTAGTAGACTCTATTTCCTTTAAGAGACTTAAGCCGACTTAGTTTCTGTAACCTTTTCAAAATGAAGTTGTTTTCAGTTCTCTTGTCTTGCCTACTTTGAAAAATCCCATGGGCAATTTATTATGACACAGACAATAGAGCAACTGAGATGGCAAAAGAAAGCTCAAAACCCATGCAGTGAGAAGAAGAAGCAAGTATCTGTACTCCTAAGCCAGTCATTTTCAAATCTAGGAGTAACTGGTATTCTGTCCAGCATGTGGATTTAAAGTGCTAAAACCCAGCAGTAGAGCAGGCGTAAGGACCAGGGTCCACATGATCAAGTGCTCTGGTGATTTTGATGCCACTAGTCAAGAGCCAGCCCTCTAAGAAACACGGACAGTGAATAATGTGGTCGGTACACTCAGCACCTGAGCTCAGGGTTCCCTGCTAGCCAAAGCAAAGAGAATCACTGTGCTATAAAACTGGCACATATTTAGCAATAGAAACAATCATTTATTCTGTATTTTTCCATTTTTTTAGTGCAGGGTCTACAGGGGCTCACTACACAGATCAGACTCATAGTGATTCTCCTGTTTTCAGGCTCCCAAGCACTGGGATTACAGGCATATGCCACCACACCCAGTCTCGGTAGCTGACTCAGCGTGCCCCAGAGGTGGGGCCAGCATGGCACACTAGGGATTGAACCTCCGGCTCCTGCTTCTGCCTAAGCAGGTGCTTTAATCTGCTGAGCTATTTGGCCAGCCCTTAGAAACAACCATTTCATAAATTTTAAAGGTAGTATGTCTATTCTTACCAAACATCTAAACTTAATAACTTTAAATTAATAAATTATAACTCTTGAAATGTTGGAGACTTTTGCTGATGAACAAATAATGTAAAACATCGCATCATACTCAATACATTTCTAAGTTCACTTTCTCCTGGAAATATGAGTGAAACAAATATAACAAACTATGATACTTTCACCTCTGGCTCCCAATCCTCCAGTAGAGAAGGCTTCTGTTAAGAGTTTCGAACTAAAGCAATTTAATGTGGGCCCAGCATGAACAACGGGTGGGAGGAGAGGTCACCTGGGAGGGAAACTGAGTCATTCTACAATGAATCGACACTTAATTTTGTCCAAAGAGCCAGAGTCGTCCACCGTCCAAGTGACCTGCCCTTCCAGGGATGACCTCTCCTTTTCACATTTACAGTTACCTCAAGACTCACCACGCCCAGTTATGCAGCACAGTGCCACAGCATGCAGATTTCTGGCAGCCTCATTTCACAGAGGACAGAGGAAATCCAGGGTCAGAGACACCCAGGGAGCTGCCCTTGGACAGCAGCCAGTGAAAAGATGGACGAGAAGGATCCCAGGTGTCTGCCTCCACTCCACCAGGATGACCGCACTACGAACTTCCACCCTTAGGTCCTGACACCAAAGGACCAGTGACATTTTTCTTGTCTTTGGGGATATCCTCTTTATCTTTCTGCATTATTTATTAAGAGGCCAGATCAATTTCAGGGTCCAGCTAGCTCACTCGCATCTTTCTTTTGTGTTAAAGCACAGACGCCCACCTCTCGGGGTATCCTTGCGCCCTTGATGAGGGAAACGAGGCTGATGAGGATGGCAGAGGCTGTGACCCGAGCAAACTGGTCTGCAAGCCCTCTAGTGCAAAAGCACAGATGCTCTGTAAGTTTAAGAATGTGCAAATAGGTTATTTTTTCTTTGTACTTTGGTTGCTTCCTGGTTTCAACAGAGAAGCTATTTGTCACATCATAAATAGCTACCTAAACAAATGATTTTTCACACATTTGATGCTTATCACAGGCAGAGATACATGACATGACATTTTTAATTACTCATATTTAGGGAGTGAAAGTCTCTTTAAGATTGTGTAAAAGCAGATTTGTGATACCAAAAAGAAGTTACTCCTACACTCCTCGAGACATCTGATTAGGTATGAGTTCATGGTGGAGAAATCTGGAAGTATAGGGAAATCACAGCCCTGTTAAGTTATAGAAAACTATCAACTCTTCTGCCATTCAAAGATATCAGCAAAAAGAACTAAATACAAGTGTGGCATTTAAAGCCCAGTTATAACACAAAAAGCAAAGCAATTCACTGAAAATACTGTAAAGTTCCCACCCCTTCAGCAGTCAGAAGACCCAAGAGAGCTGGATATATAAGCATGTAAGCTTCAAATACGGTGTGGAGGTCTAACTTCAGCAAGACCACAGAGCAAGACTTCTATCCTTGTTCCTTTGAAGAAACACCAATTCCACTATGCATGTGTAGAAATGCTTCCCCAGGAGCTAAGGGATCTGGGTGAGAGATTACAGTGCTGGATATACACAGAAATAAGAAGACATGCAGAGGGTGGGAAGGACAGCTTCCTGTTACCTGTAGGGAGGGAACCACCATCTTTGTGGGCCAAAAAGAAAGCAGTGAGCACCCTGTTTTTCACTGGGCTCCAACACCAGGCCCATTTGGAGAAACCAGGATCAGGTCAGACCCACAGGCCCAGGCTCCAAGGCCTTATGGCCCAGGTACCGCGCTGACACCCGTGGAGTCCAGCTACCCACCAGCACCTGCAGCACAGAGTGTCTGGGCTCCCCCAACACAACTGCAGCCCCTACAGCCCCAGGCTTTAGCAAACTCAAGAGCCAGGCCGGCACCATGCAGACCCAGCCCAGTAGATGCAGCACTGGGTCAGGCCCCAGGTCCAGGCCCAAGGGCTGTCTCCAAGAGCCAGGCAATGGCCATCCCTGGGTACCCTGGGGCCAGGCTCAGCCCAGTGGACCTAGAAGCCATAACACACATTCTTTCCATGGACACAGAACGCTGCCCTAACTCGACCAGGTCACAAAAGTCAGTACACTTACAGAAATTAAAATCACTTAAGGTGTCTCTCCTGACCACAACAGCATAGAACTAAAAATTAATGAAGGGAAAAACTCACCAGTATGTAGAAAGTAAAGTGACAACAAGTGAGTTCAAGGAGAAATCAAAAGGGAAAGAGAAAAAGACCTGGAGATAAAAGAAAATAGAAACATAGCATCCTGGAGGGCTGCACAGAAGCAGTTCTACAGGAAGCCTATGACAAAAACATCTCAGGAAGAAACCAAATATATCTCCAACTCTACACCTCAAGGAACTAGGAAAGAATAAGAGGAGCCTGAAGTCAGCATAGGAAAGAAAACATTGAAGATGAATGGAGTAGGATGGGCTGGGGAGATAGCTCAGCAGTCTAAACTCCTGCCTGGCAAGCACAAGGACCCAGTTTTTTGGGTTTTTTTTTTTTTGTATTTTGTGGTTTTTGTTTGTTTGTTTGTTTGTTTTTTCTTTTTTTCCTGCAGAACCAGGGATTGAACTCAGGTCCTTGCATTTGCCAGGCAAATGTGTATTCTACTGAGCTATCTCCCTGGCCCAAGGATTCAGTTATTATCCCACTACCTTGTGCTATGCCGGCCATGCCCTAGGGTAAGCTGAGCTAGCCACTGAAACCAGGCATGGTGGCACATGCCTGTAATCCAAGTGCTGGGAAGGCTGAGACAGAAGGATCACTCTGAGTCCAAGCTGAGTAGCAAGACTCTGTACCAAATTTGAAGGAGGAGGAGGAGGACAAGGACAAGGAGGAGGAGGAGGAAGAAGAGGAGGAAGACGAGGAGGAGGAAGAAGAAAAAGAAAGAAAGAAAGAAAGAAAGAAAGAAAGAAAGAAAGAAAGAAAGAAAGAGAAAATGAAAAGAAAAGAAAGAAGATGAAGGAGACAGTGAAGGCTATGGAGCCAACGGAGAAGAGCATTTCACGGTTTGCATCAATGCGGGAGAGGTGGGTGTTGGATGTTGGACTCCCAGGTTCACAAAGCAGAATGGCATTGGTGGATGAGGGGGATGTGGAGGATGGTGGGCAGCAAGAGAGATGGGCAGGTCCCAAAAGCTACTTACTATGTGAGTAAGAAACATGGATTACTGTAAAGCACTGAGGACTTAGCAATAGTCCCTTCAGGATCTGATTTTGGCCTTGTTTCCAAGAAAGAAGTGGAGATAGCTACTTTTCATGTCTTAAAAATATTTTAGGGCTGGTGAGATGGCTCAGTGGTCTAAAGCACCTACTTAGAACAAGATTGGCAAAGCACAGGGACCGCGGTTCAATCCCCCAGCACCACATGCCAGCCAGCCCCGCCCCCTGGTGGGGTGTGCTGGCCACACACACACACACACACACACACACAAATAAATAAATAAATAAAATTAAAAATATATATATTTTTTAGTTAGAAGTTGTTTATAGCCACGATCTTGCTCTATTTCCCAAGCTAGCCTCTAATTCCTGGGCTCAAGCAATCCTCCTGCCTCAGCCTCCCCAGCAGCTGGGCCCACAGGCAATGCCACCAGGACTGGGCAGGCTGCTATTCCTGGAGGAGCATGCTTCCCACTGCTACATTTCCACAAGCTCTCGAGTGCGAGCACTTCGGAATTCTTCACCTCGGGGTCTGAGCATCTCCTCCTACCGGCACTTCCTTGTAACTAATCGCACTCCTGCCTCCAGCGTACAAGCGATGCTCAGAAGCAGCTGCTGCACTGGCATTTGGGACACATTCTGCTCAGATTTATCTCCGATTCTCTGGCAAACCAGTTACAGGGCTAGCACTTTACTACCTGAGAACCAGACTCCAAATGCTAACTTTCTTACCTATTTGTGTTAGTCCACATCTGCAGTCCACAGCGTGTGCGCCCCCGAGCGGAGCTGGCACGTGTGCGTTGCACACCTCCACCCCTTTGCTCGTCCTCTCCATCTCTTGGTCCCTCCCTCTTCGAGAAGGATCTCTCTCCCTACTTTCTGTTATCCTTCTTTCATTTTGCGCTTTATCAGTTGGATTTCTCAGAGAAGAGAAACCGCCACACTGAACTTGTGTGTCTGACTTACCTCACTTAACACTGTGGGCCACACATGGTTCCAGAACTGACTCAAGCTCGTCCTTCTTTCTGGCACAGTAGTGCTCTGTGGTGTGCGCTTGCCACAGTTTCCTCCCCCGTTAGCCGTCTTGCCTCCTCCTCTGAACCCCCATAAAATGTTGCCTATTTTAAGAAAACTCGAGAGTATCAAAATTGCTTCTGTCTCAGGACGTTTGTTTCTTTAAGAAAGTAGAGCAATTTGCATTTTATTCCCTTCAGTGTGCGTCCTTCTCAGCGCTTCCGGCACACACAGCAGAGAGCTCGAAGAGCGCCGTAATCAGCCAGGCACGGCCTTCAGCTCGCCATAATCAGCGAAGCCGCTGGACTCACCTTGCGCCCTCCTCAAGTGAGAGTGTGACTGACAGAGTCCCTGCTCGCTTTGTACATAATCAGCAGCTATTTCTTCCAGAACCCACGTCTGATTGAGTGACGCCCCAAGAAAGCACAGGAACCAAATGGTCGCCTGTCATTACCCACGCAGGCCCGGCTGGGGGAGGGGTGTCCCCAGTTAGCACGCAGCGGCCACAATCCTTCCTGCTTCTCTTCGAGATGCTGAGCAGGTGACTCCCAGATTTAGGCGAAAAGTGACCTTTGTCTGGATCTGTGCTGTTTCTTCCTTTCAGTTGTTCTGTTTCGGCCCCTCTGCGGCTGCAGCCCACGATGCTGTCAGGCGGCGCAGGGTGCGGGTGCCCGGGGGTCGCACACCTGCGCTCCTGCCTCAGCCTCTTCCCTCCGCCCTCCCTCTTGGTTCTCTTCCCTTTGGCAAAAGGATCTACTTCCTATTTCCTATTGTCTATTTTTTTTAAATTTTGCTCTTTAATTTATTGATTTCTTGGGTTTCTAGCCTAAGAGGAACCACGTGATATTTATTGTTTGAACCTGGGATATAAGCTCTGTCTGGGACTCGGGAGCGTGAATTCACCTTATATCTGGGTCAGGCTTGAGCTCAGTAAATGCGAAGAGGATGGATGAAGGAGCGGAAAGATGGGGTCAGAAGTGGTGGCAGAATTCAAGAGCAGCTCACAAAAACCCACGGCATGTAAAAGAAAGCACCGAGGCCACCGTGGGCTGAGCTACGGGGAGCCCTGTCCAGGAGCAGCGCGGGGCCAGAGAGCTCTAAGCAGAGGACCTTGGGCAGGCGGAGAAGAGGAAGAGCGGGGAAGCAGCGGGCGCTCGGAGCAGCGGATGCTCAGCGTGGACTGGCCGCGTCCGCTTGGCCTCTCTCCCTGAGGACCTGCGCCTCCTTTGTATCTGCTGTGAGGACTCGCCTTACAGCAAGGAAGCCATCTGTCGCCCGACAGGCTCCTGGGCTGCGGTCACCGCCAGGCCCGCGCGTCGCTGGCCTCTGCGCAGGCTCTGGTGACCACGCGGACTCTGCGATGTAGTGTAGACACTGAACAAGCGTTACAGATGAGCCCCTGCAGGAGCAGCCTGCTGCACCCCAGTGGCCCGACAAAGCCAGGCTCTAGCTGAGGCCCACGTTCGCAGCCAGAGGAGCCTGGGTCAGATCCCCGCTGGCCTGCTCCCTGGGCCGAGTCCTGGACAGGTCGCTCAGTCCCACTGGGACTTCAATGTCTCCTCTGTGAAATAAAGCCAATAGCTAATGTACTACTACAGGATGCTGTTCTGAGGACTCCATGTAATTACAGGTGCACTCATAAAACTTCCACGGGGTGCCTGCCTCGTCCTGGGCACTGTTTTCTTAAGTTCTTATTTTTATTAATACCCATTTGCTGTACAAGAGGTAATGCATTCAAAAGTCAGAAGTGCTGGGGATTCCAGCTCCCTTACTTCTCTCTCCAGTGGGCTGACCTGGCCCAGGGTGAGTCCTCCCAGATAGATCTCGTTTTTAACGTCTTTTGATTTGTCTGGAAAATGTCTTTAAATTGTATAAACAAATGAAAAGGAATCAAAGAAAAAGGTCCTTGAGGAAAATGGCATGTAAGATCAGGACGTTTGGGTTCTTTTGAGACAAGGTTTCATCTGCAGTTCAGGCTGGCCTTGAACTCACTTTGTAGCCAGAGCTGGCCTTGGATCTGTGATAATCCTCCTGCCTCAGCCTCCTCAGTTCTGGGGTTATAGGTGTGTACCTCCACATCTGAGGACCAAGAAGGTCTTACATGAGGGCAGAAGGGGAAAACCTTACTAGTGTGGGGAATTATGGTGGAGGACCCGGCAGGGAAGGGTCTCAGACAGCAGCAGGAGGCTGGGGAATTACCATGGTGAAGGCACTCAAAAGGCTGTCACAGGGTTGACATCTGTCTAGGCTCCCCTGCTTTCCTAAGAAATGTTTACGCTTGTTTATTTTTCAGGACTAGGGACCGAACACAGACCCTGTGGACTGAGCTGCACCTCCAGCCCCTTCCCTCTTTTTTCTTGCTTTCTTTTTTTTTCTTTTTCTTTTAATTCTGAGACAGGGTCTTGCTAAGAGTGAAGCCGCCTGGGCTGGGCTCCAAATGTGATCCTCCGGCCTGAGAACGCTGGGGTGACTGGGATTGCAAGCGCGCACTAGTGCACCTGGCTTGTTTCTATTTCTTTTTAAACTTCCCACTCAGCATATGGGGACCTGCTGTCTGGGAGGTAAGGATGCAGCCTAGCCCCTATCCAGCCACCAGGCTGAGCGTTCTCAGCCCCTTCCTGGTCAGCCCAGAGCCCCAGCAGGTGAGCTTGCCTATTTCCTCCCCATAGCCTGGAGATGCAGGGAAGAGAAGGATCTGAAGAGAGAAATAACTGAGCCAAGACAGAGGAATCCATCACTACTATCTCCTGCTCCCTGATTGGGATCTGAGCCCTGAGATAGCTCCAGGTTAGTCTGATCCTTATTTGACAAAGATGTACACAGGTTTGTGAGGTATACATTAGGTGCTTAATAAACACATGAGATGAAAGCAGTATTCCTGCCACATACCCATACCCTGAGTTCATGATCCAGTGTGTGTCTGGGCAAAATATTTACCCCAGGTTTCCCTTCCTCAAATGAGGGGACTCATTCCTACCACACATGAGGTGAATAAATATTTGTCCCTAAATATTTGTCCACCTGGGACCTCTGTCTCAGTTACTCTTCTCTCATTGCTGGGACAAAATACCCAACACCCAAAACTAAGGAAGGAAAGGTTTATGTAGCTCACAGTTAGTGGAAGTTTCAGTCTGTACTCAGGTGAGTCCAAGGCAGAGTGCACATGGCAGAGGGCAGCAGTTTATGGTGACAGAAAATGGCACAGAGCAAAGGGAGGGGAGCAGCTGCAGCTGCTAGCTGGCCTCTCTCCCCTCCTTATAGTGTAATGCAGATTACCTGCTCCAGGGTGGGTGAAGCACCCACACCCACAATAATCAATCACAAACTCCAGAAGATACCCCATGACTGCATGAAGCTTTAGAGGGACTAGACACAAACCATAACATCCCCCCTCTGGGTCCCCAAAGAGTCATGCACAACTCTTTATGCAAAGGGCATGTTAGCCCATCTCTAAGAGTTGCCCAAGTCCTAACAGCTTCAGCATTGCTGAGAAGTCCAAGTCCCAAGTCTCCTCCAAGCTCTAAGGCATACTCCTAGCTGTGAGCTCCTGTACAAATGAAAACTTAAAACACTCCCAACATTCAATGGCACAAGATAAATATTACCATTCCAAAAGGTACACACAGCAGGATACCAAGCATTGGGATGAAAGCAAGTCCAAAATCCAGAAGTGTAAAAGTTAAGTCCTACAGTTCCATGTGGACCATCCAAAGCAATCTGCGCCAAATTGTGAGCTCCGTGTGGCTCCGCCTCTATGGTACTTTTGGTGGGAGCTCCTATGACTTCTCTCTTGGGCCTGATTTGCTCCCTTCTCGCAGCTTTCCTCAGACAGTCCACACTTCTGGCTTTTCTAAACTCCTGGGGTTTCCACAGCATGTCTAGCTTCCCACTCTCTGCTTCACACACTGCCCTCTCAGGGGCACACCGCCTGGGCTCCCAGGCCTTCTGAAATCAAGGTGGAGGCCTTCTTAACCTCAGAACTTCTGCATTCTTCAACACCTAAAACCAATGCCATGTGGATGATGCCAAGGTCTGCTGCCAGCTGGAGCAGTAGCCAGGCTTTCTTCTTTCCTGGCTTTGGGGCTCGAGTGGCTAGATCGCTGAGCACTCTGGGCCTGATTCCCAGGAACAAACTGCTATGTCACTACCAGTCTGGATCCTGGTGTGGCCACCATTGCCATTCTGGAACATGGTGCTCTGCAGCTTCCTCCCCAAGGCAAAGTCTCTCACTCTTGCAGTTCTGAGGCTGCAAATGGTGGAGACCAGCTGCCTCCTGTGATGCCCTCAGGCTATCTTTTCCATTCTCTGGTTCCTTCTTGGCAATCGAGATCCTCCTTGCTCCATCTATGCATTCCACAGCTTTATTGGAACTTCCTTCTGGTCAATCTCACATTCTAAATCACCTCCCGTGCTCTTTGCTCTTAATTCTCAACATAAACCTAAATAAAAGCCCCTACCTATAGCTATGACACTGCCTAAACATTCAACTGCCTTGAAATTTCTTTTTGCCAGATTAACTAGTCTGCCACACTTAGACTCTGTCTCAGGTAAAGTCTCTGTACATGAGCAAAATTCAGACAAACTTTCTACCAAGCCATAACACACATCAAATGGAGTCCAACAACCAATGCAGTCCTTACCAGCAGAAATGTCCCCAGCTTGGTCTTTATGGGAAGGATTTCCATCAGCCTTCTGGTCTTCAGAGCTCTGATCCAAATCTCCCATACAAAACAGCCAAAGGCATTCCAATGCTTCTCTGTTAGGTGACATCTCTGAACCTTTTCTATCTCTTCTCATAAGCCATTTCTAAAAGCTTATAATCCACATGGTCAGGTAGACACACAATGACCCCACTCTTCCAGTAACAAACTCTGTTTCAGTTACTCTTCTCTCATTGCTGAGACAAAATACCCAACGCCAAAAATTAAGGAAGAAGGGGTTTACTTAGCTCTGAGTTAGTGGAGGTTTCAGTCCTTACTCAGGTGACTCTAAAGCAGAGTGGCACATGGAACAGAGCAGCCATTCATGGCAGAGGCCAAAGGGAGGGGCAGCAGCTATGGCTGCTAGCTAGCCTCTTTCCCCTCCTTTCATTGTAATGCATATTACCTGCCCCAGGGCAGGTGCAGCATCCACACCCACAATAATCAATCACAAACTCCAGAAGCCACCACATGACTGCATGAGGCTTTGGGAAGACAATTAGACACAAACCATAATAACCTCAGAAAGTGACCTTACTTGGCATAAGGGCCACTGCAGGCGTAATTACAGTTAAGCACCTTGAGGTGAGATCATCCTGCATATGGACGGCTCCTAAATCTAATGGGAAGCACCCGAGTAAGAGAAAGAAAAAATGAAGCCAGACAAGACAGACCAAAGAAAGCCACATGAAGACAAAGGCAGACAGTGGACTTAGGCTGCCACAAACCAAGAGTCACCAGAAGCCAGCAGAGGAAAGGGCCTGTGACGTCAGATTCATGTAGGCTGGTGCAGAAGGAAAAGCCCCCTCTGCTCCAGGCACCGGTCATGTGGGTGAGCGCTGCACACAGAGGCCACCATCCACACTCATAGCTCACAGCCAAGTGCGCTCCAGTGTCAGCCTTCTTCTTCCCCAGAGTCTCCCTGTGAGCGCCACAACCTTGAATCAAGCCATTCAGAGCACACGAGCTCAAGGCTGAGGGTGGGCGCACTGTGAGTCCCTTTTGCCATTGCTGCTGTTGTGTTTGTTTTTTTTTAGCACATGTCTGCAATGTGTAATGATTACACTCACTGTGACGAACATGACACATCTTAACTCTTTTTATATTCCTGCCATTTCTTGGTCCATCTGCAAAAGATCTATCTCCCTTCTTTCTGATCTATCTCTTTTCTGTTTATCATATATATATATATATATATATATATATATATATATATATATATATATATATATATATATATATATATATATATATATTTGGTACAGGGGCTCAGTGTGCAGCTCAGACTCATAGTGATCTCCTACAGGTTTGCACCACCACACCTGGCCTTGGTGACCGGCTCAGCACACTGGTGCAGCATGCAGTGCAGAGGACTGAACCCCAGCCCCTGTGCTTGCCTACATAGGCATTTAGTCCACTGAACTATCTCTTTGGCTCTGCTGCTTTGCTGTTTCTGTATAACTTGGGTTTCTCACATAAGACAATCCATGTGGTATTTAAGTTTGTGTGTCTGGTTTCACTTAACATTTTGGTCTCAAAGTGCATCCTTTTTCCTGCAGATGACTCAGGTTTATCCTTCTTTATGGTGCAGTAGTACTCCACTGTGTATAAATACCACATTTTCTTTATCCATTCTCCTGTTGATGCACATAGAGGCTGCTTCCAAAATTTAGCTATTATGATTTGTGCTTCTATAAATGTGAGTATGTATATGTCATTGCTTGAGTCTACATGTCCCCTCATAGCCTTGTTCAGTCATAAGTAGGGCTCTTTCCCGACAGGGCTGGATCTAAAGTATGTGATATTACAGTTGATACATGGTGTAATGCTGGGGTCCCTAGGATGACAGGTGTGAGTGCTGCTCACCCAGGTACAAGGAATACAGAGAGCTGTGGTCCTCCCTTGTTGCTTTACCTCCTTCTGCCCACCATAAACTGTTTCTCTCTGCAATGCCTGCCTGTCACACCATCCTGCCTTAGAGCCATCACATTATGGACTGAAACCTCTACAAACTGTGAGCTAAATAAACTTTCCTCCCTTAACTTTTGGTGTCAGATATTTTTCTCAGCAATGAGAGAAGTAACTAGGACAGAATTTATCATTGTAATATGATGTCTTTAGCTCTTTTAGGAAGATATCTAGAAGGAGAGCTGGGCCAAATGGAATTTCTGTCTTTAGGGACTCACTTAGAACACTTCTGGGAAACAGTATAATTCTCACAATATTGTCTTGCATTTCATTTTTAAAGGAAATTTTGTTGTTTTGTTTGTATTTTTGTTTTTTAAATTTTGAAATTCAGCACAAGAATAATCTACTAAAAGCCGCTAGAGAAAAGAAGCAGATCACATTCAGAGGAAAACCCATCAGAATTACGGCCGACTTCTCTTCACAAACCATGCAGGCAAGAAGA
>NW_004524580.1:29250699-29279525 GCF_000260255.1 Octodon degus | reverse complement strand
AAGAATATATGCAGTGTATTATTTGTTGAAACTGTACTTTCGATTTGATTTGAAACTGTCTCATTGCTATATGTTTATCAATAAAACTTTGAAAAAAAATAAATAAATTTTGTTTTGTTTTTTGTACACATAAGTTTGATCCCAGGGCCTTCACACTATGCTATATTATGGTCCTTTTCTGTTTATTTTATTTTATTCTTTGGCTTTTTGAGACAGGGTCTCTCTCTGTAGTTCATGCTGGCCTCAAAGTTATAGTGATCCTCCTATCTCAGCCTCTAGAGCGCTGAGATGACAAGCCTGTGCTACCATGTCCACCTTATTATGTGTTAAATTTGGGGACAGGGTCTCCCTGAGGCCTAGGCTCCTGCATCAGCCTCCCAAGCACCTGGGATTACAGCCCTGACAGCCCAGCATGGCTAAGGAGAGGTTTTTTTGAGTACTGACTTAAATTGAATGTTTCTCCCTTATATTAGAAGTCATAGTCATTAAGAGATTGGGGACTAGATATAAATAGATCAGAGCCAGTGGGAAAAAGTGAAATACACATAGAGGAAGACCCAGAGGGAAGAAAAAAATGGCTGATTAAAAAACCGCAATTAAAGAAGAAATACAAAAGTGTCATGGGCATCCTTGTAAATTTGATTCTGTTTTCTGTTTTCAAATTTCACAATATGCTTATATAAAAGTTAGCATGGTCTCCTTTATAACAATAAGAACGAAGAACGGAGCAGGTTGTCGGTCTGTGTGCATCAAGAATGAGTGCAGTGAGTGGCCTCAGTCCCTTCAAGCCCTTCCCACCTGGAATTCAACGTCCTCTGCTGCAGCACCTGCAGGCTCTACCCTCCACAAGGTCAAGTTGTTGGCATCTGCGTCCAATGCCTGCACAAGCAGGTCCATCTTCATAATCAGGATAGAAAAAGGAGAACAGGTAGGAGGAACCAGAGATAAAAGGAGGCCTGCAGAGGCCAACAGGTAGTTCCAGAGATGGAACTTTCTTCTCTGGACAGCACAACAGGGGGCCACTAAAAAGTTTTACAAAAGGAAGTGACATAATCAAATCTTCACCTTAGAGTGAGTAAGCCAGCAACCATGGAGAACACGGATGGCAGACACTCCAAGGAACCCTAGCGAACTACTGATGGTCCAGTTGAAGGGGATTAGGCTTAGAATCAGAGAAGCAGACACAACGGGATTGCCACTTTAGTGTGGGAAGCAGGCCAGGGAAAGCCAAGGACTATGCTGGGCTTATGGCTCAGCTAAAACACAGAAGAGAAACTGGGGAAGAAAGGTAGTTTTTATTAACCTGAGTTGAGATAATTATGGGATATCAGACAGAAACCTCTAGAACGAAGTCAGTGATGGTCAGAGGGTGGCTATCAGCCAAAGGACAGATACAGACTGCAGGAGACAAAGGGTACTTTGGGCACACAGAATAAGAGGGGAGAGTCAAGAGCAAGTATTTTGGGGCATATTGACATTTAAAGGACATAAGGAGCAGGAGTTAATGAAGAAGGATAGGCAATAGAACATCAAATGGGGTGGAACCATTTGCTGGAAAGCTTCCAAGAAAAGACCTCCTGGGAGTTGGAATAGCCAGAGACAGCGAGGAAAGGCAAGGGTAGGAAGTTATCTACTGGTTTGACAGTGAGCAGATCATTGGTACCTTGAGCAGAACACATTCCATACCATAGCCCTGGAAGAGAGGTCAAGTGTGGAAGAAGGGGACAGGGCTAGGGGAGAAGTGAAGGGGATGAGGGCTGGCTTCTCTTTGGTGGAATCTGGCTATGAAGAGAGGGCTGGGGGCACTCGCGTGGGAGAACTCTTCCATTTAGAGCTGGGCTTTACACGTTGGTTTTTGTTTGCTTATTTGGGTTATAGTTTGCAAATTGGATTTTATTTGGTTATAAGATATACAACTTGAATGAGTATGCATGTTAAATGGAACAAAGCAGTGGAGGAAGGCAGCCGAAGAATCAAAGTCCTTGAAGAGACCAGAGGGACAGGGCCCTCCTGGAGAGAGTTACCGGGGACCACAGAAGACACAAGGAAGGAGAGGACAAATGGGTGCTAAGTACTGAACCACCATATCGCATGTGCAACTGGCTTTCTTCTAAGAGGCTCCAAAGTGACCAGGGTCCTACATTTATATTTTTTCCCAAAACTCCACAATGCGCTGCACAATGGCAACCACAGAGGAGGCTCTTGGTGAAGACTGGACAAAGTGGGTAAGTGCAGCGAGCGGTCCTGAGGCAGGGGACTAGAGTGTGGCAAGGCAGCTGCATAGACCCAGCCCTGCACTGCACACCCAGCAGGGGGCGATGTGGTCCCCTCTTCCGGAACAGGACTTCCTTCACAGGATCCAGCAGGGCCCTGCCCCTGATGCCAGTCTTGTGGCAGGACAACAGGGGGTTTGACAAGACGGCTTTGATCTGACCTCAGAAAAGAAGTTATAAAAGATGGTGACCCATGAGCTCCTGGCTACCCTGGGCCTCCTCACAGGGCGAACACACTTCCCTTTGGCCTGGCCCACGCTCTCCGCTGGACTTCTCTGAGCACTGTCTCTTCCAGAGCTCTTCTTCTTCTTGAGCACTCTTTTTGTGCTTCCTTTCCTTCTTTTCCCTTAAATAAACGCTAAAGTTTCACTTACCCTGATTGCTCCGCCCAAGTCTTTGAATGGAACAGTGAAGGCCTGGAACAGACCAGCTGCTCCCTGGCAGCCGGCAGGCGCCAACATTGTCCTGAGAACTTTACACTGATTCACTTTCCAAATTCTTAGGAAAGCGCAAAGAGGCACCTAACATTATCGGCCTGGCTTCGTTTATTTAAATAGCCAGAGGGAGTAAACGATTCAAGCCAAATCGAAAACTCGAGAATCTTCTGGTTTGCTATTTCTACTTTCAGCCAAAGGATAGACATGTTTCTTGAGGAGATGCGAACGGCATAAAGAAGAGCAGACGCCAGGGGGCGCTCCTCTCGGGTCCAGGGCGCTCTTGCATTTTTGCTCTTTTTTTCTTTTCTTTTCTTCTTTGGCCCAAGTTTGCTCTGCAGAGCTAGTTCTCCCCTTACCCTTCCGCCCCTCGTGTTCAGACAAACTGTTGGCACCGCTTTGGCTTGTCTCATCCAACTCTGTGAAACAAGAAGGACCTGGAATTTGCCGAGCTACCGGGACCTCACCTCAGCAGCTCTCTGGCCTCCTCTGCAGCGCCTCACAGGCAGCCTCAGGCTGTGGCTGCTGCTCCCCTCTTGCCCACTAGATGGCGACCTTCCCCCTGGCTGCTCTCTGACGTTAGAACCAAAGCAGGTAACCAGGGAGGCTCGGATTGCCCACAGCGCTGATTCTCAATCAGCTGCGAGTGACCTAGCTAATCCTCGACTTAGAGGATTCAAGGTTAGAAGTCCAAAGCCAGCCAGAGCCACCCAGCAAGATCTCGTCTCAAAAATAAAAAAAAAGGGGGAGTTCCAGGAAGATGGTGGAGTGGTGAGCAACAGAGAAACTCTTGAGATTTGGTGTCCAGGTGCTAGAGTATAGCACTGTAAGAAAGGAGGGAAGAGGGTGGCCAGGACCCGGGAAGCATCTGAAGCACGAATTGACGCCCATGGGGAGAGCAAAGAGAGGGACTTCTGCAAAGAAGGAGGTGGCAGGTGACACCTTCGCCCTGAGCCCAGACTCACTGCATTGGAGGGGCGGCTCAAACCCGCAGGGACACAGGCACTACTGGTGACCCCAGAGCCCAACCTGGACAAACGCACCAATGGGCAGAGCGGCAGATGTAGTGCGCTTTGGCGACTGGTGAGTTGTTCGGGCGTCACCCCCGGAGAGGCCAGTTGATCAGTTGCCATCTTGGAGTGGGTACCCTGAGCTCAGAACTCAGGCCAGCTGTGGGCCAGCTCCATTTGTGGCTCCCAGGGCCAGGGCCGGGGGCCAAGTTCAAGTTGGACGGAGGTGAGAGAACTGAGTTCAAGCCAGCAGGGTGCCCAGTTGGCGCCAGTGGGAGGCACATGGATTACTAAGGGGCTGAACAAATCTGGGTCCAGTCTCACAGTAGAAACCAGCCTGAACTTCAGTGGAAATAAAGGTGCAGGCTTGCTGGGATTATCCAATACCCTGCCATAAAGTTACAACGGGCTTGAGGGGATTAATCTACTCAGATCCAGACTGTCTACCCATATTGTCTACTAACCACAGCACAGCCAAGCCTCATAGGAGACATATTTTTCTTCTTTTCTTCATTTTTGTTTTGCCTTGCTTTTTCTTGATTGCTTGTTCTTCTTCTTATTTGAGTGTGAATAGAGTTGCTAGGGGTTTTTTTGCTTGTTTTTCTCCTCTGTTCTTGTTTTTACTTCTTCCTCCTCTTCTTCCCTCCCGAATTTTGCACAAGCTTCCCAAGGTTTCCGTGATCCTTCTTGGTCATCCAGCCCAGTTTCTGATTTTGCTGTATACCCACCACACAGTTAAAGACAGCAAGTGAAGAGCTACCTCAGTTTGTCATTTTCTAGGCTGCATGTGCTGCTACTGTTATGGCTGATTGCACACCTAGCCCAGGTGACAGTTGTCCTAACCAGTTGTTCTTCTGGGTATCCCAAGACTAAAATTGCCTAAGGTTCATAAAAAATCCCATAGGCCAGTTCCAAAGAGCCAGGGCTGAGCCAAGTAGGCAGCAAATGCTCATCCCTGATAAACTGCGCAGGAAGGATCATGCAACAGGCTCAAAACCAAAAGGATCCTACACCTGGAAGACACCGCTGAGTAGTCATTTCCTAAAGTTTCTAAATACTAGCAATGAAGCTACTCACCATAAGTAAACTATAAGCGTCAACCCAGGAACTGAACTACAAAAAACAAAAATAGCAAATGAGAAGACACTCAAACAAGATGCAACCCTGCACTTTCAGCTCATCAAAGGCAAACCTGGGGGCAGGGAGGCGGAACAATCTGAAAGCCACCCTCATGTTCTCTCTGTAGTGGTAACAGCAGAAATAACAAAGCAGAGGAATGAGGCTGGAAATAATCAAATCAGAAATAACCTCTCAGGTAACCACAGAAATGGTGGCCAGAATGGAAAGACATGTAAGTTTCTCCGTAAGCAGTGCAAATGAATCTGTATAGCAATGTATAATTTTAAGATGTAGGCAGTTGTCTCAGTTACATTTCTCTCACTGCTGGGACAGAATACCTGACATCCAAAATTAAGAAAGGAAAGGTATATTTAGCTCACAGTTAGTGAAGGTTTCAGTCCATACTCGGCTGGCTCCAAGGCAGAGTGCACATGGCAGAGGGCAGCAGTTCATGGTGGTGGAAAACAGCAAAGAACAAAGGGGGGAGCAGCAGCTGGGACAGCTGGCCAGCCTTTCTCCCCTCCTTACATTTGCATGCAGAGTATCTGCCCCAGGGCGGGTGCAGCGCTCACACCCAGAATCCCAGCACTGGCTCATGAACTAAGCACGAACTCTAGAATCCACCCCATGACTGCATGAGGCTTTGCGGGGGCAACTGGACACAAATCATAACAGCAGGTTTTTAAAAAAGGCACATGCTGAGTGGAGTGAGGAAGAGAAGAGGTGTCACCTAGTTTCTTGTTCTCCTGTTCCTACTTAGAGCGTGAAGACCAGAACTACCTGTTCCATGACTTGGTCACGTTATAAAATGATTTGCACCTGCTCAGAGATGTAAGTGCCACCTGATGGTCATCCTGAATCTTTGCCACTCTACTCTGTGTGTAGGCAGGTGCCACAGAAGTGCCACAGGACAGTGGCAAAGCGGGGCGCATAACGTTGACATCATGGGCCTTCTAAAAATAATTAAGGAAAAGCAATTAAAAATGTTTTCTCTAGCAGCCTGGAATGTTGTAATCCATGGCTTTTCCTCAATTAAGGAAATAAGGACAAAGGAACAGGATCCACTGCTACACAGAGTAATTACAGGTGAGAGGTGGTGCGCGCATGCGCAATGCCTGGAAGGCAATTAGAATGTTTAAGAATGTTTAAGACAGTAATAGTGATCAAAGTAACATTGAAGAACCCCAGATTTACAACTGAGTGGGGATAACTGTCCCATATCTCCCAGTAGTTGGTTACTCAGACCCTTTCTATAAACTCTGTCATTTTGAAACCCAGTGATTTTCAAAAAAAAAACCAGCAAAAGACTATCATCTGTCACACTCACCCTAGAACAGGAAAAACAGCTGAACATTAGAGTTGCAAAGCAGCACACAAGGCAGGGAGGTGAAGGAATACCAACTGCACTATTAGCAAGTTTGCGAGTAAGTGAACGCAAAGGGAATCCTCAATGGCTGAAAAAAACAAATGTTTAAGCTGAGCAGATGTCAGCAAATGAGACAGAACTCAGTTAAGGCTGAAACAATTGGCCTGCCAGACCCCTCCAGACCCAGCCAGGCCCAGCGTGTGTGTGAGAACTTCTGCGCCGCCCAGTCCCCTGGATTTCCTCCAGCCCCAGACTAGGCCCAGCATGTGTGGGGGACCACCTGCCCATTCACGGGAACCTTCTCCATCAGAATCTTTGCCACTCTACTCTGTGGCAAAGTAGTGACCACAGTAGTGCCACAGTACAGTGGCCTGGTGTGAAACTCTGACACTGAAGTCCCTGCAGAGAGGCTAGGGGCCAGAACCACCCAGCTAATCCAGGAGCAGAACATTTTGCCAGAGAGGCAAAGCGGATTCACTTCCAAGGGCTGCAGCAGGAAGGAGCTGAGCACAAGCAGCCAGACCCAAGCCAGGCACATCTGACGAGTTCAGACTTTGTAGATCGGGACCCAGTAAGCTGAACACTTTGCTAGACCCAGATCTATGAGAGCATCCTCCCTCTTTCTCGCTTGACTGAGAGAGGGGAGCAAAAGGTAACCAGGGTGAACTAGTCTGCCTGGAAGACCCAAAGTATATCAAGGGGAGGTGATCAGACAGAACTTAGGGGAACCAACTTAAACACAAATTCCCAATTTAATATCTGCTTGGTTCCACAGACATAATACTTGCTCTTACTGTCTAAAATACAAACCCATTAGTTACAAAAGTTTGTCAACTGCTAAATATCACTACCCATTATTAGTGTTTCTAATTGTAGTTCTGTAAATGCGAAATTATAACTGCCTTAACTATATAATCTATCTTGGGTAAGAATTTTGGTAGGTGCTAAGGTTATAACTGCACCAAAGCTCTACACCAAAGGTCAGAGGACAGCGCTATACAAAATGGCAACGAGAAGGAGCAAAATGCAATCTCAGGCCCTGAGCCCACCCAGAGCAAATGCAGGAGACACTAGCACTGAAGAAATTCAGAATCACACAGCTGAAATCTCTGAATTAATAGCATCTGAAATAAAGAAACAACTGCAGAAAGATAAAAAGGAAATCAGATCAGAAATAATCTCTGAATTAAAAAAAAAGAAAGGATAACTATAATGAAAGAATTACTAAGTGCTTCTAAAGAAAACACTGATTAAAAAAAAAAGAGAACAGAAAAATGATGGAATCTTTGAATGAGCCACTTAGAAAAGAAATAGAATGCAGGAAGCAGATTCAAAGAGATATACAGGAAATTAAAGCCTCAATCACAAGACTGAAACAATTAATGCTGATTAGATGAAGACAATCAAGTATGACTGTAATCAAAGTACAGTAACTGTTACAGCGTCTTAAACATTAGGGATACAGCATCAGCTGAAGGACAGAACCACGAGTCAGATTGAAGAGTTACTGCTCCGTGTTCATACATCACCTGCAAGGCCATAGGGAGGAGACCAGAGAGAGGGGAGACTGAGGCACCAACTGGAAGCCCTCACAGAAGAACAGGCATTTGAACTAGACCTTGAGCTACATCAGGCCACGAGAATGAAGACAGCACCCTGGCTACGAGCTAGCATCAGCAAAGGATGTTGCCACACGCAGGAGCGAGGCACCTGGGGCCACAAGCTAACCAGACAAACTGGCTTGCACCACAGGTGTTTGAAACCCCACGCCTTGAAGTACAGACTCGAATCACAGGTGCTCAGAGTCCACTAGTGGTTGTGTCCATGTTCGAGGAGGGGGAGGCTGTAGTTATTTTACTGTAATAAAATGTGTTGACCAACAAATCTGCCATTAGTGAGATGCAGTGTGTTCGTCCTGCTGTGCAGCTGTCACCACTACCCAGTTTCACGGATCAGCTTCCTTCCTCTAGACTCACGTGTTCAGGATATTTCACAAATAAGTGAAGTCATCCAGTGTGTCGCCTTTCGGGTCTGACTCCTCACACGTAGCAAAATGTTTGCGATGTCCACTAATGTTCCATACCCCTCTTTTGACTGCATGCTGTCCCACCATTTGGATGTAGATATACAGCACTGTGGTCATCATTTATGAGCTGATGGACTTCACACCACTTCTATGGTTTGGCTCTTAGGAATATTGCTACTGTGAATACTCATCACAAATTATTTATTTATTTATTTATTTGTGTGTGTGTGTGTGTGGGTGGGGCCAGCTGGCATGTGGCGCTGGGGGATTGAACCGCGGTCCCTGTGCTTTGCTAAGCTTGTTCTAAGTAGGTGCCTTAGACCGCTGAGCCATCTCACCAGCCCCTCATCACAAATTCTTTAATGCCTGCTTCTGATTATATGGTGTTTACATCCACGAGTGGAATTTTTCATCTAGTAATTCTGTTTTTAACTCATTGAGAAAACTTAAAGTTCGATAACGGTTTTCCAGTTAGAGGCCGGCAGAATTAGACCGATGCTGTAGATAATGCCAGCAATTGGCGGGGTGGAGGTGGGGCGGGGTGGAGGTGGGGCGGGGACTGCAACACTGCAGGCTGGGAAGTCTGTTAACCTGCCGGGATAAGAGAGCAGAAAGCCTTGATCCATGGCAGGATCAAAGGCCACAGAAATAGAGAGAAGGCACAGGGCTGATCAAAAGGTGCAGTGTGTGTTTAAATTTTAAAAATGTATTACAGAGAAGACACCTTGCTCCTATCAGCCCCAAAATCCTCCCCCTCTGTGGGAGGCCATTAACCGGTATCCATTCTATTGCCCTGCTGAGTTAAGTTTATGGTCCTTCTCACCTTGCCCATTCCCCATGAATCACGTGCTATGCCCTAGGGGTTGCACCTTCCCCGTTGCCTAGATACCTGCTGACCCCCCAAGAGCCGAGACTTCCTCATTCCATCACCCCCTATATATACCCAAAACCTCCCCTAAATAAACAGGACTTGATCAGAGTCTTGACTTGTCCTCATTTCTCGCATCTCCTGTCCTTTGTCCCCTCTTCAATTCCCCGCTTCTCCCCCAGGTGACCTCCGTTGACTGACCCGCTGGTTCGGGACACCCCTCACTTTGAACACACTTCTCCTGCCATTCCTGCTACTCTCCAAAGCAGTTCTGGAGAGCTCTTTCCTGAGCGTCTTTACGAGGTGTGGTCAAAAATCCAGTGACTGCCCCAGCGGGGTCCTCCAATGGAAATGCACGCTCCTAAAAGTGTGATGAGGCCGTATCCACCGTTTCCACCCCATCTGGCAACACATGACTCTTGCTCTTCTTCAAAAATGAAATGACCACAAAAGGGGAGTATTTCTGACTCAATTCAAGACATCAAAGAAGCCATAACCGTACAACTAACAACCCTCCTAAAGGAGGACTTGCAGAACTGCTTTCAGTGGCAAGAAAGATGGGACAAGTGTGTTTGAAGTGAGAGGAAGTACTGTGAGGAAAATTAACGGCAATGTGGCCTTCACTGTAACAGTGCTTTAACTGAAATAGCCACTGTATTTTTGGATCACACCTTGTAGCCTACTTGAGGGCCGTGTCTGAGACTGAATGAGGGGAACCGATGAGCAGTGCATGTGGGAAGGATGGAAGAGAACACTGCGTCCAGAGCCCCACGTGGAGCTCATGGTTGCCTCCCTGACTAGATGCTGAGCTTCAAAGAGAAAGAGTCATGTCTCAGTCACTCGTATCCCGGTCCTAGCAGGGAACCTGGCCCAATAAATGAACCAAGGACAGTTTTAGTGTCTGACTGGATAATGGCATTAGTCATTATCCACAAGACAAAAAGACCTGGTGGACAATGACTCCAGTTGATGCGAGTTCAAGATGAGGATGCTCCCTGTAGGAGAAGCAGGATGGCTCGCGATGCAGTTCGTGGAAGCAAAGAAGATAGGTGTCTGTGAAACACAGAGTGGAGATGCCCAGAACAAATAGAAATTCCAAGTTAAGTCTTAGGGGTAAATTTCATGCAGATGATAATGGTTTTGGCATATACTCTTGGTAGCTTTACTCATTAAAATAGCTCTTGGATATTTAACTACATGAGTCAACTCAAAATGCTATACAATGGTTTACATCTCTTACAAGGAATCACTACAAGACATGAGAGTAAAAATGTGGTGTGGTTATGGTTTAGTCTAGATTATTCTGACAGCCAGCACCCAGGCAGGGCCAAGCTCTTTCCAAATCCTGGCTAACTGGGCAGTCAGCAAGCCTCAGCTGTCCTAAAATGATCTGCCTCAGGGAAAGAGGTCTTTAGAAGAAAGTTAGGAGGGAACAGTTTGGTAACAAGACAGTCTAACCAATGCTGGAAAAGGACCACATGTGTCTTCAGGACTAGGATCTGAGACCTACTTGAGAAAAAAGAGCTCTTTGCATCAGAGGGACCATGTGTTAGAGAGGCAGAGTGAGGGGCCATGGTAGGATGTATCCTCCTCCCAGTTATTCACAATTCCCTGACTCCACAGCTGCTTTCCAGGGCTGGTCTGTGAGAAAGAAAGATGCACACACCTCGGGCCCTGCCCAATAAGGTGCTTGCAGGTGCGTCCTAGCTCAGAGTCTATTTCCAGGGGCCTGGAAGGAGCACAGCTACCCTCCCTCTCAAGACAATACCAGGTTGTGGGAGGAAGGGGTTGCTTCCTTTTTTTAGTACAGCGCAACCTCAATTCACAAACTCGGAGGTCTCCCCAGTTTCGGATGAGAACTGAATCAAATTTCCCCATAACATCAACACTGCACCCAACCATTAAGTGGGACTTGGTTCTCATCCAACTAGGTTTATGACCAGAATCACAGAAGAAATCAAGTCAATGAACCAAGACAAAACTACACTTAAACAGTGTATGTGGAAAAGTCAGAACATGTATCTCACAAGAAATATCCCCATAATAAGATATAAGCAGACCTTCCATTTACAACTGTTGATTAAGCAAATGTCCTATATGAAGTGCTGTTGAGGAATTCAGAAGCATGTTTCAATAAAATAATACTGCCTAGGATTTTTAGAACAGCGTAGTGCCTGCCTGTTGGTGACCATACAGTTTTTAGTATAATATTTTTATCTGTGCCTAACATTAAATTCCAGATTCCATGACCAGAACCATAGAAATCTCTGGAGAAATCATAGCAACGCAGAGTCTCACCACCACTCATCCAAATCTGTTGAATGAGGACCTGCAATTCACCAAGATCAAAGTAATTTATATTCCTAATAAAGTTTGAGAATCTCCGATCCAAACTTTGGGACATCATTTTGAGCCTTGTTGGCAACACTCGGTTGATCTGTTTGCTGACACCCCACAGCTCATCAACACCAAGTGCTCTGATGTTATCTCCAAGGCCCCCCACCCACACCCACACTTCTGGAATATCTTGCTCAATGCCGAGTCATGCCTTCTGATGTCTTATGAGCCACATCTTGAGGAGCAAGCATTTGCATACCTGGGTACGTGGTGACTCCACAGGAGCATCTTAATGCCTCTTGATGCCAAAATATAGTGTTCTTTGCAAATTGGATTGAATACACCTCTCATTCAAGTTCTTCAGTTTCTCATATTAGAAATTCTCAAGAAACTTCCTAGTCCCATAATTTCATGATTTTGTCCTCCTATGACACTAGCCATTTCAACTCACTGACGTTTCCAATCTTCCAAGACCAAATAGCTGCACATGAAGAAGAAATAAATAGGATTCTGCAGGCTCAGAAATTAATGCCAAGACAGGGCCTCAGATTCTGGAAAGAACAACAGAGCTAAAACTAAGGAAAACAGGAAGCTTGAAGCAAGCTCGGTGACTTATTTCCTAACCAGTCCTCATGTCACCTGAACATTTCCAGCAGTTCTAAGGTACATGCAGTGCCCAGGTTGGGTTAGTTTTTCTCAAAGAAGTAGGATAGGAATGGTTAAGACATTTCCCCCCTTTGGTGTTTGAGACAAGATCTTGCTACGTAGTTCAGGCTGGTCTTGAACTCCTGGCCTTGATCCTCTTGCCTTAGCCCCTTGAGTGCTGGGATTACAGGGGTGCACGACAACACCTAGCATTGGTTAAGATTTTGGACCTGCTCAAAACTGTCATTTAACACATAGAATACCAAAATAAAATTCACAGTGACAGCTCCAAAGAACTCAACCGCAGCACGCAGCAGCATCTCTATGGACAGTGCATTCGGGGCTTGCCCTTGGCTGTGGAGGTCACACTTACCCCACCTGCCCTGGCCTCAGACACACATGCAGTCCCAGCTGTTGGAACTTCGCCCTTCACCTGACTGGCCAGACTCAGCCTCATCTGCCCTTTTACTGTGACATTTTCTACTGAGACAGAATCCTTGGAGAACACAAATCGCTTTCTAAAATCCACGTACATGCTGCAACGAGTGGTTTTACTGCTGTGTCTTCCTCATGTAGGTACGTTATCCATATTCCCTAGAGCCAAACCAACACGTGATTAAAGCTGAAATAATTCTTTGGGGACATTTTGATGGGAAGAAAAAAATTAAAGAGAGGGAGAACGGTAGGTAAAGTCCATTCCATATTGTTTTGAAAACATAAGATGTTCAATTAAAATCAAAGAAAGAAGTAAAAGAAAAAACAAAAGTAGATATAAAATGGTTACTCGCAAGATTAATATAATCCAACTATTAATAATCCAACATGTTAATCCAACTATATCAACATTCACACTAAATGTGAATGGTCTCATCATATCCATCAAAAGACGGAGATTGTAAGGAGCGGATAAAAATAAACAGAAAACAACCCAGCTCTACCCTGTCTACAGGAAACTGACTTTAAATATAACGGTTTGGAAAAATTCACATTGCACAGGGCACGTGGACTCCATCCCTCCACACCGTGGGGTTAGCTGGGCCAGTGCTCTAGCGGAAGGCTGCCGAAGCGCTGGCCACACCATGTGCCGCTGCGGTGGTCCAGGGGCATCTCTAAAGGGGCCGTATGAGTCGTGGGTCTGCCAGCGAGGTCAGAGTGCCCGGCCCTGCACCTCACGGCCACATCCGCAGCTCCAGCTGCAGGGTCATTATCCGCGCCCACTGTCTCTGAGATTTCAATCCCCCTGCTTCCTGCCGCATCAGTTCTGAGCGCATCTGGTCATGCCTGGTGGAAAGACGCTGGACTTCTGCCCCACCGCAGAGGCCTCCTCTGAGGCACGCCAGCGACTTCGTGGCACCGCCACAGCTGAACACTGCTCAAGAATTCAGAGCCTGCACGTATTTTTCCAAGCGCCCTTGGACACTGCGCTACTGTGTGGGCGGTCCACTGCACACAGTGGCAGCAGGGCAAGTCCCGTGTGAGAGAGCCTGCTGCTCAAGTCAGCCCCACGCAAAGGCCTGGAGCATGGAAAGGGTGGCGGCAAGAACAAACGTGGCCAAAGAGAACAAGGGCTCACGGTGCTCTCAGCACGTAGGGCTTTTTCAGTGTTGTACAGTGGAGGGGTTTATAAGGTGGGAAAAATATTTTTAAGTGTGGTGTGGGGAATTCTTTTTTACATAGTTTGGGGTTTTCATGTAACAGAAACCCTACCCTATTGAAGTTTGTGGGTCTGGTTGATTTCACTTAGCATCATGGTCTCAAGGTGCATCTGCCTTTGTAAGAGAAATTTTTACAAAACCCACATGGCCCCAGGACTAGTTCTGAAGGGACATGTTCCAACTTATAGGCTTTAAAAGGGACATGCCCTATCTTACTGTGGTCTGACCTATGTCCCCATCCTGAGTTTCTGCATACCTCCCCCCTGAGGTAATCCTGACAAAGAGGTAAATAAATTAGCGGAGTGCGCCCTGACCAAACATCTGCTGTCCATATTAGGAAACATCCTTACAGCTCAACTCCAAACTTCCTCATAAGTATCCCCACCAATAATTGTAAAAAGAGCCGTTTAAATTAATCAGTGTCATTCGCTTCTGTAACCGCGCTTGCAAGACCCCTCCTCCCTTTGTCTTCGGGCTTAAAAACACGGCCCACGGTCAGCTCGGGGCTCTCGGATCCTGCCCGTTCGGTGAGCCCCTTGCATGCATGGAAAATAGAATCCCCTTGCTTTTGCATGGGAGGATGTCTCTTGGAGTCTTTCTTCACGTGGTGGGCTTCTCGGACCTAACACCTTCCCACAAATGACTCCAGTTTATCCTGCTTTATAACAGAGTAATATTCCACTGTGTGTGATACCACACTGTCTTTCCTCATTCATCTGCTGGTGGACATAAGGGCTGTGTCCAAGATTTAGTTACTTACGATGCATTGTGCTGCTGTAAACGTGGGTATGCGGGAAAACGAGAATATGCTGTCTTTCGCTATTTCTAGTTTAAGTGTTTTCAGGAATCCCCACACTGGGGAAATTCTTTCTTTTCTTTTATTATTTTTTTATGTATTTAGTACAGGATCCACAGGGTTTCACTACATAGATCAGACTCTACATAGATCAGACTCGTAGTGATTCTCCTGTTTACAGCCTCCCAAGAGCTGGGATTACAGGCATGTGCCCCCACGTCTGCTGAGCTATTTGGCCAGGCCCCTTTGGGGAAATTCTTTAACAAAGAAAATGATTTCAACTCTGGTATATAATTGTACAGTTCCATGAGCCTAAATCCTGCGAGTTCCGCTCCAGAATCCTGAAGCTTACAGAGAAGAAAATTATTAGAACTCGTGGCAAAAACGCCCCACAACGTCTGGAACTTATAAGCCATCCTGATAGAGATGAGCTGACCCCAATTTTTCTTTTTACTAGTAATATAAAAAAAGACACAAATAAGCAATAAAATGAATCTTATCTTCTTTAAAACAAAAAGAATTAGAGGGATGCTAAAAGCTTTCATATAAAAATACACATTGAAATCAATAAACTGCTGTAAGAAAGCAAATCAATGTAGCAGTCAGCCTACATGGAATCATGATTTTGAGACACAGAGCAGCCGCCTCGGCACACACAATGTCCCTACAGAAGACGCTATCACAGGCTTGTGTAGCGTGGCTCCTGGTGTCCGTTCTCACTGAGTAAAGATACACACAGTAACAGGGCTAATGGCAATAATAATAATAATGAACTGTTGCTTAGAAACACTTACCATTTTATTTCTAAAAGATAAATTCCCAGGGCTACAGGCTTTATTTTGTTTTTGAAAACCCACAAGTTAAGGATAGACACCTTCTCCAAAACTCAGATTGCTTTTAAGTACGGTGCTCTGCAGAGAAAGAACCAACTGGCACAGATACGGGAGGAAACGTCCCTATCTATGCTGGAAAATGCAATGGCCCTCAGGAACCCGGCCCAAAAGACGCTTTATTTCCTGACCTCGGCCGTTACCAAGCTAAACCTCTCAAAGTCGATTTTCTTTGCAATAAGATCAAAACCGAGGAGACTTCAAACTTAGTCTACATGAAATTCTCCAAGCCCTAGATCATGATTTTCTACCCAGTGTGTGAGCCCCAAGCAGGATAATCAGAAAGAGGGTTGGGTTGGCCTTGCGCGGAGCCCAAAAATGCAAACGCCCCAGCAGTCTCAAACAACCTTCTCATTGTTTCGACTTTAGCCACTGAATCAAAAACCTCTCTCGGCCAGGGCTCTCCAAGGTCTGCGTGAGACCCTCATAAATCAAAGTCCTAGGAGGGCACAGCCTGCACTGCCATCGCTCACCCTGCATGCACGGACGGGGCACTCCCCCAGGGAGAGCCCCGGGATCTTCATTTTTAACAAGTTCAACGCTGATTCTTAACCCTGAGGGAAGTATGCAATCCACTCGCTGCTTTAGGGATTGCTTGGGATCTCTTGGGGCCTCTGCAATGCTAGCATCTCACCTGTAGGTGGCAGCATCTGAAAATTGTTGAAAGTCGCAGACTTCAGCGTTCAGGTTATTTCCAGAGCAAGAATTACGCATGAGTTTGGCCGACTAAAACACTATCTTTAAGTGTTATTTCTACAGACGAGATGTAGGGTGAAGGGCCGGCCATATAGCTCAGCAGAATAAAGCACCTGCTTAATCAGAGCACAGCGGTCGGGTCCGATCACTCGCCAGCCCTGCTGGCCCCACCCCCGGGGCGATTGAGACTGGGCGTGGTGGTGCGCGCCTGTAATCCCAGCGCTTGGAAGGCTGAAAACAGGAAGATCACTATGAGTTCGACCTACATAGTGAGACCCTGTAGATCCTGTACAACCTGCACTAAGTACAAAAATAAACTTAATTAAATTAAATTAATAAAAAATGGGATGGGATAGGCTCTGCATCATTTACACCCCCAACTCAGATTTCGCAAATAAAGGAATCAATAAGCTGTCTCGGTGTAGGTAGAGCTTTCTGCCGTGGATTTCAAGTGTGACAAAAGGGAGCCACTTTAAAGCGCGATGGGGAAAAACAAAACAAAAAAAAAGCGGGATGGGGTTAGTATTCTTCTGGCCCTGATTCAGTCTTGACTTCCACGGATCTCAAAGGTTGGTGGTTGGCAAACACTCCCGTGCAGAGCCCAGACAGTAAATATTGTAGGTGTTGCGGCCAGAAAGTCTCTGACACGATTACTGAGCTCTGCTGCTGTCATCCAAAAACCACATGAGATAATTTATAAGAGAATAAATAGGATCTTATCCCATTAACACCCTAAATATGAACAGTGAAATCTGAATTTTATAACATTTCCACATCTCAGAGTATTATCATTTTAAAAATTTTTGCCTAACCACTCAAAAATGGAAAACGTCTTCTTAGTTCCGAGCTGTACAAGCAGGGGAGTGGCCGAGACTGACCCACAGGCAGCGGTGCGGCACAGAGCCCCGACACGGGTCCTTCTGGTGGACCAACATAAACTGCTCTTAACTATGGTTTCAATCATAGTTTTTTTTTTAACACAAGAGATTTTGTCCAAAATAAGTACTTAGGGGTTGGGGAGCTAGCCCAGCGGTCTAAGTGCCTGCGTGGCAAGTGTAAGGACCCAGGTTTGATCCCCAGCACTACATGCCATGTAGGCTTGATCCACAGCAAGCCAGCCACTGAAACCGGGCGTGGTGGCACACACCTGCGACCCCGGCACTGGGGAGGCTGAGACAGGAGGAGTACTACGAGTCTGAGCTGCGTCGGGACACTCTGCACCAAATAAATAAATAAAAGTCTTTTAAAAAAAACAAAACAAAACAAAGGGCCAGCCAAATAGCTCAGTGGATTAAAGCACCTGCAAGCGGGCACAGGGGCCTGCTGTGCTGGCCCGACCCCTGGAGCGCACTGAGACAGCAATTGAGACTGGATGTGGTGGCGCACGCCTGTAATCCCAGGTCTTTGGAGGCTGTAAACAGGTGGATCTCTACAAGACCGATCTAGTAGTGAGATCCTGAACACTCACCCTTCCCTAAAATACAAAAAAAAAAAAAAAAAATAAGTATGTTGTCACTAAATAGAGAATTAAAGAAATTAAACAAAAAAAAAGTCATCAGACAGTCTGGAATTTTTTAAAAAATATATTTGTTACAGGGTCTACAGGGTCTCAGATCAGACTTATAGTGATTCTCCTGTTTTCAGCCTCCCAAGTGCTGGGATTACTGCTGTGTGCCACCATGCCCAGTCTCCATCGCCATCTCAGCATGCCCCTTGGGCAGGGATGGCATGCCACATCATGCCAGGGATCAAACCCCACCCACTGTGCTCTGCCTAAGCAGGCGCCTTGGTCCACTGAGCTATCTGGCCGGCCCTACAGTCTGGAATTCTGACGCAGCACGGATAGCCAGATGACATTTTACCGAACAGAAATGATGCGTAGGCCGCTAACCTCCAGACACAGCTAACCCTGCCCAGCACCGCACACTCTGCAAGGCCAGGGCTATGGAGCTTTGGTGGAGCCCACGGGTCCCTCAGCAGAAGCACAAGTGTTCAGAGGAAAAGGCGGGAAGGGCTCTGAGGCCCGGGAGGCCACACTGTTACCTGTCGTGTCCTGGCTCAGCGTCTCCTGGCTGCTGCTGCTGTAAGAAGGCACTGGGGTGATAGACAGCGAGGCCGGACAGGACAGAGGTGTGGCCAGGTCCGCCCTGCAGGTGAAGGATCGGTGGTGCACGGGGATGCCCGCATCTCTGGAGACCAAGAGGGGCAGATCTGACGGGAGGGGCGGTCTGCCGCGTGCGTACGGATTCTTCCAGTGGGTGAGCCCGATGGCGACCGGCCCTGCAGCATCGTAACCTGGAGAGACAGAGGCAGGAGGTCAGCAGCCGCAGCAGGGCCCTATATTGTCTTTATTTTTCTAGGCCCTAAGGTCATAGCTGTGAGTTAAATCAAACAGCACTTGAAATAAGGACGCATGTTGATAACGCACAGGCAGGAAGCATCGCACTCACGGAGGCCCGTTCATCGGACCAGCGTGCATTCATCACATGCCTGGTCTGCCCTCCAGCAGTGCGGAATCAGGACGTACCATCTGCGCTCGTCTGAAGGAGCCTTACAGACTGACGACTTGCTAGTCACTGTATACTTGATCTCCAATCCTCATACCGGCTCTACAGGGGCGCTAGTATTTTTTCAGCTTCATGGGCGAGGAAATTAGATCTCAACTTGATCTACAGCAAGCAGCTAGCAAGTACTAGTGGCAGAATTTAAGACCAGATCTGACCGCCAAATCTATGTTCTTTCCCCTAAACCATACAAGCCACAGAGCAAACCCTGGTGAAAGAAACAAGAGAAAGGCAGGACGGAAAGGGTCCCCCAGGAGCTAAGAGAAAAGAGCCCTTCCAGACAGCGGGGCAAGTCAGAGAGGAGACAACGTGAACTTTTTCTATCGACACCTCTTGCAGCCTTGAAGGCAGAGAGGTGAATTTGTACTGCAGATGAGTTTTGTTCAGCCTGACCTTTTTTTTTTTTTTTTTTTGTGGTTGTTGTTCATTTGAAGTAAAATTAAAATCAAAACTGATCCTAAGCTGAGGGAGGCTCTGTTCATGAAGGAGACACACACAGAAAGAAGGAAGGTGGAGCCTGGGACAATCTGATCCATCTGGGGGTCCTCTCGGTTTCCAACATGGTAGGAGGACTGTTCAGCCTCCGCAGGGCTCACAACAGAAGCCTAGGAACGAGCAATTCACTTTGCTGTCACTGGGTAACAAATCCACTGACAGTGACAGTAATCTCCAGCGCGTAATGATCCTACACTAAGGGGTCTCCCAGTACCACCTCACCTAAACCTTGCAATGATCCTCTGAGGCCCCCTTCTGTTAGTTCCATTGACTGGTGAGGAAACCAGGCCCACCAATGACTTCCTTCAAGGTCAAAAGTCCAGAGAAGCAACAGTCACCCTTCAAGTTCAGGCCACCAAGCCACACCGTCACACTCAGACAGCAGCAGAGTGAGGAACTCTGGGATCTGGAACTGGGGCCTGCTCCCCACCTCGGCACTCTTACTTTATGCCTTTCCTTCAGAAGCTTTTCATAGAGAAATCTTGGGTGGCCAAATGCTCAAGGAAAGGCTAACGCTGAGGGCGTGCTGATGCTGACAGGGTTGTTCCAACTCTGCCTGGTCGGTCACCTGCCTCCAAGATGCCTCCAGGGACTGCAGAGAAGGCAAGTGAGCCTCTCTCGGGGGAGGGTGTGAAACCTCTGGGGGACACCAATGTACACATAACCCACCCTGGACCAAGGGAGCTATGAAAGACAACCAGATGTCACCAGCCACATGACAGAGCCCAATCTTTTTATTATTTTTTAAATTATTCTTTTGATACAAGGTCTCACTACGCAGTTCAGATTCATAGTGATCCTCCTGTCTCAGCCTCCCCAGCACTGAGATTACAGGCATGCACCCCCTTTCCTGGTTTTGGGGCCAGCATGACACACCCAGAGTTCTGGAGCCAGCATGGTATGCGGTACCAGGGATTGAACTTGGGACCTTTTGCTTGTCAGGCAGGTGCTTAAAACACAAAGCTATCTCCCCAGCCCTGAGCCCAATCTTTAGTTCACTTGCTGAACTAAACTTTGATGCAAATTTTCATCTACATTCTTTTTTTTTTTTTTTTTTTTTTGCTCCGAATGCCTTCAGGGTAGGTTTGGCTAGCTTGAGTTCTGGGCATCGAACCACAGCAACCTGAGCCTGACTGCTTTGTTGAAGCAGCAACTTAAAGAACTGAGCTAAGGGGCAGGCCCCCCTCCATCTACATTCTTGAATGTACCATACCTCGTAAAATGGGATTCGGCCATAGAGATGACATTCACAATGTTCTGTTTACATTGATGTTCTTCATGTTCTTACTCGGAAATGTGGGGAAAAGCCTTCTGTTCTGCCATCTCTTTATACTAAAGAATTGCTCTCCAGGGAAAGTAATGGCAGGGTCGTGCTTCCCCCCGGCCGAGTCGCATCACTCAGAGACTGTCTCGCAGCCTTCTCCTCCTCCTCCTCCTCCTCCCACTTTCCCAGCCCCCTCTACAATCATTATGAAAAGCATAGCACACTGGGAAAGGACTGCGTTCACAGCTCCACTAAAGATGGGTAAACTGTGTGCCTGCACACTGGACTATTAACCAGCCTGAAGGAAGCGGTCCTGCCGTCCGCCGCCAAGTGGTGACCTGGACACCTGCTCAGTGAGGTGAGCCAGATGCACACAGAAAAATACTGCACGATCACACATAGGGGTGGAACCTTTAGGGAAAAGGGCCAGAGGTATGAAAACAGACAGGAAAGTGGTAAATACCGAGGGGATGGAGGAGGGGGACACGAAGATGTCACTTTCAGGGTATCAAGTCCCATTTATGTAGGACAAAGAAGTCTAAAGATCTAACCACCAGCATAACACTATTGTTACTAACACTGTGCTGTGGAAGACTGGACTTTAAATGCTCTTACAACACATACACACACACACACACGCACACACACACATACACACACACACACAGAAATCAAGTGACTGTAGCTATCATTTCGCTTGGTATCAAAACATCACATTGTGTACCTTAAATATATGCAAATAAATAAAATATATAGTCCCTGATTCATCATAGCCATTTTCTTCTCTAAAAGTAATTTTGTTTTATTTGGTACCAGCAGTTGAACGCAGGACCTTGCGCTTGCCAGGCAGGCACTTGTACCACTGAGCTATATCCCTGGCCCTCTAAAAGTAATTTTTAAAAAAGCCTTTAAGGAACTCTGAACTGTCTACAATTCTAAGTTTTGCCACTTATAAAGCCACAGCTAATACGTAGCATGGATTTAAGTTTGAAAAGATATTGTTTAAGTGATGAGCGAGCCCTTTTTTAGCCTAGACAATTTTCACATCATTTACTCCAGAAGGGGTTCATTAGCAGATATTTGAACTCACGGTATTGATACAAATGAGAGCTGCGGTAGGAGCTGAGTGATGATCGCAGCTTCCAGAGGGATGAGGCTAAATTTAAAAGTATCAATGAGGTCAACGTATTTTGAGGAACAAGCAACAAGGGAGACAGCTGGCATCGAAGACGCAAGTCCCAGCAATGTCACACTGGCAGCCTGCCCATTCTCCCTCACCCCCCAGGTGGGCCCTGTTGGGGAGGGAGGGAGAAATGGGCTCTCGGCTCCTTTCAGATCAATGTCAATACTGTCATCCTCCGGACCCAACGCTGCGAAAGGCGTCATAGAAGGAACATCTGAAATTGCAGGGCATCTTGAGAGAAAAAGCTGTGAATGACACATAAGGTTCTTAAATCTCTAATGCATGGGTAAAACATGAATTTATTATGAGAAATGAGCTATCCAGAGGCTCATGCATAAACAAAATGATGGGAGTCATCGTGCTCTTGTTCCATGGATTTTCTTTTCTTCTGATGCCTCTGCTCTGGGCAGGACCTATGGTCCTCCAGGACTGCAGGAACGGGGACTCCACACCAGCCCAGTGTCTGTTTGTGAGCGGCATAGACTCAGGATATGCTACAGCAGGCGCGATGCCTTCCGTCGGCCCTGAGGAAGCTGAAGAAAACACTAGGCTTTTCCAAGACAGCTCCCTGGGGGACCCTCCGGCCAGGGCCTAGTGCTTGAGTCTAAGGTCACCTCTCCTGGTCACTTCTGCATCCAATGCCACTCTCAGGGCCACCTCAGCCATCTGGCTGCCTCCTGAAGACAAACCAACCTGGCAGAGGGGGAGAAGGCCGCTTGCTCAACCCGCCTTGAGGACTGTTCCTGCCTCCAGTCCCCTGTTCCTTGGATAGTAAGTTTCCTTCTGGCCGTAGCCAACACGCATCAGGGGGCTGGCGCAGGGCTCTGGGCTGCAGGCCACCCATCACCCATGGAGAAGACCGCAGGCTCATCACCTCTCCTTCCGCTCAGCTTCCTTAGGCCATGGAATCAAGGAAGATGAGACTAGGCGCTGTAAGGCACCAGGAACCACGCATGCAGTCACCCTCGCGGTGCCGTCCCAGTGGCAACCAGGTCCCCATGCGAGGAGGTCTGCTCCGAGGCTTCGCCCACTGCCGGCTTCTCAGTTCTTACTACTCAGTACTGCTTCACATTCTTAGGAATCTCCCAAACCTCTCAGGGACTCAGTTTCCTCATCCATAAAATGGGGACAGGAACACCACTGTTCTCTTGGGATTTTCGCTGGGCGTACACAAGTAAATACGGAAATGCATTCCCGAAAGCGCTTAGCGAAAAGGACAGTCTCGGGACAAGCGTGTGCCTCTGTCTATCGCTCTCGCTGTCCACCGGCCCACTCGCTCACTGAGAAGTGTCTAAAAAGAGAACTCTTTACCAACAATCCATCACTCCTTATTCAGAAATTTGCAGCCTTGCTGCTGTCCCACTGTCCCTGCTCAGGACTCTCAGGGATGTCACCAGGGCGGATCTTCACCGTTACACGAATGCCTTTCCTTCCAAATGTTCTCAGATTTCTAAGAAATGCTCCTGTTTGGTTCTCAGCTCTGTCGTTTCTCTCTTTTCGCTGTGCTTTCCCCAAAGATTCATCTTTGGGTGTTTTTGTTGTTGTTGTTATTTTGTTTTGTTTTTGGCAGAACCTGGAACTGAACTCAGGCTCTTGCGCTTGCCAGGCAAGTGCTTATTCTACGGAGCATCTCATGTTTGAGTCTTTTTTTTTTCCCATAATTTTATTGATATACAAATAGCAATGAGACAGTTTCAAATCAAATTGGTAGGACAGTTTCAATAATTAACACATTGCATACATTCTTCCTAGTGGTTAAAAGCAGAACTTTTTTTTTTTTTTTTTTCTCCGAATGCCTTCAGGGCAGGTTTGGCTGGCTTGAGTTGTGGGAATCGAACCACAGCAACCTGAGCCTGACTGCTTTGTTGAAGCAGCCACTTAAAGAGCTGAGCTAAGTGGCAGGCCCCCTCATCTTTGGGTCTTAATGTCTTGATTCTTACTATTGTGTCCTCTCCCAAAGCTTCAACTGATGCCTCTGTGCAAATAGCGCCGAGACCTCCCCCTCCTGCTTTTTCTCCACGGTTCTAACTTGCTATGAAGCACTTCAAGACATTCGATGGTACCTAGACCTCAAAGCATCTGAGCGATGGCCACATGCCCTTGTCCTGACCTCCATATTTCTGCCAATGACCGGGGTGCAGGTCACGCTGACCGCAGACCTCAGGACACGCTCCTCCACCCCCACGTGCCCTCAGGGCCTGGCCCTTCCCACTCTTCCCGGTCTCTACCTGGAGGGTGATGGCAGGGCAGCCATGGACTCCTCCAGGCCTGCTATTCCCCACTGGAACAATCTTCCACCCGAGAATTCATCTGGTCACTTTCCAGACCCTAAATGACCTGCAACCACTTAATGAGAGAACCCCCATTTTAAATTCTTTGGTGTTTTCCCACCGAAGCCTGTGATGTCACCACAAGAATTTTTAAATGTCTGGGTTTTAATTTAAATAGTTGACAATTTAAGCAGTAGTAGTGGCATATTCTGGACCAAGCTCTGCCTCTTGAGTTTTATTTTATTTATTTATTGTACTTTTTTAGGAAAGGGTCTAGGGGACATTCAGGGTCTCACTACTAGATCGGACTCCTAGTGATTCACCTGTTTACAGCCTCCCAAGAGCTGGGATTACAGGCGCACACCACCACACCCAGTCTCAATTGCCATCTCAGCGTGCCCCAGGTTGGCCAGCACAGCAGGCCTTGGGATCAACCCCCTGGGCCCTGGGACTGCTTAGAAGTGCTTTAATCTGCTGAGCTATTTGGCTGGTCCCCTGCCACTTGAGTTTTCGAGTCTGGGTTTGCTTCTGTGTTTCTGTTGGGTTGGTGCCAACCAGCTTGAGTACTAAATAATGGGAAAGACAGAATTCAGTGACCTCACAGCAGTGAATATTAACAGATTTGGGTGTCAGCACTGCGGTCACCATGAAGTGCCCCAAGGAAAGGTGTCCTGGGCCTTGCCCTGCCGCCAGCACTGCCCTGCATTACCAGCAGCTGTGACGTCTCAGCCAGATAACCACATACACCGTATTAAATGAATGTGGTAGACACGCTGCCTTTTTGGCTTCCTGGTGTTTTCAATTTGATTTCTAATTTTGGCTTTGTGGCTTTTCAGCATAGAAGGTGTCCACAATGAGTTTTATGTTTGACCTTGTAGTGAGGAAGAAGCTGAATCCATGATAGAGGCTTGCTTGGCACTAAGGGGGATCCACATGGCTGGAGCTGCAGTAGCCCAGCACGGTGTTTCAAAGCACCTGGCTGCACGCTGGGAAGCTGAAACAGGAAGGTGGCAAATGGGCGACCCCCCGTGCTCCTGCTGACTTCATGAGACCCTGTCTCAAAATAAAGGCAAGGCAGTCTGGACTCTGGGGTGGGCTCTGTGTGAAGGTCCTCGGTTCAATCCTCAATATCTCAGTACTATGAAATAAAAAAGTAAGGCTGGAGAGATAATTTGGTGGTCTAAGCACCTGCCTGGCAAGCAGAAGGACCCAGGTTTGACCCCTGGTACCACAGGCCATGCTGGCCCTGAAACCCTGAGTGTACCATGCTGGCCCCGAAACTGGGCATGATGGCACATGCCTGTAACCCCAGCACCAGGGAGGCTGAGGCAAGAGGATCACTGTGAACCCAAGCCAGGTAGCAAGACCCTGTACCAAATAAATACATAAATAAAAGAATTTTTTTTACATTTTAAAGAAAGTAAATAAATAAATGTTCACCAAGTAAAATGAAATATGGATCTTAGTGTTCAATGGCTCTGGACCGAAGTCACAGGCCTGACAGTAGCTGCCAGGGTAGCGAACAAATCAAAGTTTTCGGTCTGCAAAACAAAGAAGCAGCTGCAGCAGCAGTGGCAGCGTCCTTCCATGGTGTCCTGACTTCTGTACAATGTATGCGGGGAGCCAGTACCTGGAGCAGATAGTAAGCACTAAATAAATGCTGGCCATCACTGTCCTCATCATTATTCTTTCCTGCTGTCCATCCCAGTGCTCAAGATTTTGAATTCAACAAAATTTTGAAAGGAAATAAAAAGGAGAGAAAAGATGCAACAAACAGAAAACAAACCCTCTTCTCTTTCGACCGCATCAAAGCAGTGAGTTTTGAATGGCTCGGAGGGGACGGATGGAGGACGCACACCCAGGCCACAACGGCTTGGAGATCAAGTTTCTGAGAGGACAGGGGCAGGGCTGGTCCGCAGAGGAATCCTCCAAGCCAGGCAAGCCTGTGAGTGCCGGCAAAGTGTCCACTGCAGGAGGGAGCAACGTGCAGCCAATGATAAGGAAAGTTGCACAGTGAGAACGCTGCTCCCATCCGGTCCTCTTCCGCTCATTCTGATCACAAGTAGGAGAAAGCCTCCCACACACCTAGCTCTACAGCAGCACAGCTCATCACAGCTAAGTCTTGGAAGCAGCCTGCATGGCCATCAACTGCTGGGTGGATAAAGAAGGTGCGGTATTTACTCCCCATGGAGGACTACTCTGCCCTAAAGAGGGGTAAACCTCAGTCATTTGTAGGAAAATGGAATCATCTTGGGACCATGATGTTAGGTGAACTAAATCAGACACAGAAGCTATAATGTTGCATGGTTTCTCTATATGAGGAAATGAAATTATACATGAAGAGCAGAATAAACAATAATGGGAAACAGGAAGACTGATCTTTTGCAAAAGGAAAGGGGCAAAAAAAAAAAAATAGAGGAAGGAGGGGGTGGAAGGGAATGAAAAAGAATTAACTTGCATTGCGATCATGGGCCAGCATCGCACGCGAATGCAGGCATTAAGCACTGCAAGTGTGCATTAGGCTTTTTAAAAATAAGGACTCTGGCTCTCTTAGATTTTTCACACTACCCTAACACTAGCTTGGTACCCTCTTCAAACAGGAAAAAAAAAAAAAAAGACCTGGGCTCAAGTTGGTGGGCAACTTCTTCCTGCTACCACTGAACAGCACTGGTTGGCTTTTATTGTATTTGTGTGTACCTTACACAGTACATACAGCACACACGGACCCATTTTCGACTTGCAGCTGAGTGTAGGAAACTTGTTCTTTAAATAGAGCAACAATAATATTAAAAAGGCGCCGGGCCCTAATGTGAACAGCATCAAAACCGAAGGGCTCCAGCACACAACGAGGCGCCGTGAGGTCGGGAACGACAGGCTCTGGACCCGTTTCCCCCCCGAGTCTATTCCACAGAATCCACCGGAGGACGCCCAGAAAGGAGACCTGGAACCCACCGCTGTGGTTCTGAAAACGAAGGCGGCTGCGCAGCAGCCTCCGTCTTCTTCCTCTGGGTCCCCTCCCTTCCCAAGCAGCAGTCATTTCTAGGGAACACGTCGCGTGTGGCTCACCTATGGTGATCTGGCTGACACAACTGTAGTAGCTGCCCGTGGTGGCCGAGGACAGGTTGTAACTGGCGCTGCTCACATCTCTGTCTGTTAGGAAGATGAAAGACAGGAGGTTAGTGATGCTCTGGCCAAGCCCTCCGCGCGCACGCAGCTTGCGCCTGCTCCCCAGCCACACGCGGGGTGCACGTGAAATACTCAGCATCCGGTCCCGACAGCCGCACAGACGTTTCAGTCCAGAGTCGCAGCCAGGGAGAGAAGAGCCCGCGGCTGGCAGGAAGCAGGGACGGAGCCCCTAACCCAGACCTGAGACATCGGTGAGGCTCCCCGGAGGGGAGCACCAAGCAAAAGGGAAGGCACCAAGCACCTGGAAGGGGTGCTCTCGGGGTGTCAAGGGGCTCCGAGTCCACAGAGAGTCCTGCAAATTAGTGGCTGAGCATGGGAAGAGGGGAGAGCACAGCCCGGCTGCAAGGAGTCCTGGAAACCTCAAGATTCCCTGCGAGAAGAGCTCGCTTGTACTCCAGAAAGATCGTGGTACAGCGTGGAGCGCAGCCGGGAGGAAGAGAAGAGGGAAGAAAGCCTGGGGCTTTGTGCGGCGCTGCGCTAGTTGCTCGGGCGGGCTTCGAACTGTCTCTGAACCCTGGGTGACCTCGCAGAGGGTTCCTCGGTGCTGGGATCACAGCCTATGCCACTAAGCCAGCCAGAACGACTCCTGCCGGAGGCCACTGTAGTCATCTCGATGAGAGACAGCAGTGACCACAGCAGGGGCCCAGGGGCAGCGGAAACGGAGAAGTGGACACAGTTGCCTTCACAGCTGGCAGTGAGGCCCACAACATGAAACCCCTCACTCCCATGAACAGGAAATGTGCCAGGCAGGGGGCACTGGGAAACCAAGCCCCGCCTCCGCTGGGCACCACCCCTCGCTGGGCCACCGCGCAGCTCGGTTGGAGGCCGAGGCTCCGGGTGGGCGAGCACCGCCCCAAGGCCACGCTCGGAGAGCATCTGACAGCCATCGCCCAGGTCAGAACTTCTTCAGACTGTTCCGGACACACAGCAGGAGCATGAAACCGCGAAACTAGAAGACAACATGAAGGAAAGCCACCGAGGTGGCCTTGGGTGGGAGATGACATTTTCGAGAACATGACATTTTACTAGAAACGTCACCTAGGAAAGAAATGACTGAGAAACGGAAGCTTAAGATCTATAGTCTGTTGTGGGAAAGTCAGAAACAAAAGCATAAAAAAGACAACCCACAGCCTGGGGAAAGTGTTTGAGAAAGACAGCTCTGATAAAGGGCCGTTACTCCAAATACACAAAGAATTATTAAAACTCAGCAATTTTTAAAAAATGGATTAGATATCTTACCGAGAAGACATACAGATGGCAAATTAGCGTAAGAAAGAAAAGGTCAGAGAAATGCAAAGTAAACCAAAATGAGATAGCTCTGCACACCTACCAGACTGGGCCAAATCCACCGGCAACAAGAAGGGCAGGGAGTGGTGGCCACTGCCCGTGGGAATGCAAAGTGGGACGGCCACTTTGGAAGGCAGTGCGACAGTTTCTTACAAAGCCAAACTTCATCTTACCATGTGATGCAGCAGATGTGCTCCTAGGTATTTATCCAAATGACTAGAAACTTAGGTCCATACAAAAACCTGACATCAATTTTATTCACAGTTGCCCCAACTTGGAAATAATCAAGCTCTCTGTGAGTAGACAGAAGGTAAATCAGCTGTAGTACATCCGGCCAATAGAATGCCAGTCAGCGCTTGGGCCAATGGAATGCCAGTCAGTGGTGGGGCCAATGAAATGCCAGTCAGCAGTCCAGCCAATGGAATGCCAGTCAGTGGTTGGGCCAATGGAATGCCAGTCAGC
>NW_004524580.1:29242417-29250484 GCF_000260255.1 Octodon degus | reverse complement strand
GCCAATGGAATGCCAGTCAGCGGTTGGGCCAATGGAATTCCAGTCAGCAGTTCAGCCAATGGAATGCCAGTCAGCGGCGCAAATGAGAAATGGGCTCTCAGGCCGTGAATAGACGTGGAGAAAACCGAAAGCATATCGCTAAATTAAAGAAGTCAACCTGAAATGGCCGGGTGCAATTTTGTTGTACATCTAAAACTGCTTTAAAATCTAAACTCCTGACCACATCAATAGCATGGCAGGGCATAAATTATTTTTAAATACTAAAATAACTACATGGTGTCTAATAAATAACATAGATTAGAGGAGTCATTAATAATAGTAGTTGTAGGCTGGAGAGATAGCTCCGCAGCATAAGTGCTTGCCCTGGCAAATGTAAGGTCCGGAGTTCAATTCCCAGTACCGCATGCTATGCCAGCCCCAGAACCCCAGGCATGCGGTGCCAGCCCTAAGACCAGGCATGGGGGCACACACCTGTAATTGTAGGGCTGGGGAGGCTGAGACAGGAGAATCGCTATAAGTCTGAACTGCATAGCAAGACCCTGTATCAATAATAATAATAATTGCAAAACCTGAAAGAAATACTTGGATATTATGCAATACTAAAATAATACTCTGATCTGCAATGGTGAAAAGTATAAGTTTGAAGGGAAGAAATAATTAAAAATTATCCAGCTACATCCAAAGAGAAAGCATATCTACAAACATACTAGGTGAGGTGGAATGACAGCACTATGTAGATTGGTAGACAAGATGGCTTTGTAGATGAGCATTTGTTATAAGAAGAAGTAGCAAATGCCTAAATGGAAAAGCCAGAAAATGGGGGTCATTAGGAGAGGGCAGCCTGCAAAATGCTGACCAACACAGGTGTGGACCAGAGGCCACGCTGGTGGCCCTCAAAGGCCACATTCAGACCACAGTAGGGTCACAAATGAGAAGGGAAACTGATAAGAAATATTTTCAGACTACTTGGACAGTGGGAAAAAGCAATTCCAGCATGTGTGGTCAATTACCAGGTCCTCAGTCCCACTCCCAGACCATCAGGATGCTCGAGAGCACGTCCTGAACAGCTCACCAGCCCAAATAGCAGCCCTGGCCTACGAGATTACATGGGGTGCTCACCCCCAAAGCCCTGGGTTTGTCAAGGACAGACATGCCCTACCCAAGTCATGACTTCCGGAAGTGAGGGTGCACCTGCTATAAGGTAATTAATGTTCACCGACTCAAAGAAAAAAAAAAAAGATGGAGGCAACTGAAGCTGGACAAATAAATGAGTGCTCCGCCTGCCCACCAGCCCTAACTTCAGCACAGTTGCTGTGACCAGGCCCATGGACTGCCCACCAGAAGATCCAGGTTGGGAGCCCAGGCTTGCTCCACATAAGCTCTTTGAACTTGGCCGACCTGCCCGACTCCTTTTAGCACTGGTTTCTCTACATGAGAATGGTGATAAGGATGCTTATCTCACATTTTCAGAGAAAGGAGAATAAGAGGTGAGGCTAACAAGAATAAATCAGCTACGCAGGTGCACACTAGCAAATCATTCAGTACGCATTTGTGGAATCTGCTGAGTCAACAAAATCCACCCCTAAAAGATGTCAAAGGATTCCAACTACTCTAAAGTTGTTACTCCTAATTCTTTTGAAGTTCTTAATAGTGGTTTTTCCTTCAAAGATTTTGGAAAGGAAGATGTCTTCCAGGGATAAGGTCAAGGCCATCAAAAATGCACACATTTCAATTTGAATCAAATCAGGATGGTAAAGTGAAGTCCTTACACTTTGAAAAGACTCAAGCACCCAAAAGTACAAAGAGCCATGACATCTGTGGTACAAACTGACTGTGTGAAGGATGCTGTCCTTCCTTACAGGGCTTAAGCCAAACATGCCAGACTTTAAGGGAAAACCTTAATATTCACCTAATCCTTGGGTAACCAATTGCAGACAAGGAAACAAACCAGGTAGCAAGTGGGAAAACTTGAGACTGTGAATGAGACAGTAAGCACGGTGGATTCCAAGTCTAGTACCTGGATTAGGTCGGTGGGCAGGCTACGTCATCTCTACATGACTCTGGATGCTTGTAATAGAAAACAGGAATAGTAAAGACACCTTCCATATAAGGTGTATAAGCATTAAATTACTTAATACACAAGGAAACCTTCCTATGAAGGCACTTAGTACATTGAAAGCATTCAGTTAGTGTTAGTTATTACTTCTCTTTTACACTTAAAAAGTACATAGATGGGCACAAAAGAAAATGCCTCCTACAAAGGAAATGAATGAAGTAAGGCTGCACAAAGCATTGTGGGTATATCGTGAAGCATAATGGTGAATGAAATAACCAACCCCGAAAACAAAACATAGGAATCTATTTAGAAAAAGTTCAACCGACAGAGTGACATTGTGCTGCTTATGAGGCATAAATGGATGAGGAGACTGTGCAGAAAACTAACAAAATGATTAGCACAAAAGTCAGCCTGGAGGTTCCATCTGGTGGAAAAGGAGGAAGTTCGAATTATGAAGAAAACAAGACAGAGACAGATTCTGTAGAAAATATCCTGTTGCTTGACCCAGACAGTGGTCCCTTGGTATTTGTCTTATTTATTAAACTACAGATTTGCCTTAGCCCTTGCCTGTATGACGTGCAGACTTGTCTGTCTGATACCAGAATTCATCAGTTTTCTTGCAAATCAAGAAGGTCAGCTAGCATGGCAGGGCAAACCTGGGATGCAATTCTGCAAAAATGTGTAAGAAGACAAGAAGAGCATAAGCGATGATACCCAGGCACCTGCACTCCGCCAGGTGCTGCGCTGGCCGTCGGCACCTCGTGGGTATCAGTCTCCACCTGAGCTTCGGAACAACTGAGCCAAGGTAACCGCGCTTGCACCTACGCAGGTAAGGAATGCGGCACCAAAGAAGGGAAGAGACTAGTCCCGGGTCCTACTCTGAGATGGCACAAGGCAGGGAATTAAAATCCAGGTTTGTCTTACGTTAGAAAAGTAACTGAGGACCTGGACCAAGACAGAAGGACAGATGGATAAGCAAGCGACGCTCCAGGGTTCCCTCCTGTATCTGGCGCTGCATTTTTTGAAAGTCACTTATCTGGTATGCTTGATTTCTCTTTTTTTTTTTTGGTGGAACTGGGGATTGAACTCAGGTCCTTGCGCTTGCCAGGGAAGCGCTTATTCCACTGAGCCATCTCCCCGGCCCACTTATCTGGTATGCTAAGCGATGAGATTTCCTAGATAATGACATGTATGCGCCCCCCAGCGGAAATGTAGGTGCAAAACTAACATATTTTTCTTTGTCTCAGATTATTTTCAGTATGTTCATAAACAACGTAATCTTATAACAAAAGATAATCCGGTCCCTCTCAGCACTTAGCTTATGTGATAAGCTCATCCTTACTCCAGTGAAAAAGAAAGAGCTAGACCTATCTATATCTTTCCACTGAATGTACTATTCTGGAAAATATGTAGGCAATTCTAAGCAAAATTGTTCATATAAAATGATTTGTTTAATGTGGGAACTTAGGCAAAAAAAAAAAAAAAAAAAAAAAAAGAAAGAAAAAAAGAAAAAAATGTCCCAAACAGTACTATATACAAACCAGGAGCTGGGTATGCACAGTGAAAGAGGTGAACATGTTACATTTAAAGTTTAGCAAAACATAATGAGTAGGTATAGAGTCGGTAAGAAAAAATATTAAATAAAAGTTCAAGAGCAATTATCAAAATGGCACTCACTAAATCTCCAAAGCGGTCTGTGGTGTTCAAGAAACTTGGATCAGAGTGGCAGAAAAAAGTGAGAGGAGGAATTTAATACAGAAGCTCAAGGTAAAATGAATTAAATGAGAAAATATAATAAGAAAGAAAAAGACAGTATAAAGTAAAACAGGAGAAGCAAGCATGAGCAGATTAGCAATAACAATATATATAAGTAATCTAAGTTTGTTTTCTGAAATATTGGAGATAGGCTGGGTGTGGTGGTGCGTGCTTGTAATCCCAGACCTGGGAGACTGAGGCAGGAAGACTCGTGTGAGTTCAAGGGCAGCCTGGGTTACAAAGTGAGTTCAAGTCAGCCTGAACTGTATATTAGAAACTCAGCCTCAAAAAGACAAAAAAAAAAACCAAGAACAAAAACACCTGTCATTTACAAAAGAAATGTCTAAAACAGGGATTCAGAAATATTGAAAGTAAAATATGTGAAAAGATACAGCAAGCAAATACTAACCAAAAAGGCATCAAATGCTAACCAAATAAAGCTAGAGTAATTGTTAAGTTAAATGTGTATGGCTTGGGGTTTTTGCAAGATGAACAATAAAGTACAGAACACGTTTTGGAATGGTATTTTATAATGAATCACCCAAGAATCACATACTACAAGTGCAGGACATCTGTCCACACACTAAATACTAACAAGTCCAGCTCAGGGCCTAGAGCCCGTAGCAGTGCCTCCCACCTGTCCAACTGGAGGCCTGGAGCCCACAACCAAAGTCCCCTGCAGGCCCACTTCACAGATCTGTGCTGGAAAGGCCCAAAGGTCGGGGTGGAAGCTAGGAAGTCTGTGCCAGCGGGATGAAGGATCTGTGCCAGCAGGCTGCAGGATCTGCACTGGAGCCAGGAAGCGACGCTCCAGGTAAGCACCAGAGCTCCCCCAAAGGTTCCACAGCCGTCCTCAGCCACAGTGAGGTCCCGAGCTCCTCCAGCGATGAGGAAAGCCGAGTTCCCATCAGGAAAGCCAATGTGGCAAGCTTTGCCATGAGGCTGAGCAGGGCACCATCTTCCCCCCTGGAGCCAGGAAGCAATGCTCAGGATGAGGGCCCAAGCTCCTCCAAAGTTCATCGGGAAAGCCAGCAGGACAAGGTCCTCCAGCAGCACAGCCCAAGAGCACAGCAGCTTCCAACAGCTCCACAACTTCTCCTGACAGCATTTCAGCAACTTCTCCTGTTCTGCCTTTATGCTGCTGAAACAATCCTGAGGTGGGCCTCCCGCACTCAGCACCATGCTAGATTAATTCAGCTGCGTGTAAGAAGTTGACCACCAGTTAGCTGTCCACCACAAAATGCAAAAAGCTTTAAGACAAAAAGTACTAATAGCCTGGTGTGGTGGGGCACACTCGTAATCCCAGCACTTGGGACACTGAGGCAGGAGGATCCCTGCAAATCTGAAGCCAGCCTGGACTACAGAGTGAGGTCAAGGCCAGCCTGAATTAATAATGAGGCCCTGTGTCAGAGACAGAGAGAGAGAGAGAGAGAGAGAGAGAGAGAGAGAGAGAGAGAGAGAGACAGAGACAGAGAGAGAGACAGAGAGACAGAGACAGAGACAGAGACAGACAGACAGAGAGAAAGCTTCAGGAATCAATGCTCTAGGAAATATTTTAAAAGTTATACATATATGATCAAAATAAAATAATGCAAAAATGTATGATACCAAATTTAAAATTAATTTATTGTCATAGTAATTAATAGGTGATGCTCTGGGGAAAGACTGACAAACTACATCAGGGGAGGAGAGGTCACCATATACACAATTACTGATCTGTCAAGAAAAAATTTAGTGAAAACATAAAAAATGTAAAAATTTATGGACAGGGGCTGGGGAGATAGCTCAGCACTCTAAGTGGCTGCCTGGCAAGTGCAAGGATCCTGGTTCAATCCCCAGTATCACATGCCATGCTGGCCCCGAGCTGAGCTGGCCATCAAAACCAGGTGTGGTGGTGCACACCCATAATCCCAGTGCTGGGGAGGCTGAGACAGGAAGATCACTACCAGTCTGAGTTGGGAATGGAGGCCCTGTACCAAATAAATAAAGGAATAAACAAACAAATAAATAAATAAAAGATTTTTAAAAGTAAAAATAAAAACTTAATGGACAGATATTTGTTCTGTTTTTGCGGTACTGGAGATCGAACACAAGACCTTGAGCTTGCCAGGTGGGCACTTACGCTGCTGAGCTCTATCCCCAGACCTAATGGACAGATACTGAACCGCACACCTGACAGGCAGGTCATACATTCTTACCTTTTAAGCCGATGTTGAACTTGACTACACATAAAGCCATAAAGCAAGCCTTAACAATTACAAAATAAGTCAGTATCACTAGAGGATATGTTTGCTTAGCATAATCTGATGTTAAAAGTCTGAAAAGTCCTTTATAGGGAATGGAGCCAGACAGAGGAGGGGTGACTTTTACCACCTGTACACACTGTGTGTGTGTGTGTGTGTGTGTGTGTGTTTATGCATGTGCATGTGCAAGTCATCAGTTTTTTAAAAGAGTTTTTTCCTAATGTATATATGCAGCTGTATATAAAGCAAAGTACAAACAAAAATGCTTGAATGATTTCCCTTAAATTTAGCTCCTTTAGGCTGGCAAGATAGCTCAGTGGACTAAGCGCCTGATGTGGCAAGCACAGGGACCAGGGTTCAATCCCCCATCCTGCATGCCGCAGTGGTCCCCCCCCCTCCCCGGGGTGCACTGAGTCAGCAACCGAGTCCCGATGTGGTGGCACATACCTGTAATCCCTGTGCTGGGGAGGTTGAAGACAAGGGGATCACTACAAGTCCGAGCTGCGTAGCAAGACCCTGTACCAAATGCATAAATGGAAAAAAAGAAATCTAGCTCCTTGAGCCAAAGCCACACCATGCCACAATCTGGGTGAATAATCCCTGACACTGTCACTGTATAACCACTAACTGTTCTGCAAGCTGGCTGCTTCCTGCAGCCCTAGAGTGAGGTCAGCACTACCCAGAAGGCATCAGAAGTGCAGAAGGCCAGCTCCACTCCCACACTGCCAAACCAAGACCTTCCTTGGAACAAGATGCTCAATGCTTTAGTCTCAGAAAAAGGAGATGTGCTGGTCCACAGTGCAACTGTTAGGTCACTAGCTAAACTCTCCAGGGCTGGGAGCCAGCCCCAGGTCATTTGTTTGTTTGTAGTTCAGGCCAGCCTTGAACTCACTGCAGAGCCCAGGCTAGTCTCCCACTCTCGGCAATCCTCCTGCCTCAGCCTCTCAAGCGCTGAGATGTGCATGACCACATCTGGCTCAAGTTAAAGGTTGTTTAAGGACTGGTGTGAATTCCTTTACAATAGAAGCAGATTGTGGTCAGAGAGAGAAAGACAGAAATATTTAAGCTCCCAATGTAGATAGCCTGGAGCTCTGGAGAGAGAATATAGGTATGGTGTGATTTAAACATCTGCTTCTGAGAAAGACCTGCCCAAAGGAAAAAAACCCTTAAAGAAAAAGCAAACAGAAGCCAACTTTTTAGCTGAAGCTTAACATACTACAGTAAAATCCTAAATCCTAACCGCACAGCACAAAGAATGTTTAGGGCCACACAACACCGCTAATCCTTAGGATAATTCAACCTCCAAGTCCAGGAAGAGGACATCACTTAATGCAATCAACAAGGATGCACAAAAACAGCTCTTGCCCTGCCAGGTAAGGCCAAGAAGAGCGCATTGCCCTCTCAGCTCAGACCTGAGGGGCGGCACTCAGGCAGCTGGAAACCCAAGAGCCCCTGGGTAGTTTCACTGAGCTCAGGGACCCTGGAGATTGACATCGTACAGTGGAGAACAGAAGCCAGACATCCCGAAGTGAGACCAGCCAGAAAGTGTGTTGCATGGAAACAATTGTGGACTTTTGTAGTTTTATTTTGTTTGCTTGTTTTTAATGTATTGGATAAAGGGTCTCACTATGCAGCTCAGATTCCTAGTGATCCTCCTGTTTTCAGCCTCCGCAGCACTGGGATTACAGGTGTGCACCACCACACTGGGTCCTGGTGGCTGGCTCAGCGCACCCAGGGGCAGGCCAGGCACAGTGTGTGGTGCTGGGATTGAACCCTGGTCACTGCACTTGCCTAAGCAGGCAGTTAGTGCGCTGAGCTATCTTGTGTCCCTGTGTTTTGTTTTAAAGAAAAAAAAAAATTCAGAACAAAATAATAGGAACATGACAATGGTTAATATACTGTGAGTTGTTATCTTTAAATTAGTTACTCAGAGCACAAGGTGTCAGCATTTAATTGTCCAAACAATATTAGCACAAACTTTTCTTTTCAATGAACTAAGAGAAATCCATAGTG
>NW_004524580.1:29191813-29242317 GCF_000260255.1 Octodon degus | reverse complement strand
TGCTGAATACACATATATCTTTCCCCTTTCTTCTTTTCTTCTTGCCCCATCCCAATTACTCTTTCCTTTTGAACAGCTCCTTCCCATCTTACAATGTGAACAATTATTTTAAGTTATTTATCTTTATGTCATTCAATTCATTCTCCCTTTGGGAGATTCCATTGATTCTCATAATTGCTTGATTATTATTTATAAACTAAGAAGTTATGAGTTCTTCCCTGTGTCTTTCTGTATTACAAATGAGCCCCACGTGCAGGTGGCAGACCCCGAAGATACCAGACTCCCTTGGCTGAGAAATGCAGGGCCGGACACCAAGAATAGCTCTCCCCTGAGCCCCGAGATCCACCAAGCCTGGGCAAACACATATCTCACTCACAGGAAAGAAAGGACAAGTTTGAAAAAGAAAATGAAATATTTTCATAAATCTTTAAAAATTTATTGCAGGCTTTCCCACCCACACAGACAAATAAAACTCAAGAAGTGACCAGGCAGATAAATGACAGATAAAAACTGACTTCACAAAACATATCCAACGCACATACCCACCTTCCCTGTGCTCGGGAAACACCTCTGAACTCACAAAATGTGCTCACTGGATAGAGTAAGCTACAGGCACTTGTTGCAACTGACTTTTAAAAATCAGTTTGTTTAGAAAGTTTTAGAGAGCTATCAGTAAGGAAAAACTACTGCGGTGCCTTGGGGTCTGGACATGTTCCCGAGCGTGCGCTCCTCGCAGGAGCAGTGTGCCCGCCGAGCCGCGTTCACTGTGTGCTGCACAGGCCCACAAATCTGCGGCAGCTCCAGCCCTACCTTTCCTCCTACTGTCTTTCTCCTTTTTCTTGGGACTGAGATTCACTTGACCGAAACACCTTGAGTGCCCAGAGGGTCCAGGGGCACAGGCCAGCGCCGGGGGTGGCTTGGAGGTGTCTCAGAGGGGCTCGTAAACCAGCCATGTGCAGGAAGTGCGATTCTCCTCGGCAGTGTCTCCCAGGCAGACCAATCTCCTTACTACTCCCATCCAGACCCCAGAGCATCCCCCACCCTGTGCTGCACGGCCATTGGGGGGGCTCCCCCGCCCTGTGCTGCGTGACCACGGGGCTCCCTTCCCCCCAGTGCTGCGTGGCCACAGGACACGCCGCCCTGTGCTGCGTGGCCATTGGGGGGGCTCCCCCGCCCTGTGCGGCGTGGCCACCCGCGGGCTCCGCAGCCCGTCAGGTTTTGCCCTGCTCTTGCTGTGTGCTGTGCTCCCCACCACTGCGCCGGGTGGTGGATGCCATGGGACCTGTCTGATGGCATCCTGTCGTGCCCTGCTGGGGACCTGAGCCAGGGCCACCCTCTTGCATGCAGTCCAGCATAGATGGCCGCAGCACCTGCACGGAAGGCACTACAAATGCTTGCCCGAGCCTCCAGGAAGCTTTCAAATGCTTTAATCACCTTCCCGGTGCCTTAAATACCAGGCCTGAGGCTCGTTATCACAGCTTCACCGAGCAGCAGGCGCAGTGGCACAAGCCCTTTCATGAACCCTAATTAGAGAAGCCTCCCCTCCCCTCCCCTCTCCTCTCTTCTCCTCTCCTTTCCCTTCTTCCTCACACTTACTTGATTTAGGGTCAGAAATTATACTCTCCATTTTCATTTTCCTCAGAGAGTGAAGGTCATGCCCCATTACAATCAGAGATTCTTTAAACAAGCAGTTGGTGTTATTTCCAAAACCCAACAAGACTGTCTAAAATACAGCAAGCGCTCACAAAACCTAGGCCGCACTGTTTGTTCTAGAAACTTCCTTGGGGGCTGTGGACTATTTGTCCGGGTCTGTAGTCTTGAATTCAAATCCATATCACTATTGGCCACAGGCCTAATGTTTTTGTCCTCCCCAAATTCATAGATTGGAGCCCTAACCCTCCCTATGAGGTCTGATCAAAAAATACAGTGGATGCTGACATTCTTAACATTTCATTAGAATTAAGACGCGCTGTCATTAATCCCGTCAAAATACTCCACTCCCTGTCTCTTGAATACCCTTACTCCTATGAACACATTTTGAGTGATGGATAAGTATTTCTAAAGCAAGGAGGACCATTTTGAGAAGGTTAATGGCAATGTGTCTTTCACCATAACTTTTTAAAATTTAAACATGCAATGTGTTTTTTATCGGCTCCTGCGTGAATGGCATTTGGGGATAGGACTTTTGGAAAAGAACTGGGCTGAGGTTGGGCCCATTAAATGGGACTGGAAGAAAGAAGAGGAGAAGGAGGTGCAGGAAGAGTAGGAGGAGGAGGGGTAGTGAAAGTGAGGGAGAGGAGGGGAGAGGTAGAGGGTGCTGACCATTTAATTCTACCACAGAAACTTCTATAATGTGAAGGGTTGAAGGTCAAGGAATAATCTGCGGCTGCTTTGCTGTAGCTTCTTAATGAAAAGGAGCCCAATCAATGCGACCACGACCATCCGGGTCTCAGAGTAACAAGCACACGGTGGCGGAAGGAGGGCAGAGGCAAGGGAAGTCATCAGAGAGTTCCCGCCTCTGTCTGACAGCAAAGTTCAAGTCCCCGCTGGTGAGCGCGCACCTCGCTCTTCATGCAGTGTGGACACTTGTGCTTGTTCTTCCTGGCAGAAGGGTGTAAGTCCCACAAGGAAAACAAGAAGAGGGAAAACAGAATCTTAAAACCCGAGCATGAAGCCGGGCATTGTGGCCCATGTCTACGGTCTCAGCTACCGGGCCAGCGGAAGCAGGAGGATCTCTGGAACCTAAGAATTCAAGGCCAATGTGGGCAGCATTGCACCCTGAATCTCTGTAAGAAAGGGGGAATAAAAACAAGGTGTGCAAGGTGCCTCCCCCCCTCTTAGTCCTTCAGCCCCTCAGACAGCCAAGCACTGATCACTCACTGTGTTCCTGGCCCTGCACTAGGCTTCAGGATCACAGAGGAAAGACAGTCCTTGTCCTCTGGGATCTCATGATCTGCTCATTTCGGTAACAACTGGGAAGCCACAAGAGGGTGCGCTCCTCCTAAGAAGTTCCCGGAGAAGCCCAAAGTGAGACAGAAATGGCGCTTGGTCCAGGAAAGGCAAAGTGTGTTTCTGAGTCTACCAGGAGTGTTATGCAGAGAAATTACAGGCTCAGGTTTGCAATGAGGACCAAAGAAGTCAGAAACAGGAGCAGAGGCAAGACTGTCACTGCAGCCAGGCTGAGCGGTGACAGTGGCCTGGATGAGGGAGGGGAGAAACCAGCATTCAAAGACGTCGGGGAGGAGACCGGGTCTGCTGCTGACGGTAAGAGCTAAGCTCGCGGCGTACAGCGGGTGGGTTCTCCATCCAGAGGCAAGCAAGTGTAGAAAGCAGAGGGCACAAAACACTCAAAGAAAACTGACTGCATGAACATGACCAGAAATGTTTCTTGTTGCAATTGCCCAGACAGAACAGCAACTATGTGCACAGTCTTTGTAGCAGATCAGGCATTTTAAGTAATGCAGGGATGATTTAAAGTATATGGTCAGACATGTGCAGGTTCTATGCGAATACTGTGCCATTTTATGCAAGGGGCTTGTGTGTCCATGGAAGCTGGCATCTGCTGGGGTCCCCAGCCTGGCACCTCTTGGACACCCAGGGACAACCGTACTTCCTAGGTACCACTCGTATCACCGGCTATTGCATCTAAACCTCAGAGTGAACCAGTTTTACAGGTTAAAAAAAAAAAGTAGCAAGGAGGACAACGAATTTACGCCAGGCACTATTGGTACATGCTGGTGAGCAGTGACCAGCAAGGGACTCCCAGCTTTGCGGCCCAAGTGGTGGACAGAGTACATTGCTCCCTAACCGCCTCTCCTGTCATCCATGTCTCAAGGTCACCTTCCACCAAGACCATGCAGCCAGTGCCACTGCCATGTGACCCACCCTTCTGTGTTCATGCTGGTCTCACTCCCTACTCAGCCCCCTTCTCCAGGGAACTGTCCTCAGCCTATCCTTTGGCAACAATACCACTAGTGCGCTGCATTCTAATTCTCCACCTAGGAGTCTGTTACCTGCAGGGGACTCCACTGTCTATGGGAAAAATCCTGGGTTCTGGCCAGAGCCTAGTGTGTAGCTGGAGCTCAGGAGTTGGAGAGAATTTATAGGAAGCAAGTATGGGAAAGGACGGTGGGAATTTTGTTTGGGACACATTCCATCTGAGATGCTCAGAGGTCCTGTGAAAAGAAAGTCTAGCAGACAGCTGGGTAGACCAGAAAGAAAGCAGTGGTGAGATGCCAATCGTTCTGTGGGCATCCTCTGAAGAAAGAGGAAGTCACCGAAGGCAAAAGTATGTCCTGGGCTCTCGAATCTTGCCCCCTCCTCCAAGTCCCATGACCTACTGTGAGACATAGCTCTTGCCCATTGCTGTCCTGTACCCCTTCCAGCAGGCTGGCTGACCTGGTCACCCCTTGCCTTCCAGCCTTGGCTCAAGCCAGGCTTCTTCCTGGAATTCTCCCTCTCCACTGCTGTGGTTCCTGCCTAGATGTCCCACCACAGCCCCTCACCGGAGGAATTGAGGGAGGAGGCAGGATCAGGGTGTGACCCTCATTGCTGAGTGGCCTCCTGAATGTGACCTTCCAGGGAGGAGCCTCAAGCAAGGAGGTGGGCTCTGGGTATGGCTCGGGATGAAGGCTCTGTCCCCTCCCCCACCCCCAATCACCCTGCTTCCTCCCCATATCGTGCTGTAAGCAGCTCAGCTCTGCCACCCCCCTTCTACCATGCCACCCTGCTCAGATCGAAACCTCTGCAAACTGTGAACCACATCGAAGCTTTTTTCCTTTAACTTTTGGGTTTTGGGCATTTTGTCTTAGCAGTGAGAAAGTGACTAAGACACCCATGCCAGCATTGTCACCTTTCTTCCTTTTCTCAGGTGCCCCTTTTCTCTGCTTTAGAGTCAAACTCCCCACATCTGTATTCGGGCTGTCCACTCACTTCATGAGGCTGGCCAAGTGCCCTAAGCCATCAATGCCTCATTCGCTTCAAGTGAACCTGGGGCTAAATAGGGCCAGCTTCTCAAAAGCTGCAGGAGGACTAAGTGAGCCCATTCACAATAGGTACCATGCAGAGCCAGGGAGATAGCTCAGTGGCATAAGTACCGCCTAGCAAGTTCAAGGCCCTGAGTTTGATCTCTAGTATCCAAACAAACAACCCACAGTAGGTGTCAGTATGATTCTCTATGTCCAGGTTCCTCTTTACAACTCAGAAACCTGGGCTGCCCCACTGTAGCCACTCACTAGAAGATGGAGACCCACCTCACATTGTTTAAATGGTTGAGAGTGAGGGTGTGAGGGGGCTAAGGACAGGACCCAGCCAGCATGAACCCTCAACAGAAGAATGAAGCAGCAACTCAAGAAGGAAGAGTAAAGTGAGGGCTGCACAGTTACAAGAACCCACACTCTGGTTGTCTGTTCTTCATCTTTACTGGCGTCCCTGCCCTCACCACACTAACCTAGCTAGTCTTGAGTGTGGTGAGCTTGCTCCTGCCCCAGGCCCTTTGCACGTATGGTCCTCCTCTTACCAGGAATCCTCTTTCCCCGTGTAAAGGAAAGCAAGTTCCTTTGCTTCATTCAGCTCTCTGGTCCTACTGCTCCCTGGAGAGAACTTCCCAATCTGGAATAGCCATGCTGTGCTTTATCAGCAGTTTGAACCTCTTGTTAAGCTGACAGCTCAGTACCAGGCCTGCAGATCAAATGACAAGGCTCCCCTGGTTCTGTCTGAGAAATGTCACCTGTGCTTTCTTTTGCGCAGCTAAGTCCCAGCCACTGTCACTGATGGATGAGTGGCACATGTGCTTATGCAATGAGCTAAAAACCATCAAGATACCAAACCACACAAAGGACAAAGAAGGATGTGTCAGGGCCGAACGTAAAGGGCCGCGGCTTTACAACTCCAGCATTCCCTAAACTGCATCATGCATTGAACACATTAGAGGATAATTTAATTTTCTATTGCTAGGATGTATGACTTTAGACAGTAGCCTAAAAGTTTAAAAAAATCATGCTAAAATACAGAAAGAACGAGTTCCAATACAGGATAAAAAATGTGTACAGGAAGGAAAGCAAAGAAGGCTTATGGGAAGCTGCCGCTGCCGCTGCCGTGCCGAGATGCAGACAGAAGCCAAGCCGCTGTCTCCTGAGCAGCCTCAAGCACACTGTCTCCAGCAGAGCAGTGGGTTCTCTTCACAGCCCTGTGCTAAAGACAGGACTAAACTGTCTGCTAAATCAGCCCGGTGAATATACAGATCGAAAACTGCAAATTCCAAAAAAAAAAAAAAAAAAAATTAGATCACCCCCTCGTCGTGCTACCTACACTTGAATCTGACAAAAATAACAGGGGGCTCAAAGCAGTTCTACTGTCAAAAAAAAGGGCTTTGGGGGTTCCTGAGCCCTGCTCAAACCTGAGCAGTTAATGATCTCAACAACAGTAGTGGATTAAGAACATACCAAATGTGCCTGAAAGAAACATTGAATGGTCTCCAACTTGCTTCTCCTTAACTTGTTCACGAAGTTGAAAGCCCCAAGGACTATGCTTGTCACTTCTTGTCACACCATTAACAGCAACAGCAAAAATCATCAGCCACTTTTTCCTTTCATGACTGACTACGCTAGTTTTCAAAATAATTGCACTTGTTTTGACTTAATTTTCTCCACCTGGGTACCCATTTAAGCTTCTAAAGCTTCTAGAAATGTATTGAATTGACTATTATGTAAAGCTATTCCTGACACTATCCATAAAGCAGCATCTAAATTGATGTGTAAAATAAGTCCGGATTTAGAGAGGAAAACATGTAAAAATAACTTTTCCCAATGATAAGGTGCCTCGAGACGCTGTCGGAACACTGAGTGCCTCTCATTCAGATGGCACCCCAGGAGCAGAAACACTGAGTGTTAAAGGTGCGTGGACTAGAACGGGAAAAATGCTCTGAGTAAAACGAAAGAAAAGAATTCTGCCCCCAATAGGCAAGCTGTAACCTGCTCCCCGCGGCCACCCCTCAAGCAGCCCTTTGCGACTCTGAGCTGTGCAAATAATCGTTTTAAACAGGTTAAACCCAGAGCAAGATCGAATGAGACATCAACCTCTTTAACCTTGGGAACAGCAGCTGAGGGCATTACCCTCCTGGGGACACGACCCTCCTGGCCCACAAGCCCAGGATCCGGGTCCCAGGACCCTGGAGCAGCCCCACGCTGCCCATAACCTTCCCCTGCAAACTCCAAATCTAGACGTCGCCACTGCTGATCGCCAGCAAGGGGGAGGAAGGGCAGTCGGGCCACTGGAGTTCCTGCTGCCTATAACCGAATCGCAGCGGCATTTCCGATAAAGGACGGAAAGAAATGTTTTTTCCGGAAGCAGAATGTTGATAAGAAGCCTCGCTGGGATTCTGACTGAGCCTTCTTCAGGACTGTGCAATGCCACACATGAGTGTGTACACATGTGCACGCACGCACACACACACGCACACACATACTCTTCAATCAAAAATTAGGGTAGGGCAATGATGCTCTGACAGCCATCGAACTTTTATTTCCAAACTGATTTCCCTTTTTGCATGAGAAACATATTTCGGTGCATCTGATTGTAACTCCACAGCATCTGTCAGAGAGAGAGAGATGTTTTTGTCTTCCCTTTACAGATGGTGGGTGCAGGAGCAGAAAAGTTTAAATAACTTGCCCAAGGTCAGTCAGGGACAAAAGGAGCGCCACTGCAAGCGCATCTCCAACTGCGAGCCTTGCACGGACAGCGCTGGGCGTCTGAGCCCTGCCCCCGAGGGGTCACACGCGAGTAGGACTTGGGGTAGTGAAGCTCACCACACACACACACACACACACACACACACACACACACACCTCGGGCGTTGTGATCACAGGAGTCCCCAGAAAACGTCCCCTCCCCTTGCCTTCCCAGTCGCCGGCTGCCTCCTCCAGCCCCGGGGCAAGGGCTGCCCGGGGCTCCCCTCTCTCCAGATCCTCGCAGGGACACGACCCCCAAAGTTTCCCGGGGTGTTCAGGAGGCTGCCGAGGCCTAGGCACCCCGCGGCCAGCCGCCAGACCCTTACCGTGAGCCGCGAGCGAGGCCATCCCCGCCCGGCGTCGGCGACAGCGGGGCACCCTGGACCTGGACGGCGAGTGCTGAGCCCGGCCGGAGCGCCGGGGCCGCGAGGCTCCTGCGGGGCCCGGACGAGGCGCGGAGGAGGGGCGACGCCTGCTGGCGGGTGGAGGCGCGGGCGGCCGGGCGGGCAGCGGCACCGCTGGGTCCTGGGGCCGCGCCGAGCAGGGCCCCGCCCGGCCCGGAGTGGGAGCAGACCGCCCGCCCGCGGAGAGGGCAGCCCTGCCGCGGGCTTCCACGCGTGAGGTCGTGCGCCGTTCAGTTCCGGCTTCTCAGCACCAGACTGTCGCCTCCATCCTGCAGAGACTGCCGTCTTAGCCCACCCTGACTGCCGCGCCAGGATCGAGCGGGGCTCAAACTGTGTGTCGAATGACTGAACGATCGCGCCCGCCGCGCCGCCCTCCCAGGAAGCCCACGCTCCCCGCTGGGGAGGCGCCCGCCAGGCTGGGAGGTGGGGAGCCGGAGAGGAAGAGGAGCCGGGCACCCACGGGGGCGGGGAGGAGCGGAGGGCGCCTCCTGTGGCCGGAGCAGAGGACTTCGCGGGTCTCAGGGGTGCGATCCGCGTCACCCCACGGGGTGCGGCCTCCCGGCTAGGCAGGACGCCTCCTTGCTTCGGAGCTGCAAAGTCCTTACAGCCCTGCTCGGGACAGCCACGGGGGCCGGGCGGGGACGACAGCGTCCTTCCGAGGCTGCCTAGGGGGCGATGCTTCCGCTCGCCCCGAGGACCCGGCCCGCCGCCCTCTCCCGAGCCCTCCGCGCGGGGACTGAGCCCCAAGGCGGCGCGACGGGTCCTCTGCCGTCCAGTTCCTCTGCCTGGGTGTCAGCACGGGGACGCCTAGGGAAGGCGCCTGTAAGGGCTGCAGATGCGCTCGAATGCTCCTGGGCGGCGGCTCTCCAGGAGCCGGGGCCGAAACGTCATGCCCAACTCCTTGACCTCGCTTAGGGCGCCTGAACGTCTACCCCAGCCCATGCGGTCCCCTCGACCGGGTTCAGATGGAGGACGCTGGGCTCTTTTTGAGGAATTGGTGGGTTCGTCCTCTCCGTGCTTGTCAGGTTTCTCGTGAGCCTTCCGGGTGTCCACAGGCCCTGTGGTTCCGGCGATCATGAGATTTAAGTACCCCCCCTCCGGGGTCCCCGCGTGAAGGAGGGAGTACCTACCTCGGTCACATCTTGTGGAGGAGGAAGGCGAAAGAGAAATTGTGAGCCATACCCTCACAGGCCCTGCAGGGGGCGCAAGCGTTGCTGTCTTTGCAGAAGCCATATAGGATTTTAGGAAGGAAATTATATTAGAAAGCTGTATAGAATTTAAATGTAAGTTGTCAGGAAGACATCTTAAAGACAAGCTCATCGCTCACATTTTCTTATGTTTTATTCATCCACCATGTTTTTAGGAGTAAAATATGAATTACTACAACCTTGATGAAAGCGGTGTTCTAAATCTTTCCAAGAAAATGGTTGCTTCAGATGGCAGATGAAAGAAACACGTCCGGTCCTTCTAGCAGCCTCTAAACCTGAACTATCTGACTCACTGTTAACTTCTATGGAGGTGATTGTGCTGCGTTTCACACTGGAAAGACACTGACTGTGGTTAACATTTTTCATAGTTCATTTTAAGCTTTTTATGGAAAAATTTCATGAGGATATCATGGGAAGAATAACTATTCCACAAATACTCATCTACTACTATTGCATCTGAAAAGTAATTTAATTTTTTCCCATTTGCCCATAATCAACCTGACTTAAAATTTAACACATTATTTAAATAGTAACAAATGGAAATTCTCTCAAGATATTGCTAGTCTTCTGCATTCGTGTAACATTTAATGTTGTTATTACAGCTTTGGCCATATCTCATGATAATTTATTTACCCATCCGTTTCCCACTAGAGAACAGAGAGATGATGGCTAATGCTTCATAGAGTGTGTACGATGTTTTCTGTTAAGAGCGTCACAATTCCACAGGTGGGCTATGTTTGAGGAAAAGAGATTTCTCTTGGCTCATGGTTCCAGAGGTAGAAGGTTGAGAGGCCACAGCTCCTTGGTGACAATACCCGAAGTAGTATGGAATCACTTGGCAAGAAACAGGAAAAGTACTGGTGCTTCTGGTCCCTCCTTGTTCTTGCAAAGACACTAAGATTCAACTCTGGGGACTCTATTCCAACAACCTTGTCTGATCCTAACGGTATCTCAACCCCCCTCCAAACACTGTAGCCACATTGTTTCCAGCCTCTTAATATCCCGGATGGGAATTGAATGTCAGCCCACGACAGCTTTGGCAACACACTCGGTCTGTATCCGAATGGCAGCAGTGTCTCCACACCTATGGCAGTGTTCGACTCCTATCAGGTACTCCATCAAGACTAGCTGAATGAATCAACATGAGGATAAAAGAATGTTTGATCATGGGTGTTAGGGAGGGGCCACTGCTTAGAAGACCAGAGTGGTGGCCAGGTTTATTCTGTGTATGCCAACCTACCTATGGGAGACTATTTCAGGTAACGCATCTTACAACTTGAGGGTAGAACAGAGAACTTTCTGTTCTGTAAAGGCACAAAAGAGGGTCAGTTCTTATGCTGGACTCCATGAACTCTCCCTAGCCTACAGGCTGAGGAAAGGCTCTGTGGGTGAGCTCCACAGGGTTTATGAGTCCCCTGATAATTACATTTAAAACTGAGTGTAAGGCTGGGGAGATAGCTCGGTGGTCTAAGCACCTGTCTGCAAATGCAAAGACCCAGATTCAGTCCCCTGTACCGCATGCCATGCCAGTCCCAGAATCCCAGGCACACCGTGCCAGCCCCAAACTGGGCATGGTGTTGTATGCCTGTACTCCCAGTACTAGGGAAGCTGAGTCAGGAGGATCACTACAAGTCTGAGCTGAGTAGTGAGACCCTGTACCAAATAAATAAATACATAAAAGATTTTTTTAAAAAACTGAGTGTATGTGTGTATTTTTTTTAAAGTATTCATACCATGATGATTAATTTTATGGCAGCTTAATTAGGCCACAAGGTGGCTAGGTACCTGCTCCTAAGCCTTCAAACTATACAGCTGGCTTCAAGTACAGCTGACTTACCTGGGTTCCTAGGATGCAGATGAAGATCGTAGGGTGTCTTCATAATCACACAAAGCAATAATTTATAAGATACTGACATAGATAGGTAGGCAGACACATAGAACTTTTAAAAAATTATTACAGTAAAATATACATTGCCATTAATCCCCCTCAAAATATTCATCCTCACTTTGAACACACTTACCCCGTCATTCTTGCTGCCTGTTAAAGCAGTTCTAGAAGTCTGCTGTGTTGTCTTTACAAGCTCTGATCAAAACTTTAGTGAATGCCACTGCCCCAAGCCACCAACAGGAAGGCAGACTTGCAGAAACATTACAGTGCATCTTTGTCCTTATTCAACAGATTTGGCACCGTCTCATATCTGGTTACTCCTCAAAATTAAAATGATCATGAGGGAAAGGTTTTGAATTGATACAGGACGCAGAGGCAGCCAGGACAGCACAACTAAAGGCGCTCACACAAGAGGATTTCTAGAGCTGCTGCAGAAAGTGGCAAGAACAATGGGGCATGTGTGGCGGGTATGCGGGGGGAGATTGGTGGCAACTGTCTTTAACCAAAGTAAATTTTGAAATTGTAAACATTCACTGAGTTTTTCAATCACCCTTCATATAGTGCATTCATCAAAAAATGACGGGGATGCTTCTGAGGAAGACCTCATTAGCTCATTTCATCACAGGGCCAACGTCACAGTACACCTCCACCATAATGTCTACAGTGTCACTAGGTGGGAAAGCTTACGGGGTGGCTGACCCATCATTGATCAAAATCTCGGTATGTAGGAGATGGCTGGGTGTATGTATGTATGGTACACACACACACACACTGGGTTTCTCTGCAGATTCCTGACCAATATATGTTTTTAGTAAATTCTAATAGTATGTCTGACCCAATAGAGACAAAAAAAAAAAAATAATGATGTAGCAAGCATTTCACATCTGAAATGTACCCTGGAAGGGAAAGTAGTTTTAGTGATAGAACTTAGAGCCAAATGGTAGCTTTCTCACTACCACAGTGAAGATTCCCTTGGACCTATGCTGTAATTTACTCTACGGGAAGAAAATGAAAGATCAAATAAAAGAACCACCTCTGTTTTCCAAAATTCTCACGTTAAATAAGGTCAAATTATAAAAAGTCGTTAACTCCTCATGCTTAAATTAAGGTTTCTAGAAGAACATCTCATAAAATTTTAATTAAGCTATTTTTTCCTGGAAAAAATAAGATCAAAGTAGCAGGTGCATGTGCTGGGACCCTCACTTCACCCCAGGGGTACGCTGAGGTGGCAACTGAGACTGGGCATGGTGGCACGTACCTGTAATTCCAGTGCTTGGGAAGCTAAAAACAGGAGAATCACCATGAGTCTGATCTACATAGTGAGACAGGGGCCAGGAAGATAGCTCAATAGAATAAGTGCTTGCCTGGCAAGCGCAAGGGCCTGAGTTCAATCCCTGGTTCCGCAAAAAACAAAACAAAACAACAAAAAAAAAAACAACAACATAGTGAGACCCTGTAGACTCTGTACTAAAAACATTAAAAAGAAAGAAAGAAAGAAAGAAAGAAAGAAAGAAAGAAAGAAAGAAAGAAAGAAAGTAGCAGGTACATTAAATTCTTATTTTGAGATTTTTTTCTAACATATTCTTATAAAATTTGTTGGATATCATAACAAGAAATACCAATTTTATTGTGTACAATAATCTAAGCAACACACGTTTCTTTTTCTTTTTTTTTCTGCAGTACCGGGGATTGAACTCAGGACCCTGTGTTTGCCAGGCAAGCGCTTATTCTACTGAGCTATCTCCCCGGCGCCCAACACACATATGTTTCATTGTGTGTGTTTCACAATGTCTATTTCACACACTGATGATATAGACGCGATCGATGCTATGGGAAGATAGGTAAACTGAGGCACAAGGGGTTACTGCTACTCTGCACTAGATCCAGGGTTTATAGGTAGACTCCATAGCCTCACCTCCTTGCAGCTAAATTTGTATAAACTAACTGATTTTTCTGTCTCCTAAATCTTCATTTTATTTAAGATATCATCTTATGTGGGCACTTTCTTTAAAAAGTAATACACGAGCTGTATCAGAGGTACGATATGAAGCACAAAGACACAGGAGACATTGAATGAGCTTCTCGTAAGTCCACCTAGAATGGCCGGTTGAAAGAAACTGCAAAAGAGCAAGCAGAAGCGGCAGGTTCTTCTCTCAAGGAAGAAACTGATTGCTCTGTCTTCTCGGGCCCCACTTTGCAAGTGTCACGACAGTTTCTCATCAATTTATAGTAAAAAACACTTTGACCTGTCACCTGGCCTGGGGACCACGAATTCTGTTCGTGTCTGAAGGGCCCTTACATCACACTGATTACCTTCCTGACAACTGAACTACATTTAAATAGAATTTCAAATTAGATAAAGCACGGCTTACTTTTGGGCAACATGGCCGGCTTACAGAATCCTGTGCATGAATACGGAGAAAATTTATTGCAGGAGTCAATGTTATTTACCTTAAATGTGCTTTGCTACTTTTCATGAGAGATGATTTTTTTTTTCCTGGAACCAGACACCTCTGCCTCATCCTTAAATGCAGGGTATTGACATGACTCGCAAAGGTGAAAATATTTTATAGTCAGAATCATTGGGCTGGAATTCAAGTTTATCTACTCCACTTTTTATTCATATTTATTCAAAATTATTACAAAGTGCTATTTCTACTTGGAAAACAGAATTTTTGCATCATAAAGTCATTTTTCTGCTGTGGTTGATGGCACACACCTGTATTCTCAGCACTTGGGAGGCTGAGGCAGGAAGATTGCTGCAAGTTTGAGGCCAGCCCGGGCTACAGTGTGAGTTCAAGGCCAACCTGAACTGCATAGTGAGACTCTGTCTCAAAAAGACCAAAAAAAAAAAAAAAAAAAGAGTAATTTTCCACCTTCCAAGTCTTAAAACTAATCCAAGAGAAACTACTTTTCTGACCACCCATGAACCCTGCTAAAGAAAGGGTCCTGCACGCCTGACCTTTTCTCTGTGTGCCCGTTAAGTGCTCTCTTGGACATAGGAAGGGTTGTGGGGTCTCCTGATGTTCAGAGGGGCCCTGGAGACGTTGGCTGAACTCACTAAAGAAAGAACTAGGCAACGACCGCTGAGGGCTCCTTCCTCCTGCCTCCCCCCACAGTGCCTTGTGCAGTGTTCTAGATGCAAGGAGCTCCATCAACTTTGACCACTTCTAGGCTTTCACGAAGCTCAGAGCCACGCCGCGATTTAGAAAAGAGCACAGCTTCTGGAGTCTGAGTTCGTGAGTGGCGTGATCTTGGACGACCCATTTAAATCTGGGTTTTGGTTCCTCCTGTCGAATGGAGGCGATGGTGATACCTACAGGACAGGTTGGCTGAGAGTAGTTAATAAGCGTGGCAAGCCGTTCTGGGGAGATGTGGGCCACAGTTTCAAACTCTCTCCCACGTTCTGGGATTCCCTGAGGAACTCAAGAAAGTGACCGAGGAGTGCCTGCCACCCACTGCCTTCACCAAGGAGGGACATTCGGAACGTTTGCAGCCAAGATGGCACCAGGCGCCACCAGTCAGGGCTGCAGAGATGCCAGGCTTAACCCTGCAGCTGTGGCGTGTGGGGAAGCACAGGAGCCCCGAGAGCCCAAGCAGTCCGGCAAGGGGACTCGAGGGTCCCGGGAGGTGCCCGCTCATTACCAGCCACGTGGCAGCATGTCGGGACTCTCATTCTGCTGCCAGTGTGTCCCGGCTGCACGAGGACCAGGGCTTCACACCTCGCCGTGTAGACACGCAAATCACCCTGACCACCCCGCAGAAGCCCATGAGCCCTCCTCATCCGATCGTGAGCCTCGCTCTGAATTCCCTCCTGCAGGACCTGGAAGCAAGCACAGTGGGAAGCAAGCATCCGCGTGCAGATCGTGAATGGGTACTTTGAAAAGCCACGTAAACCGTGTCGGTCAGCATATATAATAAGAGATATTTTAAATATCTCTTCATGGAATATGTATGAGGGGAAGTCAGTAAGCCCCAAAGGGTTGTTAAATAACATCAACCAAATCATCAAAAATAAATAAACTAATAACCAAGAAAAATGCTGAATAGATCGTGCCGGCCGCCTACCGAGAATAAATTTCATGTGAGGAGAATATGGCCATAAGGGAAGGAAAATATTTGCCTGCTTTGCAGAAAAGCAGACGGAGACATAAAAAGGAAACAAAACCTAGAGAACAGGTTAGACTTCGCTCTCCCACGGGACCCTTCTGTGGGCTCCTAGGGCTGCGCTGGACTTCCCACGACACGGACGGCATCTGCTCTGGCCGGCTTCTTGTGCAGCTTCGCTCAGCCCCTGGGGTTCCCCCATCACAGCTGTAGCACTGCACACGCTGGAGGGGGTGTCCCGTCTGGTGTCTGTACAGCAGAGGGTTGACCTCAGCTGCAAGCTCTGGGGAGGACTGTGACACTTCTGCTTGTTTCCTTAAGATCTTTATTTTGTTGGGGGGGGGGAGGGAGAAGGAGGAAGAGAGGAAGGAAGGGAAGGAGGAAGGAAGGGATGGATAAAGGGAGGGAGGGAGGGAGCCAGGGAGGGAGGAAGGGGGAGAGGTGAAGGAGAGACAAAATATGAGAAAAATATTTCCACTTAAATATTTTCTGTTAAATTTCTCAAGATAAATTTCTCAGATACTTGTTCTGAATTTCTTAGTTCTCCGAGAATGCTATAAAAAGGAGAGATAAAAGGAAGTTGTTCCCCTAGGAACAAGGCTTGGCTGGTCTCTACGGGGCTTTTGTGGTTGGTTCGCGCTTTGGCCTGTGGTTGCCTGTGGTTTGTTACTGGTCTGGCTGGGCCTGGCTGATCTAGGATGGCGCAGCTGGGACAGCCCTTCCTGGCTCCACTTGATCTCTGTATGCAGCAAGGTGACCTGGGTTATTCACGTGACAACAGTGACAAAGGGTCCAGAGAGCACCAGAGGAGAGTGAGCGCCACTGTGCCTCTGTTTTTCAAGCCTCTCCTGCCCCGTGTTTGTGGGCGCATCCTTGTCCAGAGCAAATCACACAAATAGGCTCGTAAAGCACATGAAAGGGCCCTCAAAACTGTACAGTCAATGAACAGGTGGAGAAGAGCTTGAGGCCAGTTTTGTACTTTCCCCACAAGTAATGTAACTGAAATCAACCCAAGGGAAGGAACAGTATCTATCATTGGCTCATCATTGAGATTCATGGAGAGCCAACCCCAGCTGAACGCAGGTCTCGGGAGCACCACCAGGGCTCAGTCTTGCCTTCTGTCTTCTCTTTCTGCAGCCCATTCCCAAGAAGCTCTCACACTGGTGACAAGATGGCCTTCAACAGACTCAGACTTTCATTTCATCTCCTCAGCATCTGCACAGAGGAAAAGGAGTTCTGCCACACCCACATACACCTTTCCGGTGTAAGTCCTACAATTCATTTTTTCTGGGCCAACTTAGTACCCATCTCTGAACTGAAGTCCGTGTCCAGTAAGAAACACCATGCTCACTCCCAGTGGAGGGAGGACAGGAAGATCCCACATAAAACTGCATGTCCTGAGAAAAGCCGTGAATTCCACCAGAAGAAACCTAGATGCTGAGCTACAAGAATAATAGGTGTGCTGGGCTAGAAAAGCTCCTCATGAAGAAGATGCCGTCTATATTATGAGACTGTAAGAAGCTTCTGTGGCTTCTGGTGTTAAACTGAGATCACTACCTGCTCATCACAAGGGAGTTGCTGTGTGTTGCACATCAGACACTGTTCAGCTTTCTTTCAGCAGGCTCGGGGTGAAGAAAACCCAAATTTGTGTCTGAACAGCGCTTCATCCTGGACTCCAAGTTTATAGCTGCGGTGAATGGACTCATCAGGTAACTGCCTTGGGGAAGAGGAATTGGATTCCGTGTGGAGGAGAGAGAACGCACTGGAAATAGAAGCTGAGGTGGGAGTCAGTGCTGTAGACCTCACCTCCACTGTTGCCTCTCGGACATGTGGGAGCACTGAATTTTCCCAGCTTGACAAAGTTAAGCATTTCCATGAAGCTATCTATTACTCTTTAAACTTTTGAGCAGAGTGATATGTGTCACTTTGAGGCTGAAGGCTTTCGCTACCTTGGCGATCATAAAGAATGCATTAACCTGAGGGCCTGGGGATGCTGCAAAATTGACTGCTGATCCCTGGACCATCATCCAAATCTGCACCAGATTTTGCATGGCTGAGAAATCAACTTGTGGAATAGAGGCTACTAGAAGTTCTAGTTATTTGGTAGTGCAGTATAACCAAGCCTCTCTGGGCCTTTCTGTCCTAATGATACTGTAAAGCAAGTGTATTTTCTTCATTTTAACAGTGGAAAAATGGAGATATAGGACACTTAAACAAGCTGTCTAGAGTCCCATGCCTGGGCAGGGGCAGAACCAACATTCAAACCCAGCTGGCTGACCTCCACACACGTGCACTGAACCTCTCTGCTCCTACATACCACAAAGAGAGAGAAGAGAGAGAGGAAGAAGAGAAGGGAAGTACAGAGGAAGGAAAGGAGGGAAGGGACAGATAAAACCAAGAATTAGGGACATTGCTGTAAAATAGAGTCCTCCAACTACCCTCAAAATACAGCAAACATACACATAAAATATGAAGCTGTAAAACCAGAGCCTTCAGCTGAATTCACTTACAAGGACTGGACATCTACATTAGTAGAAGAACTTGTTAGTGTCAATATAAGAAAGCCCAAGTTTGGGTTCTGCTTTGTAACTGTCAGTTATATCACTTAACTTTTTGGTTATAACATATATTTTTTTAAACTAATAAGGTACCAAATGTACTCGGGGAGACCAGACAACACATCCCATGGAGCAACTTCGTCCACTTTTTTCTTCAGCTTGCCCACCCTCCCTGGCCCCACTCCCATTTTCAACTCAGTCTGCAGGCTGACTGCTCTTGCCAAATTCCCTAAGCGAAACTGCAGCAGGATTTCACTTGTTTCAAGGCCTACAGAGACACTGATCAGCCGACCACACGGACCGTCTAGGGATAAATCCCTTTGGAGTGCTATGCCAAGGGGTCATTAGGGTTGAAACAAATAAGCGTATATAAAGCTCTTTAAATAACTTGTAATTGTCTTTTTTTAGTCTCATGTAGCTTTCAAATTATCTATGAAGAACATAATCTGAAAATAGCATTATTTTTTTAAAGAAAAGTACAAGGGCCAATTCAAAGATATTAGGGAAGAGGGGAATAATAAAAGTAATGTAAATATATGGTAATAGTCGAATAGTTGTTTATCTTACCTTTGATGTATACAAAATTAACTTTAAGCACTATTTAAAATGTAAATATAATGCAAATCTAATGTTTGCATTGTAATTTCTAATGAAAGTAATTAAATGCCATACATTTGGGAAATAGTTCAGGCAGATACTTGTTCACCTTTCACAGTTTTGTCTGGTTCTGGAGATGGGTAATTTTTGCAGAATCAGGGTCCAAAAGTTCACAGAGCAGGCTTCTTCCTGAGCAGCTCCTGAGGCATGGCCTATTTTATATTGCACACCTCAGGACTACACCTTCTATTTATATTCTGGCTAAGTGCCTTATGCTGTTTGAATCTTTTTTAAAAACTTTGTGAACTTAGGGACAACAACGTTTAGTGAATGAATTACACCTTCCTCTCAAACAGATTCCAGGCTCAACGCCCCCTCACATATAAAACATTGCTCCAAAGAGATAAAGAAATGTCATAAGACTGTGTGCAACATACATTCTGTAAGTTTAGGTCAACCCTATTACTATTACATGATTACACCAAAAATTTCTTCATGACTAAAAATGTGATTTGTAACTTATATCACAAATATGCTTTAAGGGCTGGAGAGACAGCTCAGTAGCATAAGCGCCTGCCTGGCAAGTGCAAGGTCCTATTCAATCCCTGGTACTGAAAAACGAAACAACAGCAACAAAAATATGTTTTAATATAGTAGAAGCTTAAAGAAAGAAAATTTTGTGAGCTTCTCTTTGAAGCCTGTTGCGATGTGTTTTGATCTCTAAAGTGATTACTACAATGTTCAGTATTCCTCTCATTCTTTCCATGATAAAAAAAAAAAAAAAGAAAGAAAGCGGATACTAGTCATAAACACCAATTATATTCCTGGGCTTGCCTCGGAGAGCAGAGTGCTGGCTGCTTTCCTGATGTTCTTTCTCCACTTTTGCTTACTAACAGAACCTTCATCTGACCTGGATAGCAAGGTGCCCAGCTCAATGTCTGAGTCCCCAGTTTTCTTTGCAACTAGGTGAGGGCCACGCGGCACCATCCAAGCCCCAGGGATTTAAGCCCAGGGCCTGCTTACATTGCTGTTGGAAGGAGATCTGTTGGCAATATTTGTCCCCTACTGCTTCCTCTTTCTTCTTGGCCTTGACTGTGACATGATGGTCTGAATTCCTCTGACCACTGGGGGACAGGTAAGAAAGGAAACAATAGTCTCGGACACATAAATGTAGGCATTATTGAGTTGATAAGACAACACCAGCAAAGAAGTTTTCCTGATTTCATTTTCTATGAGAAAAATAAACTACGTAAGCCACTGGTGATATCTATTTGTTATCTTCAGATAGCAGCAGTCCAGATAGTTAGCCCACCTCAGTCCAGGCTTTTGTGTAGCCAGGCAGGTGCGTTACTTGGATCAACTCTCCTGGCACCTGTGGCACTAATGAGCTACCCCATAAGAACTTCTGCTGTCAACTGCAAACTAAACTTTGCAGTACATTATTATTTATAGGCTCCTAAAACTTACCTATCCTCAAAACTTGCATCGTTATATCTGCCTGCAATAGTCATCTATCTGTACAGATGACAGATTTTCTCAATTCTTCGTCTTGCTTCCATCACACTAGACTGAACTTTAAGACCAAATCAGCTGTGAAAGGATATTACACAGAGGAAAAAACACTGAGGGAATGATCATTCCACATGATTAAGTGGAAATTCAGTTGGTGACAAAGGTCTGCACTCAGGTTTAGCAGTATATTAAATATTGGATACAATTTCCACAGAAGAATGAACCATGTAATTTAGGGAGAACAGACATGCTATCTCCCTTTCTGATAAAGTAAGAGTCAAAGACCATGAAATACACTACAAACAACCTCTGAGTTACATGTGAAAATGAATATATAAGAGGGAGCTGGGCTGGGGAGATGGCTCAGTAGAATAAGCACTTCCCTGGCAAGCGCAAGGGCCTGAGTTCAATCCCTGGTTCCGCAAAAAAAAAAAAGAGGGAGCTAATAACGAATAACAATGACTCTGGTGAACATTCACTGAGTACTTTGAGAAGGGAACGTAAGTTTACATTTATCTTTCTCATTCATCTTCACAACTGTCTTCGAAGGAAGTCTTTAGTATTTGCACTTCAGACATGAGGAAACAAAGACATGGCGAGGTTGTTCAGCTTGCCTGAACTCATGCAGTTAGCAAGAAGCAGAGCAAGGACTTGAACTCAGATCCCTGTGATACTGGAGACAGATACAGTCAGCGCTCATCTGTAGCTCCTTCATATCCAGCTCAAGCTCTCCCAATATTTTCAAGCATGAAGAACTCTTTCATCAATCACTCTTTTAAAATTTATCTGTGGAAAACATGCATAGTGCTGAAAGCACCGTACAGTCAAGAATGCTCTTAAACTACATTGTATTTATCATCCATATCCATTTGGGAGGTTGCAGTTCATATCCATGAGACCTAACGTTCATAAACTCCCAAGACATTCTCTGTCGCACATTGGAATTGCTGGACTCTTTGGAATATGTTCAGTCTCCTCAGGGTAGAAGGTGTATCTGTTCTAGTTTCAGAGTAGATGCTAAGAGGGGATTACATGTGAGGGCAAAGTGGGTAGAATTGCTCGGGAGAAACTTCTGATTAAAATGCAAGTCCAGTCTGGAAAGGAGGAAGAGAAAGAAGGGTTGCGTTTCTACGCTCTCCAACTGGAATAAGGTTCTGAGAAAGTGGGGTCAGCGCCAGCACCCCTGCTGCCCGATGTCAGTAAAGCGAGGGTGTCCAACAGGTGGTTTTAAAGGAGTGCATCTCTAAGGCATTGACAAATCAGAAATGGTAGATATGGTCCAATGCTTGTATCTTTTAGGTAAAGAAAAGGAAACACAGTTTCATTAAACCACATAATTGGGATGATAACTTACCTCGTGCAACTCTTGTCCACCACTGTTTTAAACACTTTGGAGTTAAATTCACCCAGAGTGAAATTCTTGGAGTGAGTTGTTTGGCTTCTCTTAGCTTCCTCGTCCTTCTAAAATTAGAATGATAACAGCTTCTGTCTCACAAGACACTTGCGAGTTTTAAAAGAAAACAAATGTGCGTTTGCTTAGCCCAGTACCTACCGCGCCCTAATCACACAGTAAACATAATGAACACATTGCCTATCCAGCATTTTCCTACTAGTCTAGATTAATTAAAATGCAGATTATGTCCTCTCGCTTTCCTCTCAATTCGTTGAAGGATAATCCGGTATAATGTGAATTACTTCTAAATTTTACTCCCCATTTTTGCAGAGGTCCAGTGGTAAGAATACAGCCGAAATTGCCAATATTCTTAGTCAGGTAACTGCTGCGCTCAGAGGAGCCAAATATATCCCAGATAAACAATTAAAATTGTTTTAGGAAGGTGTAGTCAACAAGTACCTCGAGTGGAATAATTTAGTGCTTGCAACATTAATTCAGTTAAGTTTTATGCAAGACAAAAATAAGTCTCTGATATTTAAAGTCCAAAGTCGATGGCTTAAAATATTTACTAAAATGGAAGGGAACAAATCGATTGCTGCCCCGCCAAGGTCAGGAAGGAGTATGCGTATTCGTGGAGAGGCCTTCCCTCCCTGGCTCACGGTGGCCTCTCAGCGCAGCAGAGGAAAGGGGTCAGAGGGAGCGCCCGAGCTGGGAGCATCTGGGCCCCAAGAAAGGATCCAAAATGAGGCTTTGCTTAGAAAGCCTTCTGTGCTTGAGTCAGGGAAGGCGCAGCTGCTCTTCCCCCTCAAATGAGGGCTCCTCTCCTCTCCGCCTTTGAAAAGCAGCGTTAGAAATCTAAAAAGTTCAGGGGCACAGCAGTGTGAACGTAGCTGACACTGCGAACTGTGCGCTTTAAAATGATTAAGATGCTGGGGGCGGGGGGACAATGAGGACATGCGTGTGTGTGTGTGTGTGTGTGTGTGTGTGTGTGTGTCAGGGGAGAGGTACGGAAACCCCGGATTTTCTGGTCAATTTTTCTGTTAAGTTGAAACTGGATAAATTTGAGTCATTTGTAGGAAAATGGATGCACCTTGAGACCATGATGTTAAGTGAAATAAACTAGACGCAGAAGCTTATATTATTTTGCTTGGTTTCTCTTATGAAAGAAACCCAAAATACAAATAAAGAACAAAATAAAGGCACCTCAAATAGTAGGAGTAGGCAGACACCTTTTGCGAAGGAGCAGGGGAGGGGAAGGGGAGGCAAGAGAGGATGAAAGAGGAAGCCAGGGGGCCAGGGAGATAGCGCAGCAGAGGAGTGGAGATGCACTACGCATTCGCGCTCCTCGAAGGATGGAATCCCCCGTGCCACAAACTCTTAAGAAGAAAGATCGTTAATTAAAATACGAAAAAACACTGAACAAAATAAACCAGATGCAAAAGGCCACATCTATAATTCCACTCATTTGGAATGCACAAGGGGCAAAAGCAGATAGTACGGGAGGCCAGTGGGAAGGGGGGATCTCCTGGGGGCTTAGGGAGTGAGTTGGGATTCTGCAATCAGCAGGGAATCTCTGATGATATAAAACAACTGGACTGCACACTTCAGAAGAGTGGACTTTATATTGTGAGAATTCTACCTCAATATTAAAAATTAGTGGGGGCCAGGGAGATGGTTCAGTAGAATAAGCACTTCCCTGGCAAGCGCAAGGGCCTGAGTTCAATCCCTGGTTCCGCAAAAAAAAAAAGAAAGAAAGAAAAAAAGAAAGAAATGGTATACTAGATATAATGAAGATCATGTCTTTTTACATTTGACCAAGAGACAGGGGAGGTAGGAGAGCAGCATTTAGATGAGAAGGAACCGATAATGCAGTTTTCTCCTCCCCTCAGGACGTTGCTTGCTAGCCCTTCTGATGGGGTCAGACGCTGCTGCTGAATCTGATCTCAGCTCTCTTACCCCCTCATGGTCACTGCACTTCAGTGTGCGGGAAAGGATCTGCGGTCCTGCCAGCCAACCAGCTTCCTCTGCAATCCTTTGTTTCACCTGGGTGGTTGTCTACTGACTGCGCTTGGCTGCTAGTGTTTGATTGTTCTTCACACTCCTCGTGTCCACACTCTTTCCACTGCACTACACCTAGTGCTTCTCTTTTATCTGTTGCTCTTATAGATTGATAGGTGTTCAGTAGAGCCAAGTATTCAGAGAGACAGAAATAGGTGAATGGATGGATGAATGGACAGATGGACAGACAGACAGACGCCCTTTGAGCATGCTGGTTGTCCTTCAGTCATTTATCCTTTTCTCTGTCCACTCATTTGCACCTCTATCCATTATCTCAGGAATCCCTACCATTTTTGCAGTAAAAGCCTCATTTCCTAGCACAACCACCGAAAAACAACTTCCTCAAGTAAAAAACCATGATTTCCTCCTCTGCTCTGAAGTCAGGAAGGAATGAAAGCCTTCACTTCACATTTCTAGTTTCCGTTACCTGAAAGGGAGCGAAACACCTGCACATCGGGTCCATCTAGCTAGCTGACGGGTGATACATTCCTTCCGCAGCTGACAGCAGATTCTTACAAATGATGGTTATTTCCCTGTATGTACAGTGACGGGTATTCAAATATATGGCTTAAGTAATGTAATATCCTACAAAATTCATCAGATTAGGGCTGGCCAAATAGCTCAGCAGATTAAAGTGCTTGCAAGAAGGCTCAGGGGCTGGGGGTTCAATCCCCAGGCCTGCTGTGCCGGCCCCGTCCCCAGGGTGCACTGAGACGGCAATTAAGAATGGGCATGGTAGCATGTGCCTGTAGTCTCAGCACTAGGAAGGCTGTAAACAAGTGGATCACTATGAGTCCAATCTAGTAGTGAGACCCTAGACACCCTGTAGACCTTTCTCTAAAAAAAAATAAAAAAAATTAAAAATTCATTTGATTTACATTTATTGACATTTATAGACAAAAGTTGGATGTTTCCTAACACCAAATAACTCCCCTACAATTTCTCCAATTGGAAGAGCGCAGATAGAAGATTATTTGGTAAGAATATGAAAATAACAACTGGGAGGGATCTGTTTATTAGCGATACAAATATCAGTATCACTTAGCTTAGCGACATCCATACCCATCTGTCACCAGCCTGAATTGGCGCTTTGGCTGTGAACCTAGCAAGCGCTGATTTGGGCCGAGTCATCCTGAGGTTTCTCTGAGGAAGCCCCAAGAGGGAGCTTTCTACCCCCATGTACTCACTGACTCTTTGCTGAACTTGGGTCACCCTCATCTTAGGAAAACAATGTTCTTTCAGGTCTCTGGTTCTGGCCTTCTCTTTCTGGCCACCAATAGCAGGATGTACACACCTGGGCTATGTTTTTCTGAACTCTGAGTTCTCTCCATAACTTACACTCTCACCTCTGCTTAAATAGGCTGCAGTCTCTTCTGAAAACATTTGTGTTTGAGTCCCCAGGCAAAAGCAGAATGCCTAACATATAGTAGGTATTGGGTAAACGTTGAATAAATGTTAAGCATGAGTGACCAGATTCCACTTCTGAAAATGGTAGAAAAGAAATCAGATTTACCTTCAGATTAACTCTGCATTCAACAGCTAAAAAATTGAAAAAAAAAAAAAAACATATTAACAAATCTCTTCTGATATCGGAAGCAGAGGACAAAGAACGCTGTGCTTGTGCGAAGGGAAGCAAAGGAGGTGCAGCTTATTAGCACCCCAACTTCCTGCCCCGGAGGCACACTTTGGGTGGTGGAGCAGGAAGTGAGTCCCGTACAGACTGCAGAGGCCTCTGAATTGAGGAGGCGGCGGCTGGAGTTTCAGAAGCCCGCTGCTGCTAAAAGCAATAAAGCAGAGTTACGTGGAGAAAGAAGTACAAAAGAGCCCCCTGGCTCTGCAGCGATGTTCGCGGGCGTTGGAGGGACACTAAGATGCTTGTCCTTCGGGTGGAACTCCCCGGGGTCAAGCAGTGACCGAAGACGTGATCTTTACAGGTCCCGGAGCACGGGATCGGGAAGCGTTCTTTTCTACTTCACTTCTGCCAAGGAAAGCATCCTCACTGATCAACTAAATATTCAATAGACTCCCCCAAACCCACCCTTTAGTAGCAGGACCAAACTACTCCTGCTGTAAAGGTTACTTTGTTCCCACTCTATTAATGACTAGGATTGAACCCTGAAAATACCAAACTGAGGTGTAAATAATTTGGCTATGGGACAAAGGCCAGGCACTAAAAGCTGACGTAAGATTCAAGAGTCACTGAATTATTATTTGACTTGGAGCCAGGCAGGGTGGCACATGCCTGCAGTCCCAGCTCCTCACACTTCGGAGCTCAGGGCAGGAGGGTCACTTAAACCCAGGCCTTTGAGACCAGCCTGGGTGATATAATAAGACCCAGTCTCCGAGAAAAAACAAAACTAAACAAAACAAACAAACAAACAAACAAAAACCCTGACATTCCAGGAAACCAGAAAATCATGCACACAACACTGTCAGTCAGTGAAAACAGCTCAGAAAGACAGAGATGGTGAAATGAGTAGAAAAGAAGGTCTAAGTAGGTATTATAACCACAGATGAGTATTTGCACAAAATTCTTAACATAATAAAGATTAAAAATAAAACACACTCTAAGAGAGCCAAATATAACTGATAGCAGATATAAAATACTAAAAAAATTTAAAATTTGAGATGGGGGGCCTTCCAAATAGCTCAGCGGATTAAAGCACCTGCAAGCAGGCACAGGGGCCAGGGGTTTGATACCTGGTTCTGCCATGCTGCCCCCGCCCCGGGGAGCGCTGAGGTGGCAATTGAGACTGGGCGTGGTGGCGCCTGCCTGTAATCCCAGCTCTTGAGAGGCTATAAACAGGTGGATCACTGAGTCTGATCTGTTCAGCGAGACCCTGAACACCCTGCAGACCCTTCTCTAAAAATACAAAAATAAATAAATTAAATAAAATTTGAGACGGATGGATAAAGCTAATGAGCCAATGACAGAAATAAAACCCTAAGAACTACTTAGTTAAGCCAAAGTAAGAGTGGAAAGGAGGGGAGAGATAACAATGAACAGATGAGAAGACACAAAACAAATACCAAAATAATAGACTCAAACCCATCTTTTAAACTGTATGTTTAGGGGCCGGGGAGATGACTCAGTGGAATAAGCGCTTCCCTGGAAAGTACAAGGACCTGAGTTCAATCCACGGTTACACCAAAAAAATAAAAAATAAATAAATAAACTGTACATTTACAATGTGTGTGCATGTAATTGTTTACAGATTATATTTCAATAAAGTTGATTTAAAAATATAAAATTTTACTGCACCGCATTGCAATCCACTCCCCCTCCGGAGCTTCTCTCTCACACTTGCTGTAGGCCCTGGGCATCAGCCTTACTTCCAAAACTGCCCCATAGAAATGCTAGGGCCGGGACGACTTCACTACCTGCATCAGTGCTTAGCTTCAGGTGAGAACTATGTTTTGTCATTTCTGAGCTCTGATTTCACCAAAGGGAATGTCCCAGAGGGCAGCTTTTCCCATCCACCATAACAAATCCTGAGTCACCTAGCTCCCTCCATCTACAACCCTGTGTGCATTTTTAGCGTGATTCCTGAGGACAGTTCTAAGGTTTTTACAAAACACTATTCTTTCTTTCTTCCTGCCCATGAGTGAAAGTGGTTTGTAGACTAGAGAAGCAGGCATTCGTTCACCTTAACTCTTCTGGAAGTTGATTCACAAATCAACAGGGTAGATACCTAATTTTTGTTGCTTTTCTCCCCCTCAGTTTGCATGGCCAACTGCATTGGTGGATGAAGTTCATTCATCTTTCTCTCTTTCTGTAAAGAAAATGAAGCTGACAGGGGGCCAACTTGATTCTGGGAGAGCAGTTTTAGTTCACTGGCCAATAGTGATCTTTATTTTTCCAAAACTCTTTTTCGGGACCAACAGTGTGGCTACATGAACTGGTACACCCTTGCTAAGCCATAGTTCAGCAGTTCAAGCCAGTTTAGACTTACTGGCTTGGCTTGCTAAGTGGAAAGTTCTTAGCAAGGAAAATCTCTGCACCCAAAAGCTATTAGGGAAACTGGGGAGAGTTCAATTTATTTGCTGGATAAAAAGAAAAAAAAAGCAAAAATGATCAATGTTTTATGGGTAGAGCTACAGTTCTATCACCTCCTATTGTCATCTCAGTCCTTTTATTTGACTTGTCAGCACAGAGCAATCCAAATCTTATGTGACAGCTTTGGACATTCCTTCCTTCATAATGGCTGCAAAGTCATCACAAGCTGACCTCAGTCAGTGTTGACAATCTTCTACATGAAAGATTCTGCTCAAGACCTCTAACAGCACCGGACAAGATACTTCATGCATATAATTACAGGTACACCCATATTTTCCAGATTATTAAGACTATCTTTCAAGCTGTTCCATTTCAGTAAAGCTGTCTTTATCCTTTACAAGGTTTTCAAAATCTTTTAGGATCAAATAAGATGGCTTGGGAAAGTCTTTTGGAGATTTCAAAGTTGGACACAGAAGTTGACTTTTGCAATACATGTTAAAAACCTGCCTGAAACCACTACAAAGACAACAATATGCAATGTTATTGAAACTGTCCTACTAATTGGTTTTGAGAAAGAAAAAAAAAGATACATGAGACAAACCTAAAAAAACAAAAAGAAAGAAATACATGAGACAAACCTAAAAAAAAAGAAAAGAAAAGAAAACCTACCTGATTTCAATTGATTTGAGTAGTCAATCCCACACAAAGGTGCACAAATATCCTTTAAATATATAAAAATGCCCAATTTCACTTATAACAAAAGTACCATTTCTCTACTGTCTCATTGGTTGAGAAAAAAAGTAAGCTTGGCAATGCAGTAGATGGTAAAATTATGGGGAAAAAGTATTTTCATGTGTTGCGGGTAGTAGGGAAAAGGGTGCAGTCTCTATGGAGAGGAGCTCAAAATTTCTATCAAAATTGCATGTACATTGGCCCTTTGATCCAGCAATTGCGCTGCTATGAAATTTATTCCGAAAATGCAGCACCACAAATACCAAAAGTACAAGTTATTCATTAAGGGCTTTGTTTTGTAATAACTAAATGTTACAGATGCCCACCCACAGAGTCTGAATAAAGTATGGTTCACCCACATTTATTAATAAAAACCAGAGAAATAAATTTATACCTTTATTAGTGTAAAAAGAAATACAAAAAAGATAAAAACTAATGACTATAGCTGGCCTACAGAGGACTGGATAGATGATGCACTGGGAATAAGGGTATAAGATTTCTCTAATTAGAACTATTTTAATTTTTAACTTTGGAGCCATGTAAATATTTTATATCCAAATTCAAATATTTATAGTCAAAGCATAAAACTAAATAAAAATAAAACAAAACCTTAACATTGAATACGCAAAGATAGGAATGCTACCTGCACATAGGTAACAAAGCCACACAGAAAAAAAATGAGTTAATCCAACTGACTTGTAAATACTAGACTGTATATTTTTCATAATGATGCTCAGAATAGAAAGAGGAGCAGATCGTTATGAAAATAACCAGGAAAGAGAGAAAGGGTAAGGAAGGGAAAGAGATGGTTTTTCCCTCTTAACATATCAATTGATTAAGAAAGGATCACCGATAGCTGCTGAAACTCCTGGCCGCAAGGCCCTTGGGACAGAAGACACTTACACGTCCTCAAAGTGTCTTCTTCCTCATGATTTATAAGAGGAACATAACCTCGCAGTGAAGGGAACTTTCGTCTTACAGTGACCGAGTGATCCAACTGGATTTCACCGATAAGAGCACGAGCAGCCGACGTGAGTGGCTCTGTTGCAGAGCAGCGGGTCATCGCAGGTGGTGTCCTCCAGCCGAGAAAGTATAAGCAGAATCTAATAAGGGATAATTAAGGAAAATCCAGGGTGAGAGACATTCTATAAGACAACTGCTGTGGCCTCTCCTGAAACATCAATGTTTTGGGGCTGGGGGCGCCAAAGTTCTGTTTTAATTTAAAACAGACTTGAGAGACATCGTAAGAAAATGCAATGCATAAACATTAGGCCAGCAAGATAGCTCAGCAGACTAAGTGCCTGCTTAGGCAAGTGCAGGGACCGGGGTTCGATCCCCTACACCACATGCAGCACTGGCCGAGCATGGTGGCGCACACCTGTAATACCAGAGCTGGGGAGGCTGAAAGCAGGAGGATGACTACGAGTCCAAGCTGTGTAGTGGGACCCTGTACCAAATACATTTCTAAAAGAAAGCATAAACTTTGGCTGGATCCTATAGAAAGAGAAAGAAGGAAGGAAGGAAGGAAGGAAGGAAGGAAGGAAGGAAGGAAGGAAGGAAGGAAAAAAGAAAGAAGAGAAACAGGAATAAAATATGCTATTAGGTAAAAATAGGGAAATTTGACTAGAGATGGTATATTAGAATATATTGTAGAATTGTTGACTTTCATGTAATAAAATAATAGCATTGTCAGTGTAGGAGAATGTAGTTTTTTCTTAGGAAATGCGTGCTGAACGATTTAAGCATGACATGTCATAACATCTGCAACTTCTTGTCACACAGTTAAGAAACTACCAATCGACCTCCCTGTAGAAAGAAAGCACAAACGGGGCAGAAAGCTGACAGCTGGTGAGCCTGACAAAGGACGAGGACGCGTGGGTGTTCATTGTTACGCTGTTTCAATTTTTCTGTAACTGGAAATATGTCAAATAACATGTTAGCAAGAAAAGTGCTACCTGTCACCTACCAGATGCCCCCAGTGCTCCAGACAGAAGTGCGGGATCCACCCTCAGAGTCTAACGTCAGGAAAGAAAGGGGCCCCACTTCAGAGCCAGGGCAAAGCTCCTGCTTAGGGAGGGGGCACGAGGCAGACACTGCTGTCCCTGCATGGAGACTCGGCCTCCCGCGGGGTCCTCGAGGTTAGGAACCTGGAGTCAACAAAGCAAGACATCTTCTTTGGTGCAGGATTGTGTGCAGTCAACAGAAGGTTCTCCTGTGAGGAAGTGAGCCTGGTCCGCTGGAACCATTTATGGGGTGGTACACTCGGGATAGAGGATGTAGAGTGGGCTCTGGTGAGAGCGCCCGAATCTTCTCTCTAAGGGTGTGGCAAGGGAAGCTGCTTGAGAGCTTTGGTCCACGTGTGTCCCCACACTGCCCTTGTTGCCACAGACACCTGTTGGATGGGTCTCGGTCTTCCCCCAGCCCACACTCTTATGCATGATTCCTACAGGAGCTGTGTGTCCTCCCGACATGTCCTACAGGACAAAAGTATGGATGTGTGATGACAGAGTGCCTCTGGCTGGCCCTGGTTCTCTGCAGCGCTACGTTCTCGCAGCGCGCGGGTAGACTTAGCCTTTTGTCATCAGGAAGAGCCTTGGAAACTCTGGCTGCCCGGAAGAGTCACGCGGTACTTGTGGTCTCTCGCTAAGCGGATCGATCAAAGAGATACAGCGCTGATGACACTTCCTGTGTCGCCCTGTTAATGTCCTTGGGGCCAAAGGTTGAGCCATTACTCTCATCACTTCATGTCTGGCATCTCGTGGGGACCAACGTGTTATGCTCGCTCTGAATTGCTGTCAGAGCGCTTAGAGTCACAGCCGTAAAGCCAGGGTTCAGAGAGGAGCTTGGCAACGTCCTGTGGCTGCCTGCACCTGCTCTGGGGCTCAGCCAAGCACGTGTCACAGTGCGCAGGAGCTGCTTATTAAGAGCAGATTATTAAGTGTTCAGGAGTTTTGGAGTCAGTTAGTGAATACTTGCTATCTTGAAATTGGCCTTAAGGGATTATCTACACCAAGGAAATTAGTAAGTGCTAAAAATTACAGCTCATCCTCCCAGCCACAGCTGGTTAAGTGCTTCCTCGCACATTTCTTTTCTTTTTTTTTTCCTTCCTTTCTTTTTTTTTGTTTGTTTGTATTTTTCAGTAAATGTTTATAGGGTCTTACAATATAGATCGGACTTATAGTGATCGGCCTGTGTTCAGTCTCCCAAAGAGCTGGGATTACAGGCACACGCCACCACGCCCAGTCTTCTAGCATATTCTATTGGTGGCTGTAAGCTAGTGCTCCATAGCATAGTGCTTGGGAACCCAGGTTTTATAGTCAGGCTGATGTGAACTAGGATCCTGGCTTGACATTTAGTCTTTTACTTAACTTCTGTTTCCTAAAAGAGAAGTGAGGTGTTTTTAATGCCACTGCTGGGTGGCACCAATTTCCCCTTCTCATGTCTCCACTTCAAGAGCTATGATGAGAGAGAGCCGGCATTTCCTGGGTCCTCAAGGGAGGGTGAATGACTTTCATAGTGGGTGGCTTTCAGGAGACTCTCAGCAGGGGTGACCACCATCCCAGCACATGGCTACAAACCTCTTGGGGCAGACAGCTGCCAGAGCCTCCTCAACATGGACTCAGTACAGCCAACCAGGGGAGGAGGATGGTGAAGGGCTGGCCTCCTTCCATGACAAGTGCTTCCCAAACTTTTATTCCAGCAGTGTGCCCAGGACACCCAGGGTTTGTTTTAGTATGGGAGCAATGAGTCCTCTAAAAGATACCAGGAAGGAAATTAACCAGTCTCCGCCCAGCATATAAACGTTAGACCCAGTGTTTTACTTTCAGTGTTTTGTGGAGAACACTCATAGGCATTTTCTTCTAAAAAGCATCCAAGTGACTCTGTAGCTCTCTATCTGTAATTATACTTACATTTACTACTATTTTCCAGAGTCCCATTTTCAATCCAAACACTCCCTGAAAGGGTAACCTGCTAAGAGGAAGGCGTGATTGCTGGCTCCATATGCATGACCGGTGCACATGCGGATCCTGGGGACCCAGGGGAAGGACTGAGGCAATTTAACCATGTGGGAGATGAGGTATGAGTTTAGAGTTGGTGTTCACAGTGTGTACATGCAAAAGGCGGGGTGCAGTGGGCAGAGGCCAGAGTGGAAGGTACTGAAGGGAGGCAGGTGGTAGAGGGCGCCCACGCAGACACCTTCTAACTCCTAAAGCATGCCAAAGAGTTTTTTAAAATGAAACAGAAGCCAGATCTTTCCTTTCTTTTCTATAGAATGAAGTTTTTCCCCCACATGCTTTTCCTTCTGGCTAGCTCAGACTTTTTCTGGGAGCTTCTCTTGACCTACCAACCTTGGCAGTGTCCTTTTCTGCAGGAGGGTCAGCAGCCACAGGCCACTTGCTCAGCCTGGAATACCTCTTTCTGACTCTGCGTTCCCAAGTGTGAAGAGCTAACAGTAGTACTGTATCTGTCTCAAAAGGCTGCCTGTCTCACTAAATAATCTAATGGATTCAAAGCCCTGGGATCAGCCTGGCACCAGTAGCCGAGAGATGTGGTTACTGTTCTACTTCATTCTTGTCTGTATCACATGGTGCCCGGAATCCGCTACAGGGAGGGCTCTTCATCGCATTTACACAAGGGCGTCCCAGTGGCGGGCACAGTCCTCTGAGGACTTTCCCCGTGGAGATTATGGAGCATAAGCCTGCGTACACCTCCTCCAATGTGACATCATTTCACTGACGGTGACTAGGAAGGGTTCTGGGCTTCCCAGATTTCACTTTAGATTCTAGAGCCTGCTGTAGCACCACACGGTAGCAGAAAAGGCAGCCTGTTCCTTTGTTTATTCCACAAACATTAAGCTAAGTGCTGAAGAGATGCTGAGGCTTAGGGCAGGGCCTTGAGGACCTCAGGGTTGGGTAGGAGAGCCACCAGACCTACAGGCCATCTACTGTTGTCCACAGTATCTATCATCATCCAGCCAACACGGAACAGTGAGGGAGCACCCTCACCACAAAGCCCTCTTGGTGCTGAACGACACATCCAACTCAGGCTGCTTCATAGGAATGTAGAATGAAGTGAAAAGAGAACTTCTTGGCTCCTTCATCAATTCATTTATTCAGCAAGCAGTAGCTGCGCTTCCTGCAAGTGAAACAGTTAAGCATTCCAAAGCTGGACCAGCTTCTTTAGAAATCTGCCTCTCTCTTGGCTCCTTGACACAGCTTCTTCTGGGTCAGGTTGCTGGAGGCAGGCTGCCCCAACCCCCCCAGACGCTGATGCCCACTAGGTCTGTCTCCCAGTCCAGCTCCCTCAGCTGAAATAGCATCTTTTAACAAGCAAGTTTTTCTTGTCAGGATGAGCTGTGTGGCCATCCCAGAGCTACTCACCAGGGTCAGCCCTGGGATTTTAAGACCGAGAACTTGCCCTATGGGGTATGGAGAGGCAGGTTTCCACACAGCCCCTCCCCCAATCTTATGGACTACAATGTGGGAGGAGTGGTTTTTCCTGCAAAGAGTGGGCACTTTACCAAAAGAGACACTGGGAAGTCCAAAGCATAAGATGCCCCCAAGTGAAGATCCACTCACGGGTACGGAGGATGAGGTGGGAGAGGAGCTTCAAGGCAAGCTTCATGAAGGAGTTGATGTTTGGGACAAGATTTGGAGCCCCTTCAAACTTCAGCTGACAGGCCAGAGAATTCAAAGCCAGGGAAGGACATGCCTAAGGGTGTATGCACACATGGCCTATGAGCTTTGCTACAGAGAATGTGCAGGAGATTGGGGTATAATTCCTGGGAAAATCCCCATGAGACAGACAAGTACAGAACTATACAGGACCTCTGTGTGCCATGGGTGTACACACGATCTTCCTATTTTATGAAACTTTTTCCATGCTATTTTATTATTTACATGGACTAATGTAACATAAAAGGTCGTTGAAGATAGAAACACAAGTCATTGCATGAGGCGAGACCTGATACATACTTATGGTTCTGAAGTTGAAATGTATATTGAACTAAATGAGATCATTTTGTGAGCCATCCCCAGATAGCCTGGTACCTAGCACATTTTAACTCTCCACAGACAGCAGCTATCATATCTCAGTGGTTATGACATCAATTTTTGGTGTTAAACGCTTAATTTCCTTTATTTTTCAAATGTTGGCTCAGTCATTGTTACTCTTAGTTTTGGAGCAAGACTTGGAGATATATTTGATTTGGAAACTTCTTCTTTTTTGCAGATTTATGCCCATATTAGCAGACAAAGAAGATTAAAATTACTACTTGGAGACTTGAGAAGTAAGAAGTATAAACCACATGCTTGTACCTGAAAGTCTCAGGGGAAGAGCTCTACAGAAGCCACTTGTAGAAAATGGGTTTTCTATCAGAGACGATTAGTTTTCATCAAAGGAAGACTGAGGGTAGTGCAGCCTAGTGTGCCTCTCCACTCGTTCACCTCCCGCCTTTCTGGGTTGCCCTGCCCTTGTGCCCTTGAGCCCAGAGGCCCTGAGAATATATAACACACCCCACAATCGAGCCAATCACTCCTCTTGGGATTATTGGCTTTAATCTGTATTAAACTAGACATTAGAAGCACAAGATTATAAAACTAAACTGTAACTGAGAATGAAACATTGAGAGAGTCAGTGACGATGGACCAGGGATGCCCTTCCTGCTGAGAATCCCACTGCCTATGCCCCCAACCATGAAGGGTTTAGGAGCGGATGGTCCCTTCGGCTTATATCCCCAGAGCCTTCTGCTGAATGTCCTGTGACTCTCGGTCACCTGCCTTAACACCTCAACCTTGAGCTTTTCTGAGTTGTTTTGAACCTCAATGTTCATATCCATTCCTTAATAGGAGGGAAGTATCAAAAAAGCCAGTATCATTCATTCTGTGGTCGTCTATTGGACACTTCTAAGTCAGTGGCATTTCCAGAACCAGAGGTCACAGAATCGCTGCCCCTGCAAAGCTTGAAAGGTCACATACATTAAATAACAAATAAACCAATTCCATTAGGTAGAGATAATATTCAAAATCAATGGAGACAAGGCAGAGAGGAAGCAGGGGCCTGAGTGGTCAGGGAAGGCATCTCTAGAAGGTGTAATGCACAGCGAGCTACGGGGACAGCCCTGCTGGCAGCTGAGGGCAGCCTGCTCCAGATGGACTGCAGGTGCAGCTGTCCTGAGGATGGAGGAACCCAAGCGAGGCAGTGTCTGGAGCAGAGGGAACAGAGGTAGGACGGCAGGCGATCAAGTTGAAGGCAACAGCCCAGCTCACGTGGCCCCGTGGCAGCTGGGAGGATCACATTCTTCTTTCTTCCCAGAATGCCTTTCTTGTCTCCTCCACAGTCCGCGTTTTCCTCCCCTCTTGCAGTTTCTTCGCTCTGTGGTCCCTGCCTTGCCCTCCTTCACAGCATTTGTCCCTGTGATGCCTCAGAGTCCCACTTCTTCTAGAGGCAGCGAGGGGGGTTTGCAGGGCAAAGCATCCCCCTCCATTGCTGGTGTCCACCGGGCATCTCTGCCCCTGTAGTGAGACTCCTCGCCACTCTGGGGCCACCCAACTTTGGTATCCAGGAGGCACTGCGCACTAATTTCTCGTCCCAGGGTTCCCAAAGACAAGCTGGATTTTATCCTCTCTGGAACCTGACTGCCCAGTTTTTCTCTCAATTTTATAATCCAACAAGACTTTCCAGTAAAGCCATTTTTAACTTACCAAGGACTCACCAACATCATAAATCTGCCTTGGCCCTCGTTTCTGTCCTGACTCAGGTCACACAGTGGCCCCCATTAATGCTAGGTTGCAGACTTTCAGGAAAGTAAGGAAAGGGGCGGTGCAAACTGCCGCCTCAATCTGAAAACACTGCTAGCACTCTCCAGTGGGGTTATCATAATAACCCAGATAAAATGTTGAAGCGAAGCAGCCCTTCTTTTTTTTTTTTAACCCTGATTTGACACAGAAAGGAAAAAGTTATCACTACTACAGGGGCTTGAGTAAAGGAAAAGCGAAGCAAAGGACAGGGTCACGACACAGAAACCAAGCGCAGGGCCCTGGACCAGGCAGCTCCAGTCTGCAGCTCAGTCGCGGCCCTGGGAGTGGGTGGTCAGGCAAGGACTCGGCTAGGGACCACCCTCCCTGGGAGCAAGGAGTTCAGCTTGTTTCGGAGGTGACCCCCTGGACATCAGTAGGGACCTGAGGCAGGGAAGGGAAGCAGCCAAATGGAAGGACATTATCAGGACAGTGGGTCACACCCTGCTGACCCTGTGGGGAGCCTGGAGCCAGCATGAGTGCACCTTGGTGCTGCCCATGCTCCAGCAGGGAGCTGGGGGCCTGTACCCCCGTCTCACAAGTCCTCTCAGAGCCCATGGGGTGCACTGGTGGGAACTGAAGACTGGTCCCAGGGTCTCTGACTGCACAGGTGGCCAGGAACCCTCGAGGGCCAGGGCCGTAGGAGCTCAGCAGCAGGTCCTGCTGAAACACGCGGTGCTGGGGATAGCAAGGAAGTGAGTCGAGGTATGTGTGCATGTGTGTAAGGGTGTGTGTGTATCCACTGCCCAGACCACGCAGAGATCAGTAGGTGCGTGCATCAGGAAAGGCACAGAAAAGAAGCACAGGAAAAGCCAAAGAGGCATGAGCGAGGAGGGGCAGTCAGCTCTCCTCCTCCTCGTCCTCCTCGTCCTCCTCCTCATTCTCCTCCTCCTTCTCTTCCTCTTTCTCCTCCTCTTCCTCTTTCTCCTCCTTTGTCTTTCCTCTCTGTCTCTCTCTCTCTCTCTCTGGAGAGAGCACAGTATATGCCCTCCTCTGTGCACTGGAGGCACCGCACCTGGGAGGGGACGCAGAAGGGGCCTTCTGCATTGGGAAGGAGGGCTGGGCTTTGGCTGGAGAGAGAAAACTCCCAGGGAGGCGACACTGGGACAGAGGCATGAAGGCAACTGAGGGCTAAATACCCGCAGAGAGCACTGAAGGCCAAGGGAAACAGCAGATACCAAGGCCCTGGGGCAGGAGGAGCAGAGCTCTGAGAGGCTGGGCCCTTGAGAAAGGAGGGCAGGAAACAGGTAAGCAAGGAGGGGCCTGGAGGGACACGGCTGCCTGGACAACAAGTCAGCCAGCAGCTGGGTCCACTCCTGGTCTGGAAGAGCCCAGGCTGTGGTTTGGAGCATAGATGACTGGGAAGAGCCAGGTGGCACCAGGAAGCCCAGGCACTGGCGACCTCAGGAAACTGGGCTGGGGGCAAGGGGAGCTGGCTGTGTGGGGAGCTGCAGCGAGGTTGAAGCCCACAGGATTCGCTTGGGAACAGAGCAGAGTCAGTATGACCTGACCATCCAGAAGGCGACACCAGCACAGCCCATCCCAGCCCTCGGGGCCCACCCTCTGGTGGGGAACATAAAGCTGTGATCCGCAAGTGTGCTCCCTGAGAATGATGGCTATGAACGAAGTCAAACCACAGGAGACTGCTTAGACGGAGGTTTCACTGATGGCCCTCCTGCAAGTAGAGGTGGAACAAAGGCCTGAAGTCACGAGGGAGTAAGCTCAGAGTCCTGCTGGGGGTCATCACGTTGCCAGCAGGTATGAAAGCCCTGGCGCTGTCAAGGCTTGGCTGGCCTTAGAGTCTGGGGCTCGGGGTGACTGCTGAGATGCCCCGTCACCGGCCACCATCCTCCAGATGGCCCTGCTTTCCCTGGGGCTGCATTGGGAGGGTTTCTGAGATGCAGAATTGCCCTGGCTGAGCCACAGGGTCACCTGAGTTACAGGTCACCCTTACCTGCTTCTGAACACTGCCCTAAAGACGAGGGATCCTAAGACTCTTCGATGACATCTTCCAGGATGCAAGGTAAAAGTTGGAGCTCCACACACAGCACTGGGCCCGAGCCTGCGGTCCTCCCTCAGGCCCAGCCCCCTCCTGGTTTTCTTTTTTTCTCAGTAGCATCTCTGCAAGCCTGGGACCCTGACCTGGAAGCGACGCTGCTATCCATGTCTTTTGGAAACATCTCACTCAGCTGTTGTGTAGTCCAGACCCAGTGTTTTAGCTGAAATATGGTCCCCGCCACCCACAGGTTAGGACAGCATCATTGATCCTTCACCACCAGCTGTCTGCAGGCCAGAGGGTGCATCTGCCCTGTACCCTGTGTGCCTGGCCTGAGCCCAGCCTCTGGAGAGAAGGATGCCAGAACGCTGCTTCTGCTATTTAAAACAATCAATGTTACTGTTTTAAAGGAACCAACTTCCTTCTGTATACATCCAAGTATATCGGAAATAAATAATTCATCTCTTCTGAAATATTTATGGTAGGCAGGTGGTGTTCTGCTCTCTGAGAATAACAAGTCATCTAAGAACTGGATGCTGTGGAGGACACCGCTGCCACTTATCCCAGCGACTCTGTCCACTGCTCTCAGTCATCTGCCCACTGTCGTTGACAACCTTGAGAGTTGGCCAAACCACCTCCACCTTAAAGAGAAGAAAGGAGAGGCAGCAAATGCCTTTCCAGAGTGAAAGCCAGCAGGTTCTGCAGACGGTAGCATTCTAACCGGCCTCTCTGGGGCACCGCGTTGCTTTCTTTGTAGGGGAGAAAGTGCAGTCCACAGCATCAACTTTACCAAAGGACAACAACCCCTGGAACTTCCAGCCTCCGCCAGGCACCTCTGCAGCAGTGTGTAAAATCCAGCACAGACTGCACTGTGCACTCCACACAAGGCCCTGGTCCCCCTGCTGAGGGGTGTGTTTGGACTCTTAGAGATCTTCAAAAGCCACACTGTACATTTCTTTGAGGAACCTATTCCTTCTGAGAATCCTGAGCTCACCTCAGAGCCTGCTAAGTGCTGTTCATGTGGCTGCTGCTGGGAGTCACTGCTTTCTCTTGGACTGAATCACAGGATGGAGAAGAGGATGCTGGTTAAGGACCGCTGACCCAACACTCTATGCCTCAGGGCCTGCCAGGAGCCTTGCAGAGCTCCATTGCTGACGTCAGCCTTGTGTTCATCAACTCTCTGTTGCTATGACAATAGGCCAGAGAAAAATCCACTTATAATGAAGAAAGATCATGCCTCACAGACTCAGAGGTTTCCATCCTAGTAGGTTAGCTCTGTCCCTGTCAGGCCTGTGGCAAGGAAGAATCAGGGCAGGTAGTGATACAGGAGCTCCAGATGATATACCAGAAACTCTATAACTCCCAACCTGCTAGATGTCTGATACGCAGAGTTTATGTCCCCCAAAATCGAAGGATGAATTCTAAGGAACGACGGAGGTTAAGAGTAGGAATTTTTCTTGAGGGAAACAGCTCCTGAGAGACAGGAGGGGGCCCGCGTGTGTTGTCAATGAGCCTGTTTCTCAAAGGACACTTACAGAGCAAAATCACAAAGTGGGCACAATATGGGACAAAATTATAATCAACCAGTAAGATTTCATGTACAATCCCCTTAAGTAATGCACATCCAATGGGAGGTCATGTAGGAAGTATGCTTAGATGGCGTCAGCGCCCTGGATCCATAACCTGGGATCTTAGTCCTAGTGGCTGACAGCCCATGGCCCACCCCATCGCTAGTGAGATAATGATTTATTTATATGGGAAATCTCAGGACGGTGGCACCAGTAATCCCATGCTCCCATGTATCTCTTCGGGAGTTATGTAAATCTGGCTGCTGTAACTTTAATCTTCTTCAGATGTGCCTCCAGCCACAGTTCTAATGCTTTCTCATCCTCTGCACTGACTCCCTTGAGGGCCCGGCCCTGTCTGATTGCCTTGAATATTTCCATGTAACTTAGCCACCTATAACACTAGCACCTACCTGGGAGCAAAGAGAGAGAAGGGCTAGGCAGGTCCCAGCGCCCCTTCAAGGTTGCACCCAGAGACCAAACTTCCTTCCACTGGGCTCCACCTCCCACAGGCTCCACCCATCCCCAGCAGCGCTGCCATCTGCTGCAGGCCAGCCTTTGGGGATATTTAAGATTCCAACCATCGTGCCAGGTGATAGTGTTCTAGTAAACTCAGATAGCTTCAGACTAAGAGGTAAGGCTCACTGGTGCCAGATCACCGAGGTAATAAGCAGCTAGCACAGCCAGAATTCACACCAGCGTCTAGCCAGCCCATACAGTATGAGTTCTTAGCCACTGCGACCCATGAGAGAAAGGTCCCGCTAGTCATGTTAATCATAAACTAGTATAAAGCTCTAGCCAGACTGTGGAGAAAAATTTATTTATAGGCCAATGTCGTGTGTTCATTTGTCCATTTCTTCATTCGTGGACCTTTTCCTTTGGCTGGAATGTGGAGCTGCCCTCTCTCCCTCTAAGGAGCCCACCTCCTGGTCAGCCTCTCAGTGTCATTTTTAAGCTTTGGCCTACGAGGAGGCTCCCTAGCTTGACATGGTTCTTATCTCCTTGCCCTCAAGCAGCACTGGGTATTCTACCCAAAAGTGGAACCAAGTTTTATGGGATTCAACCCACAAAATGTGATCACCAAGAATGTTTTACAGGGTGGAAATTTGAACTAAATGGGGACACACAATCTTCATTTCCTCTTTGAGGTTTGTTTTTCTGGAATACTTCATGTAGCAAAACCACGGCCCTTTATTGCTCTGTGCTTAATCCAAGGAGTCTGGTTTTATTGCATCAGGGCATTCAAATCAACCATTTCACTCCACAGACAGAACAACATTCACGTAACTCACTGAGACTCAGATTTGAGCTGCTCAACTTTATACTGAGCAGCTCCAAAAGCTGCAGCCAATAGAGAAATGGCAGTGACTCAGCTGACCTTGCCGAGGCTCTAAATGTCAGCACCTGACTTCTCATTTCAGCACTCAGCTTAATTTGTGCCATGTTTAGCTAAAGCCACTTTTGCTTACATACACTTTGTTGAAATCAGATTACAACAAATATTGTATTATAGGTAACTCATGGAGAAGCTTAGAGATGTGTATTTCTTACACACAAGACAAGGAACTCAGCAGGATGCTCTCACCCCCATCCCTGGGAGAGACTAAACCCAGCAAAAAGCAGAGTGAACCACGTTATGATTGCGCTGGAAACGTCTGTGTACCCCACCACACTAGCTCCCCAGGACCAAATCTTAAAAATTAAACTTCATAGCTTCGGCAATCATATTACAAGATTACATTTCTGTCTACAAATTAGGCCTACTCAAGTGTAATAGAATTTACATGGGCAATCCAGTAGAGTGGATATTTCTGCAAGTGATATTTTCAGAGAGCCTGTATCACAGCCATATAAATATTGTTGCCTCCCATAATGGATTCTTGTTGTCTAATAGGCAATGGCCCAGCTCTACCTACCAGTTAGCAGACAACAGTGTACTCAGCATCCCTCTTGTTAAAACTTCAGCTTCAACCTTGAAGATTCTCCCCTGAATCTCTGCTTCCAAATCTCAAGTCATTGCTAAATTAACTCTAGACTCTTGGTCCATGGGGACTTAAAGCAAAGAGGTAAACTGGCCTTCCTGTGGCCTTTGCGATTCCCGGATGCTGGCTCCAGGGACCAGGTCACCAGATCAGGCCTCCTCTGCATTCTGGGTCTGCCTGTGAGATGAAACAGCCTGATATCGCTTCTCCTCTTTCCTCTCCTGTGGCATAAGCCATTCATCTTCTGAACTAGTGACACCTGTATCTCCTCTGTCCCTCTACCCAGGACTACATTTCCTGGCAGTAAAAAGGTAACAGTAGGCTTATATTTACGGGGAATAACACTCTTCCTCTCATGTTTCCCACCATCACTTCACTGCTACAAGGTCCATCTCAGCGTTCGCTCAGGTCAGGTCTAGAAGCCCAGGAGACCCAAGTCTTTGCAGAGCTCCACCTCTTAGAGCCGGGCCAGCGCGACACTTCCCAGGGTGCCCGCCAGGGGACACTGTTGGCCGGCAGCACTGCTCCTGCAGGTGCCGGGGCACAAGAACCCTGCCGTTCGGTCACCCTCTGAGACCGCCACCCTATTGCACTCCCTAATGCCCCCTGCACTGAGCCCCCAAGTCCTGCTGGATGTGCACAACTGTTCTGCTCAGAGGGAGCCTTTTGGGGCCTTCAGGGCCTCCCCGAAGCACGGACCCCCGGCTGACATGCGCAAGCTCAGCTCCTACCCGAGGGTACGTGGGTACCAGGGGCTGCATCGCCGGACCTGTCCTTGTGCTGAATGGTGAGCCACCACTCTGTCCTGGGACCGTTTCTCTTCTCCCAGGAGCTCAGGTCCCTCCAAGCACAGAGAGCCCCATCGGGCGCACCCTGCAGCCCCTGCCCAGTGCAAACACCCGGGAGGCCTAGCTTCGGGCAGTTTCTCAGCTGCAGATCAGGAGGGAAGCCGCTGGGATACCAGGTGTGGACTGGCACCGAAAAGCCCAGCTGCTGCTCCAGGCTTTGCAGTGGATTTCGAAGTTGCAGGCAGCCTGAGGACCCTGGATCCCGATTCCAAACCCGCCAGGGAGCGCACACGAGGCCACAGGGCAAGCCATACACCAGCTCTGTGGCCACCCATCCCCCAGCCACTCTGCAGCCACCGATCTGGGCCTGAAGTAAGCAGCAGCTCTGCTTGTCCCCTCCCGAGGTGGCTTCTTCTAGTGGCTCCTGAGGAACTCACAGCAGGAGCCAAGAAAACATGCAGCCCTGGAGTTGCGACAGCAAACAGAAGCTTCCTGGCTGGTTTCTGGGAACTGGGCTTCCCTGGACATCTGCGTCACTGGCTCCTTTCAAGGCAGGGACAGGAGTAGACTGTGGGCTCTGGCAGAACCAACTCCCCTCAAAAACCAGAGCGCAAGGAGGGACAAAGAGGCCCAGCAGTGCACCAGGTCACTGAGACCAGGAATGCCCGCGCAGTCTGGGCCTGCACAGGCCCCGCCGCAGCGTCCCTTTCCCCTGGAAAAAGTAACAGCCCGAGCGGTGCTGAATCCGCCAGCCGACCGGCGCTCTGCTCTGCTCCCGAGGTGCGCAGGTCAAGCCAGGGACTACGACGGAGCCATTGACAGTGAGCCAGGACGGCTATCCTCCGCGGCGCTGTTCTCAGCAGTCTGACTTAGTCTGGCAGGGTTGGGGAACAGCCAAGGGCAGGGAGCACCACGCAGCAGCCTGGCGGTACCCCGCCAAGCCCCTTCCTGCGCTCGGTTCTCCCGGGTGCTCCGGTGGTTGCTGCTTGGTTACTGCTCGCTCTGCCCAAAAGGCAGCGCCACGAGGTGGACGTTACGTCTTCACCCTCGGCCAGGGAAACCGAGGCCGCTCAGCAGCTCGCCTAAGCGCCAGGCCAGTGAGCAAAAGCACCCCAAGGGGTTCAGAGAGAACCCTTAAAGGTGAGCGCGATAGCCAAGACTGTCGCAAGAAACAGAACCCCACTCAAGCAAGTTTACGGGGCTTTAAAAAAATTCTACCCGGGCCTGGTGGCACACACCTGTAGTCCCAGCGCATGGGAGGCTGAGGCAGGGGGATAGCCAGCCTGGTTTACATAGTGAGTTCAAGGCCAAGCTGCAGTACACATCAAGACAAAGTGTCTCAAAATGCAAGCATACATACATCCATACATGCATGCATGCACACTGACTTCAAGCACGGCTAGATCCCCAGACTAAAAACTGTCCCGTGAACTAACTCTGTCTCTGCATTGATCTTCCCATCTCAGCTTACCACTGCTTTGCCGCGTGTGTAGTGTGTGTGTGTGTGTGTGTGTGTGTGTGTGTTACTGTCTTCTGCCAACTCTCCCCCTAAGATCGGAAAGATGGCCACAAACAGGTCTAGCCAATGTCGACACAGGGGAAAGAAACTCCCAACCTGGAGGATATCTGGGAGGAGTTCCTGTTCTTTAAAAATTCAAGAATGAATTTTACAGACAATGGAGGTTAAGAGCAGAATATACTTATTAAGGGAAGGAACGCTTCTGTCCAAGAGAGTGCCCGGAGGGGACCGGAGTGGGTTCCAAGAACCCTGACTTTCTAGGGCTCTTAGAGAGCAAACTCTTGAGGTGAAGTCGTTCTAAGGTAGAAACGTGGAAACTCATGAGGTGGGCATGAGGTGGGGCAAAACTATGGTCAGCCAATAAGATTGTAAGTCTAATTGCTCAGGTAAAATTGATTAAATCAGGATCAAATGGGGGAAGCCAGTGACATCGCAAGTGGACATGAGTACAGAACAGTGGCTTTTCCTGTAGGGGTTGGATTTGTGACTCCTCCTGGCTTTTTCAAGGTGATAGACATCTACTTAGAATATCAGTCCCTGAGGCCCATCCCTAAGGTGGCTGTGTTTGTTTGGCCTTCTGTCTTGAGGTCTGGCCCACAGCTGAGGTGCCTGTCTCTCCTACAATTGTAAGACATCTTGTCTTCCATCCTGGTTCCTTTCAGGGCCTGGCCCTGTCTGATGGCCTATAATATTTCTATCTAACTCAGCTGCCTACAGCAGCATGACTGGTTATCCCAAGATCCCAAAGGAAGACCTCTGAAGACACTGAGTTAACGCAAGTCGCCCTGCCCCTGGTGACCTCATCACCACAGAAGGGCTGCAAGTCCCATGTTGATACCCACCAACTTCACGGGAAGCAGGGGATGTCGGTTCTCTGAAAGGAAGGTTGCTGGACAGACCACCGGGCACCCATTAGAGGCAGCCTTTGACAACTCACTGGGATCTGCATGCAATCCCTTGTGAATGTGGATCTCCCAGTTTTGACGGCACTGGCCTCCTACGTTTTAGGGTCTCTCTTTTATCTGAGGTAGACCTGTCAAGATGAGGTCAGAAGGACAAGCCAGGAACCAAAAAGACGTGTGTGTGTGTGCGCGTGTGTGCATGCTTAAAGATTAATTTAAGAACTAATGATTAGTGGTTATTTTCTTTCTTGAGTAAGAAGTATGTTTTCTTTTTTCTTTTCTTTTCTTTTTTTTGGGGGGCAGAACTGGGGATTGAACTCAGGCCCTTGCACTTGCCAGGGAAGCACTTATTCCACTGAGCCATCTCCCCAGTCCCAAGAAGTATGTTATTAAACAAGAATTCCTGTAATTTTTAAATGTATTTAGTACAAGGTCTACAGGGTCTCACTACATAGATCAGACTCATAATGATTCTCCTGTTTTCAGCTTCCCAAGTGCTGGGATCACAGGCACGCGCCACCACGCGCAGTCTCAGTTGCCATCTCAGCACACCCCGGGGTGGGCCGGGGATCAAACCCTGGTCCTTGAGCTCTGCCTAAGCAGTCACTTTAGTCCGCTGAGTTATCTAGCCAGCCCTCCGATAATCTTTTACATTGTGTTTTTTAAAAGATGCTGCCCCACTGTTATGATATTCTTGCCCCAAAACGTGTAACTCAAATGTAATTGTTAGGTCCTCACAGTTGGACTCCTCCTAACCTCAAGAGAAAAATGCCTACCAACCAGCACGCTGTTCAAGCCGGAAGCCCCTCCCCCCAACTCAGCTCAAGAGACTAAAATAAATCTGCTTACCAGGATGGCTCCCAGACCTGGTTCTCAGGCTTACAAGAAACCCTATGAGTCTACAGAATGCCACTGGAAGTCAGCAAAATGCCATTGTCACCTTGCGCTTCCCCACGCCCGTGCTTCTTTGAGAGGTACCAGATTCAGCAAGAGACCCCTCCCACGTTTCAACCCATCTATAAAGCTTATTCTCTTCCTTTGTTCACGGTCAACAGCCTTCTTGCCCCTGACTCCGCTGCACTCAGTCTGAAATAAAAATACTGCTGCTCGCCTCTGTCCTTCCTGTCCTAGTGGGCTTGGTCTCTCCTTGGGGTCTAACCTGACAGCAATCATGGAAAAACAGTGAGACAAATGTAAAAAGACTAGCCTGCACTCTTCAAATATGGCAAGTGCATGAAAAACAAAAACTGCCCCAACGGTCTGAGAGACCACTCGTGAGACTGAGGGGATGCTAGAGCCGGGGTAATTAAAAGGTGGCCCAAGCCTGTGGCCATTGGTTAGATCCTATAATCTAAAAGTGTATGTGCATAAAATGCCACGGTCAGGCCACTCAGTACTCCTATATTTGAACTAAATGAGGGTGCTGCGCTAATGCCCTTGTACTGAGGAGACACTTTCTGAGGTGCCGAGGCACTGTTAGGATAGTACAACTAACTTTCAAATGGCTCTGAAAAATGGACCCATAGACACAGAGAGGAAAAAGGAGAAAGAACTTGCGGTAAAATGTTAAGAACTGTATCTTTTCTCTGGGCTCAAAACTTTCCAAACAAAATATTAATGGGATATAAGACAATCAAGATACTGCCTCACAACAATTTAAAATTGATTGCCACCGCCCATGGCACACGAAGTCCGCTGAACGGCGTAGATGTGAGGTTGCGAGCTCCAGGATGATTCGCTCCTGGACCTTCGCCGCGGGAGCTTCCGGAGCAGCCTGGCTGCTGCGGTTGGCGCCACCTGGCGGCAGCTATCTGCTTGCTCAAGGCTTGTGCCTGGTCCTTCCCTGCAGACTCCAGGAATCAGCCCAGCGAGGAGCATTTAGCCGCGGACACCCAGGTCACACGAGAGATCACAGAACAACTTCTAAAAACCGGCCAACACCTCAGAAATTATTAGAAGCATTTGATACTTTATTCGCACCCCAAATGACATCTTTTAAAATAGCTTTACTAGAAATCAAAGTGCATGTTTTAAAGTTTTTATTCATGTCGTTATTTATACACTGATCCGCATTGTCACTTTGCTTTAAAATATCGTACTGTCACCTATGTGCATGTGCATGTTTTGAATACCTATGTAGAGATGGGCATACGCATGCGCACAGATGTGTGGATACACACGGACACCCCGAAGATATTCTGACTTGTATTTCAAATGGAAAATTACCCTTGTAGTAAACTTTTTAGATGCCCTTCCCTCACTGCGTCATTCTTTTTCCTAAATGTTAATCTAAGATGGGCACAGTGGTGCACACCCGTAATCCCAGCGCAGTGGTGCACACCTGTAATCCCAGCACTCAGGCGTCTGAAGCAGGAGGATCCCCTCACTCGAGACCAGCCTGGACTACACAGTGAGCCTAAGGCCACCCTGAGCTATATGGTGAAATCCTGCCTCAAAAAATAAAACAAAATTTAAAAATGTTAATCTAAACGTAGCGCCCCTGATCCAAGAATCCAAAATGTAAAACTTTTTGAGTGCAGGTTCTATGCCAGGAAACCTTATTTCATGTATAGAATTATTTAAAGTACAGTGTAAAATTACCTTCACTCTGTGTATAAAGTATATATGAAACGCAAGTGAATTTTATATTTAGATTTGGGTTTCATCTCCAACCTATTGCTTTATATATATGTAAGTAATGCAAAATCTAAAAGCATGTATAATGCTTCTGTTCCCAAGCATTTCCAGTAAGGGATACATGTGGAACCTGTGGTACAGATGGTGTAGTTCATTTATTTATTTACTTATTTATTTTTTATGTATTTAATACAGGGTCTCACTACAGATCAGACTTGTAGTGATCCTTCCTGTTTTTCAGCCTCCCAAGCTCTGGGATTACAGGCGTGCACCACCACACCCAGTCTCATTTGCCATCTCAGTGTGCTCTGGGGGCAGGGCCAGCATGGCAGGCTGGGGATTGAACCCCCTGCCCCTGCATCTGCCTAAGCAGGAGCTTTAATCTACTAAGCTATCTGGCTGGCCCTGTTGTGGTTTATTTAATGGCTATTTTCTAATGACACATCTTTCCCACTCTAAAAAATTTGAAACACTCTATGGTACAAAATCCTATATAAACCAAGACAATAAAAACTTGCAGGACTGAAAACTCACCTACAAAGCATGGAGCAAGCTATATAGTTGTATACTTAATTTTAACTTTGGGGTAAAACCAAAATGGACTGTTGGTTCCAGATCCTTCTAAAGAAGACCAGAGTTTGGCTGGGTGTGGTGGTGCAATCCCAGAACTTGGGAGGCTGAGGCAGGAATATTGTTGGGAGTTTGAAGCCAGCCTGCACTACATAGTTGAGTTCAAGGCCAGCCTGAACTATATAGTGAGACCCTGTCTGAAAAGGACAAAAGAGAAGGAGGAGGAAGAGGAAGAGGAGGAGGAGAAGAAGAAGAAGAAGAAGAGGAAGAGAAAGAAGGAGAAGGGGAAGGGGAAGGGGAAGAAGGAGAAGAAGGAAAAGGAGGAGGAGGAGGAGAAGGAGAAGGAGGAGGAGGAGAAGGAGAAGGAGGAGAAGAAGAAGAAGAAGAAGAAGAAGAAGAAGAAGAAGAAGAAGAAGAAGAAGAAGAAGAAGAAGAAGAAGAAGAAGAAGAAGAAGAAGAAGAAGAAAGAAGAAGAAGAAGGTATCAAAGGGAAGAAGGATCAGTGGAGTGGGACAAGGGGGACAGAGATGGTGGCATCTGAGACACTGAGAGGGGTGGCTAAACTCCGTAAGTATAAAGGGCACTCTAAATGGGTTGGCCAAGCTGGAAGGGGCTAGAAGCAGGAACTAGAACACCAAAGGGACGAGCCAGGAACAACAGCTGGAAAGAGTTCTTGAGCAACAGTTGGAATTATGGGACAGCCGCGGGGCAGGATGGAAAGCAGCATTTCAAGGATCAGGTTGCAGATGGCGTAGATGTGCGTCTTCTGTCACAGAAGAAGCTGCACCTTCTGGTCCCCCTTCATGCTCAGGGCATGCAGTAGCACAGCAGCTATGAATTTTGTACATTTTTTAAGTGATACAGAAACACTGTCCTCACGAATGTGGCTTCTGAAGCTCCTTGATAAGAGATAGCACGACTGGGTTTGGAGGTTTCTTTTAAAAGGCTGAATAAGAGCTAGATACATTCTATGCAAGTCAGCAGCGTTTCTCCGGACCACGGAGAAGCAATTAGGGAACACAATGACAAGAGACTGCAGATGCAGTAACAAGCAAAAGATTAAGTGTCGGGGCCGGGGAGATGGCTCAGTAGAATAAGTGCTTGCCTGGCAAGCGCAAGGGCCTGAGTTCAATCCCTGGTTCTGAAAAAAAAAAAAAGAGGTTTAGAAGATCAAGTACCTAGGGGTAATTAGGTAAATTAGGTTCTTTTAGGTAAAGAAGCCTAAATTGTTATTGAGTACATTACGATGCAGACCACACTGGAAAATGAAGCATTTTAAGATATCAATTTGACAAATCTATTTATAGACTAGTGACACTCCCACAAAACTCCAACAGGGCTGTTGTCATACAGAACAAAGGAAAGGAGATTATTTTAAAGTTATGGGATGCAATAAACAAGGGTTATCAAAAATATGGGGAATATTCACATTTTTAAAAGTTATTGTACAGTAAACTATATTTCCATTAATCCCCCTCCAAGTATGCCCCTCCTCTTTAAACACACTCATTCCATCTAGGTTGCAGCTTTCTTAAGCAGTGTTTAAAATACAGTGGATGTTACTGCCTCCGGGCCAAGCAGCATGATGTAGACTAATCAAAAGATTATACTGCCTAGTACATTGCATATTGCTATCTTCAGTGTAGTTGTTCAGATTACAAGAGACAAAGCATGAAAAACTGATTAGACAATTTAGGCATATACCTTTCCATTCAAAGAGCTAATAGCAATCAGTAGTATATCTATCTTAACTATCTTGTGTGTATATACATATATATATGCATGTATTTATCCATTTTTCCTTTTTCCTTTCTTCTTCCATCCTTTACCCCATTACTTTCCTACAGTCTTGTGTAGAAGTTGTTTGCCTTTGTTTGTATTGTTTATTTTTCTTTACTTCAAAAAAAAAAAAACCCTCAACTAAAAAAAACACTACCGCACATCCTTATCTACTTTCTTCACCATGTACCTTCAGGCTCTTGCTCAAGGTCAAAGGGACTTTCAGAGGCATTTTGAATTGGTTTGGGGCACATAGGCAGCCACAGCGGTGCAGCTGAAGGCACCGATGAAAGAGGGCTTCCAGGACGCTTCAGGAAGCACCAAACACAATAGGATAAGCGGGCTGGAATGGGGGGTCATGGAAGTGTGTATTTTACAGTAATACGATTAAAAAAAAATTAAGCGCTTTGTCCTTCAATCACAACTCCAGCATTGCTGGTCTCATGTTATTTTATTTGTTAATGAAAAACAACTGAAATTCACAGTTAATGAAAAACAACTGAAATTCACCAGTCTTGGCACACAGGGCAGCCATACGCATGCCTGCTGCAGAGGCTCAGGCAGTGAGCAAGACAGGAGCCACTGGCCCTGCACACCAGCCACGCTAGAGGGGAAGCAGGAGAGTTGGAATGATCCAGAAGAGATTCCAAGGACGCCGAGGCCTCCTCTCCTCTGATTGTGCGGTGTGCATTCTAACCTGAACAGGGCACCTTTGATATGACCTTTGAGCCAGCAAGCTACAAGAACCGGGGCCTCTAAGAGCTCCCCTTTCTTGGCCTCTAAGAGCTC
>NW_004524580.1:29146232-29191633 GCF_000260255.1 Octodon degus | reverse complement strand
CCCTTTCTTGGCCTCTAAGAGCTCTCCTTTCTTGGCCTCTAAGAGCTCCCCTTTCTTGGGCTCTCTGACCTGATCCAGAGTGAAGGGTCTCTGCTTGCTCTGTCGGATCCCTGCTACTCCAACTGAGAGGCTCGTGGAACTTCTTTCTTCAGTAGAAATCCGTACTCTTTCCACCTAGGTCCTTGTGGAAGTTTTATACAGAACTATGTTCTTGTAGGCTATAAGCGTTGAACGCAGGGGATGGGGCGGGATGAGGCTACTTAGGCTGCATTTTAAGATGCTTTCCGAAGAAGCTTGTGGATACAATCATTTTACACAGATTGTTTTCCCCAAAGTATGATTCACCCAAGTTTTCATTTCTGAAGCAATTTCTTAGGACTGCTGTACACTTAGTATTTATTGATTTTATTTTTCTCCTAGAGCTTTAAGCAGCAATCGAAGTTAATTTGTTATCTAGTCCATTGATTTTTCTTCTAAAAGAATGAGTTTCGTTTTCAGGGTTCCCATCTACCAGTCGCTACTTGTGCTGTAAGCGGGTTGGCCAGCCAATGTCTGTGAACAGCTGGTGTACTTTCTGAGTCACAGCATTCCTGGAGTTATCAGAGTATTTGGCCATGGCTGTTGCAACACATGTTTTGTTCTTCCTTCTAAATGCTCTAGAAAGGGCTCCACACAGCACCAGTGAGATAGCTCAGCAGACTAAATGCCTGCTTAGGCAAGCACAGGGACTAGGGTTCAATTTCCAGCACCACAGGCCGCCCCCAGGTCCGCTGAGCCAGCCACCAAGTCCAAGCATGATGGTGCACACCTGTAATCCCAGCACTGGGGAGGCTAAAAACAGGAGCATCACTACAAGTCCGAATCTGAGCTAAGTAGTGACACGAGGTACCAAATACATACGTGCATATATACATGTGCACACACATACACACATACATAAACTCTCTAGAGTGTTGACATGTTGGGGGCCTCTGAGGAACCCCTAGTAAGTAATAACACTCCTTTCTGTCCAGGAAGTCAAAAAATAGAATAATAAACAAAGACAAGGATGAAAATAGAGTAAGTCAAAGTAAAAATTTTAAACATTAACAGCTACCTTCACAAAACTGATAGAAATTAGTAGTAAAATCATCTCAGCTATGCTGTTTATATACTTACATGATTTTCCCCCTTCCTTTTGTCCCTATCTTTTCTCCTAATTTCTATCAGCTTTTTGAAAGTAGCAGTTAATGTTCAAAATTTTTACTTTGACTAACTCTATATTCTAATATCTGTACTCGGAGGGACTACATTGAGGACAGCAATGTGCAAAATGACAACCACAGCGGAGTACCTTTCATCTTGTTCCCTTAAATGTGCACTGCCTCTAACGTCTTAGCTTTTCTTATTATACTCTCCTTAAAATAAGTTTAAAAAATAAAGAGTAAAAAGAACAAAGAAAAAAATTAAGGTTTATTGAAAGGAAGTTAATGTCTAGTTGTTTGATCTTGCATTCCTATACCTGGTAATCTGAGCAATAAATTTGATGATAACAATATGTAATAGAACAACCATTGTTAATTTTCTACTCTTGTTTTGAAACTCTGTACTATTTGTATTGTTTTATATTGCTTTGTTTCTGTCTTTGTTCTTGTTTTTGTTTTCTTTTTAAATAATAATAATCATCATTATTCATAAAGGAAGCTGGATAGAAGGGTAAGGCTCAGGGTATTCTAGCCATAGCTGCTGGTTGATGCAGATTTGAATACCAAATTCCAGACTGACAAGACCCAGGAAGGTGCCCGCTTCTCCCCTCCTCCACAGCTGCCCCACAGCTCCGGAGATTCTAGGGCAGGGACTTTGCCTGGCTGGGCACATTCCCTTTGTACAGCAAAAGGGGCAGAATTCTCCTCAAGCTCGCCCCCAGCATCAGGTGTCACCCTCCGGGGATGGTACAAGGAAAGGAGAGGAGGCCAGGTGATTGAGCGCCCCGGGTGGGAAGGAGCCGGCGTGAGACGGCAAGAGGGAGCCTCACCCAGAAGGGGCAGAGTGTGGTAGCAGGGGAAAAGCACAGTGAGGACGCGGGAACCCAAGACGGGTTGGTCCCGATGTGCACGAGCATTTGGGCCAACAGATCCCACCTCGCTCTGTGTTCTCACCTGTGCAATGGAGACGCTATCCATTCTTCACACACACCCCCACCAAGGTACCACAGGTGCCATAAAAAAGTACAACCCAAGGACACAGCCAGGCTCATGGGCCCGGCATCAAATGCCATTAGCAGCCTCCATCAAGCCTCACTGAAAACCACATAGGCTCAGAGTTTGCTCCCTCGCCTGCTGGTTCGTTCTTCCCAATTTCAAGCCGAGTCTGGCTGGTTTTAGGCTTGCTTCCTAAAATGCTCCTGATTCCTTTTGGCTTCCTGCTATGTACTGTCCGAGACCCTGAGGTGGTGCGATTCCCCAGGATATCCTGGCCATCTCCGTCATAGGCCCTCACGTCACACCCTGAACAGTGCCTTGTGCTCCGCACAGCCGTGGAACAAATGGAGGATCTGGGCTGGGCTGGGGCAGGAAGCCTCAGTGCCTGGCTTCTAAGAGCAGAGTTCAAGAATAATGAAAAAATGATAACTAAATCCCTGGAAAATAAAAAAGGAATCATTGATTAAAAACACACCACACACACACACACACACACACACACACACACACACACACACATTCACTTGTCTGGATTCAATTAAAGAAAAAATTAGGGATTGAAACTAAAGCCATCACCCAAAAGAGCACAGAGAGATAAAGTGAAAGAAAACTGGAAAAAAAATTAAAATGAAGTAGAAAACAGATGGTAATTCTGTGACATGAGTCTGTCTTATTTTTCTGAGACAGGGTTTTACTATGTAGCGCAGTCTGGCCTTGAACTCAGGGTGATCCTCCTGCCTCAGCCTCCTGAATGCTGGGATTACACCATGCCCAGCAACATGAGTCTTTAGAGCAAAAGTTCACATCAGACAAAAGCAGAAAGATTTCAGTGCTTTTCTGCTCTTAGACATCTTGTAGAAGCTAACTAGTACAGCATCAAGGAAAAAGAAAAAAATGCTTAAAGCAACCAGAAAAAAACTACAGAGTGGTGGCCAGGCTGACAAAAAACTTCTAGTCAGAAGAACCATGAGGAAGAAAGTGGAATCTAAAGCTTCCACAGGAGTTCTAAAATTCTATCCTGACAAAAAGAGCCTTTAACGTACATGGACTTAATGTCATATTACACGGTATCCTCAATTCATATAGATAAGCACAATTGGCAAAAGGGAGCAGGAGGATGGAGTAGATGTTTTTATACAAGGGCTAAGCTAGATTATTATCCAAAAGCCTTCCCTTGACAGAATTACTAAAAGAAGAATAAAGACAAATCCATGAGGAAGGGAGGGATGCAATTAATGAGTGTAAAATAGAAATAATGACTAGCTAGAAATAATAGTTTTCCTAGTTAAAAGCAAGAAGGATAAACCTTTAGGTACTAGTACGAGAGATGGTGCTAGGCTCAGCTGAAAGGCAAGCAGGCTAAGTTCTTTGTCTTGTTTGAGAGTCGGATTTTGTTTGTGTGCTAAAATTTTAACATAACCAGGAAAACAACAGAAGCAGGATATTTGCAAGCTGGTGCAGTGCAGCAGGAGAGGGCAGTGAGAACAAAAGGCAGGGAAAGGTGAAAGGACAGCCAATATTTTGACCCTAGCCTCTCCAGGTCGGTGAGGACTCACGACATGAGAGAACCTGTACTGTAACATCCTGTAACTCAGTGGTGTCCCAAATTTTCTGATCAAGGAGATTATGGGGCCACAGAGGAAGTGATCGATGATGTAGAATGGGCCTGAGGAGAGTCACATGGAGAGAAAACACTCTCTCAGGCTTTCACAGAGAGAAAATTGGTCAAGCAATGGCCATGACTCATCCACATGGTTGACACTGACAAAGGATCTACAAACTGCGGTACAGGGTTTCAGGGTAAACCCTGAGGGAACATGACTGACCTTGTCAGATACACAAGTTACATTTCTTGTTATATAGGTCTTGCTTTATCTTGGTCTTTAACCATCCAACAGAAAAGTATGAAAACAAGTTATAAAAAGTAAAGCCATATTAATATGCTGAGCTGTAAAAGGCTCAAGTCAACAACTTCTGACATTGCTAGTCCTATGGAAAACCAACTACTATTATGGACTACTGGACTATATTGGATTATTTTTCTGAATTCACGCACTTACAATATTTAAATGGCAGTGGAATACCCACCTCGGACAAACTAAATTAAAAAGGGGGTTATAAATGAAGGAGCATTTTGTATCTGTATATACAAAATAGTTGGGATAGATATACAGCTACTTTCTCTTAATTCAATGAGAAGAAAGATTTGTGCTAATAGTGCTTGGACAGGATATCATGTCTGCATCTTGTACCATGAATAACCACTGTGAAGACAACAATATGCAATATATTATTGAAACTGTCCTACTAACCCATTTTGAAACTGTCTCATTGCTATTTGTTTCTCAGGAAAATTAACAACAAAGAACAAAAGGCAAGAAAAGAGAAAAAGAAGCAGGAGATAAAGTATAAAAATAGAAATAGCATACAACAGCAGCAGATAGTGCAAATATATCAAGCATCACAATAAATATAGATGGAAGAAATTCACATAATAAAGTGACTTCTAGATTCAATATAAAGAGCAAAATAAATTATTTGCATGAAATATATTAAAATAAGGGGCCAGGGAGATAGCTCAGTAGAATAAGCACTTGCCTGGCAAGTTCAGGGTCCTGAGTTCAATCCCTGGTACCACAAAAAAAAAAATATATATATATATATATATATATACATATATATATGTATATACATAATATATACACACATATATATAAATAGCATCATTCCACTTCCTCTGAGCTGAGTGCACATGCTTGTGCATGTAAAACACACATACACATGTGTATTGTGTGTGTACATATGTAGCAAAGGGAGGAGGGGGGACAGTCATCAAATCTGTGTTCTTTTTAAAATATGTTGGTGGTACCATGCTTAAAAGTTTCATGAACCTATTTGTACAATTTTAACCTTCACTTACGTTCTTTTATGAGTTTCAATTCAGTTAAGTATCTTAAATTTGTTTGATTGAAAATTCTTCATTCAAAAAGTGCAGAACCCTGATTATGCAACAGACAATAGTGACAACTCAGGCAAGAGAATCTGTGAAAATTATTAAAGGCACCGCCAAAGCATGAGCTGGTTTGTACACTGCAAGGAAAACAGGCTAACATTACAGCTTATTGTGGCGGTGGTCATTAAAGTACCAAAGAAGGAAAATTTCACATATCACCAGTTACTCATTTGATATTCTTAGCGAGGAGGTTGTCTTCATTCTTTCCTGGGCCTGTATAAATCAATTATAACAAACCGTGCAATTATCAGCATGCTTGGGGCTGATTTAAATCCCATTTTGCAAGACAGCCAAAACCCTCTCCTTTGCCTCCTAGCGCCGAAGCCAGAAAGCAGCTGAAAGCTGGTCACCGCATGGCTGGTGAATGGAGCTAATTGCAGAGCTGTCTCCCGAAGATGGGCACTCCGCTGTCGGTGTGTAAAGAGGCGCAATTAGAGCTCATTCTAAGCCAGCATTATTTCCAAAAAAAGAAACCAAGCTTCAGATTTTAATTACTCTCATAGGAATTGTTACATTAAACAGAACCTGAGCATTTTTTTCACAATTTAGTTCAACGAACATGACAATTCTCTGTCACAAGAATGTTCTAATTTTAACATTTCTACAGATGGTTTGGTAGGAATGTGAATTTCATTCCTCTCCTCACTAGATTTATTTTAATCCTACATTACAGTGTAAAATAATTTGCATGGTATTGAAATATGTATGTATTCAGTCCTTATCCCTTACAGTCACTATTTTGAGTTTGATTGACTACATTTGATTGATCAAATCAACTGCTCATTAAATTCTTAGCATCTTTTCCAAGCATCTTACTTAATGTTCATATCTACTTTAGAAAAAGTGTCACCCTTTTTTTTTAATGTATTTGGTACAGGGTCTCACTACTTGGCTCAGACTCATAGTGATCCTCCTGTTTTCAGCCTCCCCAGCTCCAGAATTACAGATAAGCACCACCACACCTGGTCTCGGTGGCCGGCTCAGCGTGCCCGGGGGCAGGGCTGGTGCAGCATGTGGTGCCAGGGATTGAACCCAGTCCCAGAGCTTGCCTAAGCAGGTATTCAGTCCACTGAGATATCTTGCTGGCCCTGGCACCCTCTTTCTATAGTTGAGGAATGGGGATGTGGTGAGTGACCCAAAGTCACATGGTCAGAGAGAATGGTGGAACCGTGATTTATTTCCAGCTGCCTCAAGACCCCCGAGGGCTCTGGGCCCGTTCCCTTGCTGGTCACTACTCAGAATACCATGGAACTCACCTAGGAAGACACAGGGCATTGTCAGGTAGGTTAGGGATCACTGTTGTTGTTGTTGTTGTTGTGTGTGTGTGTGTGTGTGTGTGTGTGTGTGTGTTCCTGGAGGCTTGAACTTCACAGTGTTATCAAGTACAACGACCAGGAATAAACACTAGTGAGAATGGAAAGAGAAATACATACAGAAATATCTCAAATGAGGTTAGTGCTGTCTTTGCTGGTTTTCAGGTTATAGTACCAGATCGTCTTTTCTCCATGATCTGTTAAGGTTATGGATAGGAGACTGCTTTTTTTTTTCTAATTTATTTTTCTTTTTCTTACTTATTTTTGTTTTTTATGTCCATATTCTCAACCTGACTATGTTTCTCTATTCACCACACACTCATAATTCATCTAAAGAAGTAGGACATTACCAGTTCAGCTGATTTATACCTGGAGCACTTTTACATAAGTCCATTTCCTTCTTTCCTTCCTTCCTTCAAGAAGCACTCATGATGCTAAATTCAGGTTTTTTAATCCTTTGCAGGAAAAGTGATTCACCCACCCACCCATCCATCCATCGTCCACTCACCCATCCATCTATCTATCCATCCATCCACCCATCCACCCATCCACCCACCCATCCTCTTGCTTTAGCTGGGACCAAGGTTGCGCTACGACACAGGACCCTCTGTGCTAATAGTAGGTAGCACCCAGGCAAACCAGGATGGCTGGTCACTGTATCCAGGCACCTTTTATATTTAGCTTCCTATATATCAGTCTACAAATAACAGTGTATTACTTTCCATTTTTAAGCTTTATATCAATGGGATCATGCCCCATTATCATTCTACAACTTGATCTTTTTTATAGCTCAATACATCTGTGGGGTTGAATCATGTGGATAATTATAGCCCAAATTCATTCATTTCAACAACTCCAGAAGATTCCATTGTTTGGATACAAGATAATTTATTTATCCATTCTGCTACTGATAGAGCACACTAGTTGTTTCTCGCTGTCATTTCCAACAGGGCTGCAATTAGCACCATATGTCTCTGTGTGCACCCCGCTGCGGGCTTCTCTATGGAGAACTATTGTTGCTACACTGCTGTGTGCACAGTGTCTCCACTACTGGGAGCTGCGATGCACACTAGCTGTGTGTGAGGGCTGCCAATGCCCCCATCTTCACCAAGGGTGGGATTATGAGACTTTTAAAATGTTGAAATGACCAGACACACATGTGTAAATATCGTATAGTCTCCCTAGTATAAGAACTCCAAAGAAGAAATACAAATAGAAAGATATAATACAAGTAAAAGGAAAGAAGGATCTCAAGGACTAACTAATCAAGAGAGGGAAAGAAGAGATAGGAAACATGACAATGTCAAGCCATACAGTTATATGTAAAAGATGAGCAAGGCAATGATCCTCAGAATATTCAGAAGATTTTTTAATCTAGAAGTTAATTGGAAAGATTCTCACCCTGACTAACTATATATACTGATACCTGTGAACTAAGCTACTGCACTGCAGATGGTAATTTGTAATAGTAGTTTCATGTCTGGAGTGCCTGTCATTCTGGTATTCTGAATATGGGCTGCTTGTCATGACATGCCAGTTACTGCAATGATGTCTCTCGGGTAGGTGGATGTTCAAGAAGAAGGGGGTGGTGAATGAAAAAGCAAAAGACAGGAAAAGGAATATTGTGGGACTGTCCTGCTTCAAGGTTGTATATGGTGGGATTTTTGGACTTATGTGCAAACATGAGAAGTATAGAATTCTTTATACTATTTTTAAAATATAATCTAATTTTTAAATTTTTTTATCATATTATGTCAGAACTTAAAGTTCAACATATCAATACTTGATGAAAAATACCTGTTCCTTATTATGCCTAAGATGTTTGAAATGCAGAGAGATAGTGAGGTTAAGCTTAATAGCCTAAAACGTTTGATAATAACAATAAGCTTGTCTCCTGGATGGTTAGCAACCTAAGTTTGCAGACCAAAATTAGAGAAAAAGGAGGGCTACAAGGAAAGCCAACATTTTGGCCTTAACCTTCTAAGGTCAATTAAGACTCAGGACATATGAGAACTTGTACTGTAACGTCATGTACCTCGGTAGTGTCCCCAATTTTCTGATCAAGAAGATTATGGGGCCAAAGAGGAAAGTGATCGATGACATAGAGTGTGCCTAAGGAGAGTCACGTGGGGAGAAGACACTCTCTCAGGCTTTCACAGGGAGCACATTGGCCAAGCAATGGCCATGACTCATCCACATGGCTGCACTGACAAAGGTTCTACAATCTGAGGTACAGGATCTCAGGATAAATCCTGAGGGGATTTCACTGACTTTCTCAGACCCAAAAGCTACAACTCTTGTTGCATAGGTCCTGCTTTACCTTGGTCTTAACCATCCAGTAGAAAAGTATGAAGATGAAATATAGGAAGTAAAGCCATGCTGTTATGTTGAGCTTTGGGGGACTCAGGTCCATAATTTCTGACATTGCCAGTTAAACAGAAGACCCAATGCTATTATGGGCTACTGGACTCTTTTAGAATATTTTTCTGAGTTTACACACCTATAATATTCAAATAACAGAACTTAGAAAAAAAGGGGTATACAGATGAATGTCCATTTTGTATCTGTGTATTCAAAGTGGTTAGGATAGATATATAGTTACATTCTCTTAATAAATAGAATGATTTGTTGTAATGGTGTTTGTAAATAGGATCTGAAGTCTGCATCTTGTACAGCAATTAACCACTAAGAAGAATATATGCAGTGTGTTAGTTATTGAAACTGTACTACCGATTTGATTTGAAACTGTCTCTTTGCTGTTTATCAATAAAATTTTGAAAAAAAATGTTGAAATGTAAGGGATGTGAAATGGTTGGAGGTTTTTGTTTAATTCACTGCTTGTATTGTCCCTCCTGATTTTTATGTGCCAACATATGAACATTCACCAGTCTTTGTTTCTGTGGGATGATGACTTCATGGTGACCTTCTTGAGGATGGACTGCTGATCTAATTATTTTTGAAGACCAAGATGTGAACACAAGGCTTGTCATAGCGCTCACTCATGACATGCTTGTTGACCAAATGAGTGATTGGATTTATTGGATGTCCTGTTTTTGATCATTTTTCTTTAAGTCTGCAGAGAGGACCTAAGAGTCACCATCCCTCCATCGATTCATTAAACAAATGTTTATCACATACATACAGTCTTTCACATACCAGTCCAGGTCCATGAATACTGTAGGCAACTAAATAGATGGATACCTACCACATTGTCATGCTCCTGCGATCCATGCTTAGCTCCCAGCTCCTGGAGAAGAAGACTTGGGGGCCAGGTAACATCAAGTGGCCAGAGAAGGCTCGTGAAGATGAGGCTCCCGAGGCCCTGGAGGTAGTGCTCTTAAGATAGCTGGCTGGGGTCCTGGGGTGGACGAGGTGGAACGTTGGGCCACAGTGAGACAAGAGAGAGATGTTCAACTTGGAACTTTGGAGGAACTCTAGTGAAGGTATGGGAAGGAGCCTCACACATCCTCGCTTGGGGTGTAGGAAACATGGACTTGAAATCTTGGAGCAAGGAAACAGTGTGGTAAAACATCCACGCTAGGAAACAGATCTGCTGTGGCCCACAGTGTGTTTAGTGTGACAAGCCAGGAGTCAGAGAGGCAGCCACAAACAGCCAGAAGCCTGGGGTCCTCCTGGTCACCTCTGTCTCTCTGTATCTGTGTCTGTGTCTACATCTCTCCTTCTGCCTGTCTGTCTGTCTGCTGTCTGTCTGTCTGTCTGTCTCTCTCTCTCTCTCTCTCTCTCTCTCTCTCTCTCTCTCACACACACACACACACACACACAGAAACCCAAAGAATGACCAAGTTGCATAAATCCTGCCTGTTTAGTAGCTCCTGGAGTCCCCATGCTTGGAGACAGCTTTCCACAAACCCAAACCTGCAGCTCAGCAGGCTCCACAATTCCTGGCCCTGATCATCTCCTCCCACATTCAAAGAGCTCGATGTCCTGAACAGTGACTCCTGCTACACCTCTCCACACCTCAGCCTCCTGCCTGTCCCTTTGGGCACTTCCTATACAATTCCTTTGGGCACTTCATATACAATTCCTGAAATGTCACAAAACTGATGTTCCTACTACGCTGACTCCTTCAGAAAGCTGGGCTAGACACCCAGAGAGGCCATGGCTCATTCCCAGCGAACCTTTCATCTGTGTATTGCACTGTGTTTGCAGTCACACTTACTACCAGTCCATCTTCCCTGCTCAAGATCGCATACCCAGCAGCACAATCTTCAATAGGCCACCAACTCCACAAGGAGCCAACCCATGCCTATTGTGTTCACCACGATGCAAAGTTGAGTGCAACAGGGACGATTCATGACCTTCTGGGGAACTCACAGAAGATAGCAAATACTCAATAAAAGCATGATGAGTGAGTTATAAGGGCTCAAGAGAAGGGCTTTGGATTAAACTTTCCAACAATGTTGAAATTCAGATTTATTAGCTCATTGCTTATTCAATAAAAATTGCAGTTAGCCATCTGGAGATGCCCAGCTCATATGATACATAGTGTCCCTCTGTGACGTGCTTAATGTCATGTGGCTCATGGTCAGACATTCAGTTGGTGCACCTGGTTGTTCGGAATGGCAGGAGGACTAGGCGGCAAATATCAGGTTCTTACAGTAGTGAGACAGTATGATGTTTACACACACAGTCTGATCTATTTCACTGATGAGTATGGTGTCCAGTTGCATCCATTTACCTATAAAAACCTCAGCTTTGTTTTTTTTTTATAGCTAAGCAATATTCCATTGTATAAAAAGACCACATCTTTTTTATCCATTCCTCAGATGATAGTCATTTGGGTTGTTTCCAAGATTTAGCTATGACAAATTGCCCTTCTATAAACTTGGGTGCACATAGATCGCTGTGGAATGGTGATTTCAGTTCTGGAAAAAAAACCAGGAGGAAATAGCTGGGTTGGTTGGGACCTCGATCCTCGCCTTCTGAGGACTCGCCACACTGACCTCCACGGAGGTCGTGCCAGTCTGCACTCCTACGAAGAGTGAGGAAGGCTTCCTGTCCCCCACGGCACACCCAGCATTCGCTATCGGCTGACTTCTTGATGCTAGCGGTTCCAGAATCTCAGTGTTGTTTTAACTTGCATTTCTCAAATGACTAATGATATATATGTGTGTAAGAACCTGAAAGAGTAAATAAAATACGAGAAGTACAAATAGATACTGTCAAAGGGAAAGAAACTGTTCAAAGAGAGGGAACAACTGGGATAAGGAAAAGGAGAAGGGAAAAATATGTCTGTCTATCCATAGGACAGCTTGGATAACTGTACTACTGATTTCTACTGGTCTATTGAAAGGAACAGCTAGTGCTCAGGGTTTTTTTCCTCTTTTTAATTTTTTGACCAATTTTGCATGTTCAATGTCTGGTGATTTGAACAACTAATTCGAAGACACCAATATGCAATATAACAGCCATTGTTGAATTCCTATCATTTTTGTTTAGTGAAATTCTGCATCATTTCTAATGGGGTGGGGGGTTTTGGTTTTTTTTTTTTTTTTTTTTACTACTTTTTGTTTTCTTAAAAAAATAATAAGTGGCAAATATCCTGTTTGAGATTTACAAAAAGAACAGAAGCATCAAAGAACTGAAAGCCCAATCAATTCCTACCCCCATGAAGGATCATGCATCTCCCAGTCTCCTGTCCTCACTGAAGCATTTTCTTTCTTGCCAGCACTTCTGTTTTGGAACAGATTGCAACAAAATCATTTGCGAAGTGAGGTCAGACCATTTAAGTTCAAATAAAGCCAGCCAGAGGATACAAACCTTGTACTTGTAGCCACAAAGTGCCACCAAGCTTTCTGGCCACCCCCCCGTCTCCTTTCAGCCGAAGGTCAGTACCTAGGACTCTCCTGCGACCTCAAAAGGCACGGAGAACCTTAGAAAAGCTTAGCAAATCACACACGCTGATGTTCTCTAAAGGTCAGTGCTGCGCCCAGCACACACTAGGTCCTCCGGAGAGTGAGGGAGGAACATTCCTTCCTGATTTCTGTTATCAGTATCAGAAAATTACGAAACAGAATCCATTTTTTACACTTGGTTTTCATTTTAATTTTTTTTATTAATACCTGTCCGTGGTGCGTAATGATCACATTCACTGTGGAGAACTGGCACTGGTAGGTGCCACATTCAGACTTTCTATGACCTCTCTCCTCCTCTCCTGTCCCCCTCCCTTCATCCCTTGGTCCTTTTCCCTTTTTCAAAACATCTATTTTCCTGTTTCGTATTATCTATCTTTTGTTCTTTATACTTCTGGTTTTTACCACGTGATACTTAAGCTTCTGTGTCTGATTTATTTCATTTAACTCTATGTTCTCAAGGTGTATGCATTTTCTTACAAATGAGTCAGCTTTTTTTTTTTTTCTTATTTATGGCAGAGCAGCACTCCCTGTGTGCAAATGTCATGCTTTTCATTTATTCATCTGCTGGTGGACGCCTTGGCTGCTATTAAAATTTAGCTATCAAGAATTATGCTACAAGCATGGCTGTCTGTGTATCACTGTTGTATGGTGTCTTTAATTTTTATTTTTTAGCATCATTTCACTTTATGGAGTCCAAACATTCCCTTCCCGTTGCGACACTTTTACAGCTATCGCTACGTTGCCAGGACTCTGGCTTTACTTTCCACAACTTCCGCTTTACTTCCTGGACAGAGGCGACTTCAATCGGACCCTTCCGGTTTTCCGGGGTATGCACTTCCGTTCCTCTCTGTTCTCCTGCCAGCGCCCCTCACCGCGGCCCAAGCGAACTCTGCTATTTCTACATACATCCCAGAATACCCTGTGTGTGCCTTTGCTCACAGGTACTTCCTCCCAGCCAGAATGCTCTTTGGTGCCACCTTGTAGCGTGCGGTGGCAGAATTAGAGCTCCAGGTACAAGTTCAAGACCAAACTCCACCACTTACTGGTGTGGGACTTTGGTGTGAAGTGGAGGGGAATTGAACCCAGAACCTCATTCAGGCTAGGGGAGCGCGCTACCACTGAGCCACCCTCCCACCCCTGAGTGGCCAAACGAACCTCAGGCTGATTGGTTGCAGTGGCTCACAGACCCTTCCCTATCCCATCTGCCCTCTGCTCTGAGCCCTGCCAGCTAAGCTTTGCAGACTTCAGATTTAGCCAGGGAGGGTCCCAGTGGGCCGTTAGAGGACCGGGAAAGGGAGAAGCAGGAGAGCCTCTCCTCGTGGCTGGAGGCTGCAGCTCTGGCAGCAGCTCCTCTCTCCCTTGGCTCCAGCTCTCGCCAGACAGGCCTGCTGTGGTTTCGGCTTCCTTAAGTGGGAAAAGTGGGAAGATGGTGTGTGTGTGTGTGTGTGTGTGTGTGTGTGTGTGTGTGTTTGTGTGTGTTCCCACAATTCTCTGATGGATTCAGCATCCAGCTCTGCCTGTACAAGTTTTCATTGACAGCATTCTCTTGTTAAACTCAGCCCACGTTGACCCCATGTTTGCCTCATTTGCGAACGATGAGTCCTTGGGAATGTATTCCCTCGAGGAAGAAGTACCTTCTCACTCACGGAGCAGGAAGTGTGTTCTCAGATCGTTGGGCAGCAGCACAGAATGCGCTACCGGTATGGCGGAGCTACGGCAATCCCGCAGAAGGAGGGCGATTCCACTGCAATCGGGGGTGAAATACCGCCAAGGCAGCACGGTCCTGGCTCAGGTCAGAATGAGAGACCAAGGAAGAGTTTTGAGCAGAGGTGTGTTGGGCTCCAGCTGAGCTGTAGGCAGATTGCAATGGGCAGAGCATGGAAGGGCATGTGGACCGAGCCTGCAGGACTATTGCACCTCCAGGAAGTGCCCTTCACCTAGGATAGATTGTGAATGGCGCCCCCTTGAGTTGTGCCATGCAGAGCTTTGAGTCGTGGAAAGAAGTTAAAAGGACGATCAAGGAGCTATTGTGGGACTGGAGGTGTAACTCAGTGCCAGAGAGCTTGCCCACCATGCACTGCGAGAGCTATTAGCAAGCTTCAGGAAGAGGGCAAGGAAGCCATGGCCGCTGGCAGTGACAAGAAGAGGAGGGTGGATTTCAGGCACACTCTAAAGTAACCTCAGTCTCAGTCTGTGGTGGGGAAGGAGACAGGAATAGAAACAGAGAAGTCAGGAGGAAATACATATTTGTGGAGATGGAAAATTCCTTTTTAGTGAGAGATTTTTAAGATAGTAATACAGGCTGATGGCACTGACCAGTGGAAAGGGGGCTCGGGGAAACTGGGCTGCCAGGAAGATCTAGAAGCCGCTCACATGTAGTGTCCTGGAAACCACATTCGGAAGAAACTGCCCAAACAGAAAGCATCTGGTCAAAGAAAAGAGACCGAAGGAATGCTCCTTAGGGAAGAGCCATGTGAAAAGGGCAGAGGCGAAAGTCAAGTTGGCAACTAGGAGTGCAGGAAGAGAATCAGAAAAGCCAGCACGGAGGCAGAGGAGGAGCTGAGGCAGAGAGGAGGAGCTGGGGCAGGGAGGAGGAGCTGAGGTAGGGAGGAGGACCTGGGGCGGAGGAGGAGCTGAGGCAGGGAGGAGGAGCTGAGGCGGGGAGGAGGAGCTGGCCCTTCCCACACCGCCTGCTTCCCGCCAATGTTACGGTTGAAGCGGCTTTCAAGAGGGTGCCTTCATCAGCGTGTGTCCCTGCACAGCAGTGATGAGCAGAGCACAGCCGCCCCTGCTGCGCAGCTGGTGCAACCCTTGGCCACACCCGCTTACTGCTGCTGCAGCAAGGCCTGGCCCAGTAGCCCCTAAGTTACTGTGGTGAAGGAGTGGGGAAGACGATGCTAAGGAGGACAGCTTGAGTGCGTTTGGGGAATTGCGGGAAAAGGCTAGGAGAATGGAAACTGAGGATGTAGGAGCAGGCGTTGGCTGATGGTGGGGAAACCTGGCAGTGGCTTATCTCCATAGTTGCCTGAACACTGAGGACGTGCATGAGGAACGGCCACGCCTCTGCGAGGAGGCAAGCGGGCAAGGTGAGCAGTGAGCAGTTAGCACCTCCGCCGGCCCAAGGTCAGTGCTGTTACATAACCTCCATCTTCGCTTGTCTCCTACACTTGCGCCATTTCATCTCGGAGGCATTCCTTAGGAGGGAAAACAGACCCAGAACATGGAATCGCCCTTGAGTACTTTCAAGCACTCGCTGAAAGTCATATTGGGACAAAATTTCAAAATTCCACACTACCACCAGGGAAAGGTAATCGATTCACTGCTGTAAACTGACAAACTGTAGGACTGGCAGCTTAATGGGATGATTAAATTGAAGCAATTTTTGACCCTGGGGTGTAAAAATTGGATTGGCTTCTAGAGAGTGGCTCATGTGAGTATACTAGTCAGTTTTCTGTCACTGCAACAAATAGTCAAGATGAGTCAATTTAAAAGAAAGAAATGTTTATTTGGGCTCCTGGCTTTGGAGGTTTCGGTCCATGGTGACGGCCCAGCTGCTGTGGGAGAAGCAGCCTGTTCATCTCCTAGAACTCCAGAAGCAAAGAGAAACGGGAAGGGCTGGAATGACAACATCCTCCTCGAGGCACAGCCCTGGGGGCCTGACCACATCCACCAGGCTCTGTCTCCTACAGGTGTTATCACCTCCCGACAGTGCTGTGGGCTGGGACCAAGACTTTAATGTAAGCCTTAGCAGCCAGATGCCAACCATAGCAGGGAGGGCCTAGAACATTTTGTCTCCTCTTCTGAAGAAAAGGAATTTGGGAAATCCCAATGTGGCCCATTCATAGAAGGTTAGTGATTCCCCAGGACCCAGGGACAAAACACAACCTTGCTCATTTGGTGTTATGTTTTTCGGGCAATGCAGTAAAGAGATATGAAAAATAGAAGAAGCCTTTATTAACTTCAAAGACATGGAAAGGATCGAGGCCCTGAGACAAAGAAAGCTGAGGCTTTTATGGGTGTTTGCTAGGGGTGGAGTTCGAGGGTCAGTTTCAATTACATGTAAGGAGCTGACTGAGGTCTCTCCTGTGTGCATGGGGAAGGTGAGAGGAAAATGTATCCAGGACTGGGCTGGGGGAGAAGGAGGAAGTGGTCATTGGAAGATAAGCTGTTGTTTTAGGGGCTTCAGCCATGTTAGGTGACCACCATAATAATTTATCAATTCATACTAAAGCCAGAAACTATCATTTGGACATTATACTTACCCTTAATAATAGCCACACGTTTGAGAATTTCTAACCTCTGAATGGCCTTGTCTGCATTTGGGAGCACCCACGGCACACGTCTCCAGCACATTGGTCTCAATGACCTAAAAGGTCAGTGCCGGGACTCGATGGTCATTTGACGCAGAAGACCTCCTCACACAGCTCAGGCTACAAGCATAAAATTCTGGGCTTGCTTTCCGAGAGTACTGTACAAAGCATTCGTGTGCAGCTTTTGAAGAAAAAAATGCCTGGTGCGACTTCTGCCAACACAGAGGAACCAAGCGCTTCCTTGTGCTGGGAGCGCCATGGTCTACCTCCATCTGGCCTATCATTCACATACAGAGTCTCTAAGGCGATGCGTCTATAATCGGAGGGCAGCCAAGTCACTGGATAACTGGTTGCCTATGCAGTGGCTCATCTCGGAAAGCACTCCTCCTAAGAAGGACAATGGAAATAAGCTAATCAGGTCCTTGCTCAATTTTGAACTAGGAAATGATAATCAGGTAATTTTTGTTTGCTTTTTTTTTTTTTTTTTTAGTGCAAGAAAACACACAAAGTAGGAACTTGGAGGCCAGCAAGTGTGTGTGTACAGCAGAGTGCCAAGGAGTTGGGATCCGGGGAGAGGTGTTTGCCCGTCTCTAGAATTCCCAGGCTTCTGAGCACTCTTTATTCTTCCATGAGACTGGCTCTCCACAAATTTCTCGTTGTTGGCAGAGTCCTGCTGTCCCTTTGGTTGTGTGTATCCATGAAACAGAACATTATGAAGAGGAAGCTGAAGTGAACCTCCATCTCCTGAAACTGAAAGAGTTGAACTAAATCTACTGGGTTTCCCATGATGGCATTTGGAGTCGTTGGGCCACAGGCTCCCGAGGCAAGTGCAGAGAGCCAGCAGTGTTGCTCGGGGATGCACTTTACAGGACGTGTTTCCTCTGTCACTTCCTGGAGCAGCAGGACAAGACGTGGAGAGGTCACATCACAGGGCACACCACATCTCCAACTGCCAAGCCTGAAGAGACCAGCCAACTGAGGGGGCATTTTATGGAGTTAGAGAAACAGCTTTAGTTGGAGATGTGCTTCTTGATTTTTTTTTTTTTTTTTCAGGCCAAAACCCTAGTTTATTTCAGCACCAGCAACAGCTCAGCCATCAAAAAATAAACTCTACCCAGGGCGACAGAAGTCTCTACAGCGAGGCTAAGGGCTCAGCTGCCAGGCGGCGGACATCAGGGGCACATGGCGGGCACTGCCCAGGCAATAAGTTAGGAAGCGGCAGGCTGGTGGCGGCTCAGGCCGGGCTTCACTTCTGGGCAGGCATGAGGTCATCAATGGCCTGGCCCTGCTCCAGCCGCTGCTCCATCTCGATGAGCAGCTTCACCCCATCCACCACCATCTGCACCAGCTCCACCTCCGAGAAGCCCAGGCGGTCTGCGTTGGAGACATCGAAGACCCCACCCACGGCAGCTGTGTCCACACCACCTGTGGATGGGGGGACGGCTGGGTCAGCAGTGTGGAGGAAGTGTGCGGGGGCGCCGATGCCACCATTGCTCACCTGTGCCTCGCTTTTGCAGCCGCAGCCTCTTGAGCACCTCAGGAAACTTCTCGTGCTTGCCCAGGTGAGGCAGCTTGATGTGCACGCCTGCCCTCAGCCCGGTGCCCAGGTTGGATGGGCAGGTGAGGATGTAGCCCAGGTGTGGGCTCCACATGAACTCATAGTTCTTGGACTTAAAGAGGGTTTCGATCTGGGTGAGGCCGGTGCAGAATCGGGTAAACACCTCCTTCATGTTGCCCCCTTTCTGCGTGGAAATGACTCGAAGGTGGTCCTCCTCATTGACCCACACCAGGAAGGTCTTATTGTCATTGTGCCAGATTCCGCGAGCGTCGGGCCAGTCACGGGCCATGCCGGAGGCCAGCAGCAGCGGCGACACGGGCTTGTCAAAAAGGAAATGGTCGTCGATGAGCTGCTGCTGCTCCGCCTCGGTCATGCTCTTGAGCGCGTAGTACCGGCCGGCCAGGTCGCCGTCCAGGCTGGACAGGGCCTCCACCGCCAGCTTCTCGATGGCGCGGCGCTCCCCGCGACTGCAGTGCGGGGGCAGGCAGAAGCCGCGGATGCTGCGGCCCGTGCGCACCCGCGAGCTCAGCACGTAGTTGGGGTCCAGGTCGTCGCCGCCCTGCAGGTTGTCGGGGTTGAGGTCGGTCTTGTGCTCATCGCTGGGCTGATAGCCGCCGTGGCGGTCCTCGATGATGGGGTCGAAGAGCGCCTTGAACACATCGTAGGACTCCTCGTCACCCGCCACGCAGCCCACGGTCATGATGAACGGGTGGCCCGGGTTGTCCACGCCGGTCTGGATGATGTCGTCCAGCGTGAAGCCGCTCGGCGTGCTCTTGGCGCGCAGCTCGGCGTACAGCTCGGGGGTCAGCACCTTGGCCATGTGGTTGTTGTGGCAGCTCAGGTCAGGGTACTCGTCCTCGGCGGGGAAGTTCATCTTCAGCGCGTTGTGGCTGTTGGAGAAGGGCATGGCGGCAGCGGGCGGGGTCGAGGGCGGGGGCGCTCGTCAGAGTCTACAGCTCCGGCTCGACGCAGGCGAACCTTCTTGATTTTTAAAGCAAGGCCTTTCCCAGAGGACGCTCAGGTTCCTTTGTGCTTCAGTCACCTGTTCAGGACCTGACTCATTATTCTGCCTCCTGAGTAACACTCCGGAGTGGAAAGGCTGTTTTGAGGCTCAGATGCAACAAAAACCATAGCGTTTCTTTTTGTTTTTCTTTTCTTAATGGGGACTCCCAGTCTGAAGCAATATGAGCAAGCACAGACTGCTCTCACAGATGTCTTTCATCCCAAGAGTGAAATGCTCTCAGACTACAGCCTACCACACTTTCGTCCGTAAGCCACTGGGATGAAGACTGTACTCTCCTTGAGAACTGTGCTTAGTCTTACCACTCTATCCCTGGTCTCTGAATAGATGCTGTCAAGTGCTCACTCGGAAAAAATGAGTTTGCTACATGAGCAAATGAATCCATTGGTGTTGATTGCACTGAGGCCAATTAAATTGCTTCAGATGCAATTTTAAGTCAAATAATCCAAGGAATTTGCTGTGCTAGACTCAAAACACTGCACACTCATGAAGCACATAACCGCAACTACCTCTACTATTTTGACTTTTTGCCTGAGCTCCCTCTTTGGTTCCCTGTGAAGATGGAATTAGGCTTGTTAATCTAAGTCAACGTGAGTATGAATCACTTTCCAGTCCCTGAGGCAAAACAACTGATGCCCACAGCTTGAGGGACAGGTTTACTGGGCTCACGGTTCCAGAGGGTCCAGTTCACAGTCATCTTGCTCCAGGGCAGAAGGGGGCTAGCAGAAGGGCACGGTGGAGAAGCACTGCTCAACAAACAACCTACAGTGGTGAGGCAGCCAAGGAAGGACAAGACTCCACCCTCCCCGTCACGCCCCCAGTGACCCATCTCCTCCAACCAGGCCCCACCCTCCTACCACCACTCTCATCTCTGAATTCATCTGTGGAGAAATCCTTTTCAGAGTGAGCACCCCAGGATCCAATCACCTTCCAAAAGCCCCACCTCTGAACACATGAGACTTTTGGGGCACTTTAGATCTACACCCTAGGGGCGAGGAGATGGCTTAGTAGAATAAGCCCTTCCCTGGCAAGCGCAAGGGTGTGAGTTCAATCCTTGGTTCTGAAAAAAAAAAAAAAAAAGATCTATACCTTAACAGTTTGTTTTGCCTTCTGTAGTCTCTCTCACAGCCCTAAAATTAAGTATTAAAATCAAAACCATTTTCTCCTATAAAACTATCACTACCTCTAGTAAGTGTTAATAGTACTGAAGAAATCCACAGCGCCAAGGTTTCTCTTATCTCTGCCCTCTTTTTTTTTCCCTCTCCTCTCCAAAAATAACCAGGTTATATTTACTTGTTTCAAATTCACCCATGAGATTTCCTCAAGGGGAAAAAAAAATTCTTGGCTGTAAGTGAGTCAACAAAATTAAGCTACAAGCTCACTTCTGTTCCTGTGGGTTTCTTTCTGTGAGCGAGTGGGTATTTCCCTCACTCTTCCACATTCAGGCTCTGTACTGAGTGCAGGAGATGTAGCGCTCAGTAGAACAGAGTTCCCACTCCAAGGTGGCCAAAGACAAATGGGAAACTCTAGCATCAGATTGCTGCAGTGAGGAGACAGTAGGCAGGAAGAAAGTACTCTGGAGGCGCCAAACACTGGCACAGGGATCTGAACCTTCTGAGCAAGTGACATTTAAACTGAGATGGAAGAGGGAACTGTGAACGGGGGTGGGGGAGGCACCGATAGGGTTAAGGCACAGCGCAGGCTCCCACCCCATGCTGGATTATCCTCTTAGGGCTCCAAATATCTTCCCAATGCTTGAGGTAAATGGAAACTCCCGGAAAGCTCAGTTTGAAGGCACACGTTCATTTTATTTCAATGCCTGGGCTTAAAATAAAACTTCAAATGTCATATTCCACTGCTCTTCCCATACACAGCAAAGTGTGGCCTATTCTCCAAGAGTCATTTGTTGGATTCCTGCACACACCATGGTACAATGAATTACTGAAGGAATCCACAAAACAACTTTGTATCATATGTTCAAGTCTATGTGAGAGAAATTTAAATATATTTATTCCTTTTGAAAAAAAAAAAAAACAACCCTAAGCCTTTGATGCAGAGGACAGTCACTTAATTTTAGATGTATTTAAAAGGCAAGTTTTAGGGTTCTAAGGCTGCCTGCATCAGCTTTCACCAACAGCTACTTCCACTACTTTATCAGAAAAGTTATATTAATTCTAATGTATGAATTTCATGCTAGATTTAACTTTTTTATTCCTTTATCCACTAAATATTTACAGAGCACCTTTCTTTTATTGTCTTGAAGACTGAATACACTAATTCAGTGTTCCAAAAACAGTGCTTTAAACATGGGCATTCTATAATTGCTAATCAAACTAAAAACTTCACTATATACTAAACTCTAATTCTTCACTTACAATATTTAATAAAAGGTAATAAAAATAAGATTAAGATTTTTCTAAGAAATAAAAACTCAGGTGATATTTCAGATTGTTTCAACACCACATAAATCTTATTTTCTGAGCCACATCAACATAAGGAGTAATTCAACAATAATGTAGGATTTTTTTTTCCAATTAATTCCAGTAGGCACTTTTTATTTTACTAAGCTTACTAAAGCTTTAGTTTCATCTGTAAGAAGTGAGCTCATTAACTTCTGTCTTCACAACTGGCTGCTGAATGCTGAGTATGTGCGAGACATTGGTTGAGGCCTTGGGAATCCAGTCACAAGCAAGGCAGCTAGGATTCCTGCCTTTCTGGTTCTTACAGTGTTATGCAATCGAAAGGGTTTATACCTTGCAAAGTGCCACATTCGTCTCAGGATCCTGAACACGATGGGGCCTCATCGCCCTCCCACCTCCCGAGGCACCCTCCACGCTCTCAGGTCCTAGAAGGGCCTCTGGGTGGGGGTGGGTGCGCTTCAGCCCTGCCACAGTCGGCTCCGGGACCCTCAGTGGTCACGGCCATCTTCTATTCATTCTGTCTTGTTTGTGCACCACCATGCAATCACGTGAGAAATAACTTAAAGTAATTTTAAGAAATGGATGATTTTTCAATAAAACATATCATGTAAAACATTAAAGGACTAGCTATAAGAGTTTAATTATAGTTGGTAACATTCATGAGGCTTGTAGAATGTCTGTTTAACAGACATTATACTGTTTTTGGCCAAGTGCAGAAAAGCAAAATTATGTATTAGCATTGCAGTCACTCACGAAAACACTCCCCCACCATATATGTGGTTTCTAAATAAGCATATACTTGGCTTTAGATGACTTTATAACTATCCCAATGTTAACATGCTCAGTGACATCCTTGTAGTCAAATTTTCGAACATATTATTTCAAGATCAAATCTTGTTTTTCTACAAGAACAAAATGTTTATTACAAAATAACTAAATTTAATAAAATTGGGTACTTGGAAGATAGCTCAGTAGTATAAGTGCCTGCCTAGCAAGGACAAGGTCTTGAGTTCAATGCCTGGTACCACAAAAAAATAAATAAAACAAATTAAAATTAAAAATAAAACAAATAAAACAATAAAACAAATAAAATTCATGTTCTTATATCTTTAGACTTACCCAAAATATGTTTTAATCATTTTCTAATGTTCTTCAAAATTTCAAATGTTTTAAAAGTTTACATCCAGAAAAAATTAAATGAAACTATATTTTTCTGTTTTGAAAACATCGCAGGAAATACACACTTAATTAACTACCTTTTATAACTGCTCTGGTCATGAATATAGGGAAAAGATGAGCAAATATTTTAAAAATATTCTTACTGCACCAGAGTATAAATTTAATAAAGATTATAGGATCAGCACTTGTGTAATTCTATTACCCTAATAGAAAATTTAACTTTAATAAATGATTTCTTTACCTCAAAGATTATTAAATGTGAGTCTAGTCTTTCCAGAACACCAAAAAGATAGAGAAACTTGAGGAACAAATACTTCTTAATGGTAACACTTTCTAATCTCCTACAAGTAAAAATAAATTCTACAAATATAAAAGGGCCTTTTTTTTTTTTTTTTTTGCAGAACCAGGGATTGAACTCAGACCCTTGCGCTTGCGAGGGAAGTGTTTATTCTACTGTGGCATCTCCCTGGCCCCTTAATTTGGATTTTTTTTTTTTTTTTTTTTCTCTTAATGCCTTCAGGGCAGGTTTGGCTGGCTTGAGTTGTGGGGATCGAACCACAGCAACCTGAGCCTGACTGCTTTGTTGAAGCAGCCACTTAAAGAACTGAGCTAATGGGCAGGCCCCCTAAAAGGGTATTTTAAATAGCAAAAAATTAAAACCTTCTCAGGTATGCAAGTCCCCACATAAATCAGGTGATCACAATGCACTAGAAATACACCAAATGACAAACTGAGACTTTGGTTTATGCTTAAGCTTTAATACATGAGAAAATGTAAGTTAAAACTGGATACAAATATTGCTGGCACAATACAGGATCACACATAGACGTGGTTCAAGTAGAGTCGGTCTGGATCCAGCATGTAAGAACGCGTCCTAAGAACCTGCTGTCGAAGGCTTTCTAAAAATGACAGATTTTAAAGCAGAACAGAAGAGGCTAGAGAAGAAACAGTATTTTTTCCTTTACAAATTCCTTTGCTATTAAGAAGCTTGGTATGGAGAGGAAAGTTCAAAGGCATTCAATTCATCCAGCTATTTTGAAGACTTAAGCCTTGAAACTCTGCCGGAAGCCTGAACAGAATAAAAACTATCAGTGTTGCCTTTTCCTCTGAAGGCCTACATGTTAGTTGCATTAGCAAATTATAGCACAAATAATAAATAAAAGCTCCATTGTTAAGAAAAGATACGTTATTTTTTTCTTCCAGGTACTTAAGTAACTTAATATCTGTTTTATTAAACATAAATAAAACTTATAAAATCTGTACTATTGTGAAATTCCACTTCAACTTCAAAATGTAAAATCTGTTTTAAAAACTGTGAAAGTGAGGGTCAGGGAGATAGCTCAGTGGACTAAGCACCTGCCTGGCAAGAGCAGGGTCCCGAGTTCAATCCTCGGATCTGCAAAGAAATAAACACCACTATGAAAATGATTAAGAGTACTAGCCCTTTAGGAGGATGTCAAAATATGTTTGAAGAAATTGTCTTTTAGGTATTGTTTAGTCATATAAAACCTGTATAAAGTAAGTTATAAAAGTAAGCTATATATAAACATTCATCCAACATGAATATAACTAGAGAAGTTCAGTCTTCTTAAAGAATAGATTTGTAAGTTGATTTCTAACTTTTCAAATAAGCAATTTGCTGATCAACTCTGGAATTCATGCTAGTATCTATGAGTACCTATTTCTGCCTCCTTGCAGCACAAAAATTCGTCTCTACATATTATAAAACCTACTTGAACCCACAGGCCGGCTGCAATATCATTTTCTTTTCCTCTAAGTTCTAAAAAAATACTAATATAGAACTGTTCCTTGATCTTAGAATAAGCCCCATGAAGGTAAAATTCTTCCTTCTTAAAAGGCGCATAAAATAATTCTGATTACTAAAAAAAAGAAAGCTCCTACTTACCTCCTGAACATTGACTTTACTTCCTGAAAAATGTAACTATTCTCTCAGTATCCAAAACAATACAGCAACTAAACAAAGTATCTGATGACTGTCCGATTTAAGAGATGCATTAATTACACCAAAACTAATGAATGTTTCATTTTAACTGAACATTAGTAGCTAGCTTAAGATGTTCTTTGTACATCTGTGTAAACCATTATCCTCCTTTAGAAAACACATTTGAGTTTAAACAAAAACAAATCTCAATATTAAATATGCAACTTGTGATAAGAGATAACACTGTGAAGTTATTCAAGACACCCTTAAACTTGTCAAAGTACATTAATAATATATTTAAATAACCCAAGTACTTTAAATAAACTATTTACAAGTATCCTTTTCGGTGGGTGGAGTCTATGTGGCTCTTATAGGACCCGGATGTGTTTTGTGGGAATCCCCCACAGGGCCAAGGTATACAAGGGCCATTTACCAGCCCTGGGAAAACAAAGGCCACATGACTTTATTAAAGAAATCAGCTAAAATTCTGAAATTAACAATACTGAAAGTATCTAATTAAAATTGGTATTCCATGATTCAAAAAATGATAGAATATAATTTTTATACAGTATCACTTTAAGATCCTTTTATATCTTAATTTTAAGATTGCTTAAACATGATTCTGATATTAAAAGTTTTAATGTAAAAGTTCCTATCTGCTTTCATAGAAAATTAACTAAAATACTGTATTTTTCAAAAAGCTGAGTTTTCCCTATGACATTGCACAAAATCCATCTAAAAGTGTAAAGTGTCTAAATTTTTACAGATAATATGTGAAAACTTTATTTTTTGTTAAATTTCAGCTTATATTTCTATAAATTAATTAATCTGTTACCAAACATCTAGGTAACAAAATATTGTCATTAATAATACAAGCCAGGTTTTAAAAAAATCGGTTCTTCCTGATTTGGAAAATCTAAAGACTTAATAAGCAGCAGGCACCGGGGCACAGCACTGCTGGCCCAGGCAACCCTGATCGGGAAATGAAATTAGTTCCCTTCCGTAGGACAAGCGTCAAACCATTGCTTCTTTTTTTTTTTTTTTTTTTAACTAAAATGCAACTACTATGAAGAGCACCGCTGTTAGTATTAGCAGGTAGATAGCCTCCATACTTAATACCTATTCAAAATATAACAAGTATAATTAGGATTCCAGTAGTGTTGAGTTTGGCCGTTCCCTCAAAGGGCAGATATTGACAGACAAGCTCTGGAGAGCCGCCCCGAGCGCAGCCTGCAGGAGGGAACCCCACGCCCCTCTCCTCCCGCAGGGGGGAACCCCACGCCCCTCTCCTCCCGCAGGGCAGGGGCGCGCCCATGTGAACAAACAGGAGCAGGCCCAACTTTGAACACGCGAGGCTGGCACGGCCTGCTCCTTCCCCCTCGCGTCTTAAATTGACTCCTACGCATTCATTTTCTAGGCTTTTTGCTCCCAGTCATAACGAAGTAGTGGTCCCCGTCTTCCTTCTTCTTCGCGGCAGGCTTCTTCTCTCCGCCGCCGTCTGCTCCCCGGGACGCGGGCGGCTTCCTGGGCGCCGTGGCCGCGGGCTGGCCCTTCGTGGCCGGCTGCGCAGACTTCGAGGCAGAGTGCACTTCGGCAGAAGCTTGAGGAACAGTCACGATGGACAGAGGGGTGCGGCCAGGAGACCTGGAGGAGCTGGTGGCCGGCTTCGGGCGCGCACTCTTGTCCATGGGCGGCCTTTTGGCAACTGAAACTGCTTTCCTATCCTTCGGTGCCTGGGCAGCTTTATGGGGACAAACGGAGGACACTGAAGGCGGCTGTTTCAAGCTCATGGCTGAGCCGAGTTTCTTTGCTGGGGTCACCCCCAGCTGCGGGGCTCTGCCCTGCGGCTGTGCTCCTGGACCTGCGCCGGTGGTGTGGGGGCTGGGCTTCGTCATCTTTGCAGGAGACTGGAAAGGCGACTTAGGCCTTCTGCACAGATCTGCTTTAGGCAGCTTAGGGCACTTGGATGGCGAGCCTACAGGCGCACCAGGCCTGCAGGAAGCGGGACTGGGCTTCAGGGGCTTGGGCTGTGCTTCCCTAGAACAGCGACTCGGCGAGAGCGTCGACGCGGGCAGATCCGCGTCCCGGGTCAGCACGGCCTTGGCCTTAGGGGTCCTGGAGGCTGCGCCACATTTTCTCAAGGGCTCAGAGGTACCAGGGCTGGTTCTCGACAAAGCGAGCGAACAAGAGTTTTTGCCTCCTGGAGTTAAATGAACAGCGGAGGATGATGCATGGTTGGAAGCAGAATGTGGTTTCTTCACTGCACCCTTGGAAGACTTGAGCTTGGGATGAGAGGATGCGGCTGGAGTATCTGGAAATCTAGGACGGACGGACGCAGAGCCTGCCTTCCCTCTGGTGGGTGCTGCGGACAGCGGCGCACCAGGCGCAACCGACGCACCTGGCAGAACCCATGCACCTGGCGTAACCGACACACCTGGCGTACTCGATGCACCTGGCGTAACCGACGCACCTGGCATACTCGATGCACCTGGCGCACGCATCTGCTTTTCCTTCACCCTCAGGACACCAGCCGGAGCCCCAGGCTTTAAATTCTGTCTCTGAAACTTATCAACTGCTGACAGAGGATTCATTTCAGGGGGCTGAGGTGTTCTGGCAGGGGAATCGGGGACACTTTCATTAGAAACTCCTTTTTGAAATGCTAGAATTTTTTGTTCCAGTGTAGCAAACTGTAGTATTCGACAGGGATCGTATTTAAGCAAAAATCCTTGAAGCGTATCCCAGCCTCCACCAACGCGGACCATGACGTGCTTTCCGTGCAGCATCTGTCCCCAAAGAAAGGAGAGAACAGATCAGTAAACGAGGGGATCAACAGCCACGAGCAGTCACGATGTGTGCTATCTGCGATCTGTGGAACTCGACCCCTTTAAGGCAAAATGACAGTCTCTTTCCTGCATTCATATACTTAATAAGTATTTAATTATTTGCGAGCAACAGAAGCCCTCTGATTTGTAATGAAAATGTTCAAATCCAAAAAAATCTGAGTTAGCAATACACAAAATTGCAAACCTTACATTGTCCAAGGAAGTGTTGACTATGGAAGGAAAAGCAGAGAAAAGAAATGGGGAACCCGCCTGCTAACCTAGGAAAAGGTGATCAGCGAAGAAAACAAACAACTAAACTAAGTTATACTGTGCAACTCAGAGAATTATCTTCACATGTATTACAACAATTTCATCTTTAAAATGCTTTGATAGAGTTTACTATAGTCCATGCCTGCAGAGAAAAAACAACTCAGAGCTTCTGGACTCCAGACCTGGCCTCAAATACATTCCGCGCTCCCAGCCCCAGTGGTGCTGTCGGGGAGCCCGGCTGACCTCAGAACTGTCCCCTCAGTAGGGTCTCAAGTCTGGCTGCGAAGAGGAACTCTCAGTCTCGCTCTGGGTGCCACCACTGTTACCTTACACTGCCTTAAAGAGGAAGCTAAGGAAGAGAGAAAAGCCAGCTATGGGTGTCGCCTGTGAGCTGGGTGAGGTGTGGCAGCAAAGCGATGAAACAGGAATTGGAAGACAATGTAGACGAGAGAAGAGACATTAGCTGGTGCGTCAATGAAGGACACTGCAAAGCAGTGAGATGCCCGCCTCCTGAGAGCGAAGGGGCCACGCGATCACGTGCACCAGGACAGAGACAAGCTCACTGTATACTTATGAAGCCAAGCACTTGCTCCACGCTTCTGCTTACACTTTTCCATGATAGCATCCTCCTTTGTTCCCATTTTTTAGAAAAAGGGGAGCAAAAAGAAGCACACTGAGCAGTAGCAGCCATCCTGACAGCTGATCCCAGAGGAGAGCTGCGTGCACCCCAGCTGAGAACAGGGGACTCACCCTGATGAAGAGCACTTTATCCCCGAGGCGGTAGCGTCCTTCAGACAGGTACTCAATAGAAAATCGATGCGAACAGCTGCAAGGAGGGTCTTCAGCAATGTGTTTAACCTACCAGTAAATATGAACAGCAAAATTTGGTGCTTGTTACAAAAAATATTTTGCTTAAAGTTAAAAGGTGATGTTATTTTATAGTGAGGAAAATAAAACTCAAAGACAAAAACGCAAAGGCAATTTAGCTGTTTTATAGTTCTTCTTCACTTGCTAATGAATATGGAGATAAAACATTGCTAACCTGCCCTAAACCCCGCAGGGAGGAAGCTCGCCTCCTGGAAGGCACTCTACCAAGTGCAGAGGGCTTACAGTGCATGCATGTTTGTCAACAGGAGAGCCAACTCAAAATGCACTGGCTAACTGGTAAGGGAAAATGGCTCATTGCCTGGGGCCAGTCAGAGCAGGATGAGGAAATTTCCTTTAACTAATATCATGGGAGTCGGGATATCTACATTTGTTCAAAGTTATTGTTTTTGTTTTTTTTGCGGAACTAAGGATTGAACTCAGGCCCTTATGCTTGCCAGGGAAGCAATTATTCCACTAAGCCATCTCCCCAGCCCCAAGAGTTATTGTTAAGATAGGCAGGGCCAGTGAGATAGCTCAGTGGACTAAGCTTAGGCAGGCACAGGGACCAGGGTTCGATCCCCAGGATGCTGTGCCAGACCCCCAGGGCGTGCTGAGAAGGTGATGAGACTGGGCATTGTGGAACTTGTGCCCGTAATCCCAGCACTTTGGAGGGTGAAAACACAGGAGGATCACTATGAGTCTGATCTGTGTAGTGAGACCATGTAGACTGTGTACTAAAACACCCCCTCCCCACAAAAAAAGGGCAGAGACACACTCATATACATTCATCCATGACTAGGTAAAATTCTTTAAGGTTTCAACTTGAAAAAGTTTAGCAGGGATATAGGGCCTGTTATGGTTTGTGTCTAGTTGTCCCTCCAAAGCTACCAACAGTCATAGGGCGGGGCCTTCCACAGTTTGAGATTAACCCACAATCCAATGGGATTACGGGTTTTAGTACTGCTAGGATTATGGATGGGAGTGCTACCTCCAGCCTGGGCAGATAGCCTGAATGTAATATGAGAGAGAAAGAGACACGGACTTCCTCCTCTCTGCTGCCATTGTTGCTGTTACTCCTCCCTTCGCTCACCCTCTTGCTCTTCGCTGCCGGCATGAAAGACTGCTGCTGCTGTGCACCGCTCTGCCTTGGAGCCAGCCAAGTGTGGACCGAAACCTGCAGTAACTGTGAGCTAAACAAACCTTTCCTTCCTTCATTTTGGGTGTCGGGTATTTGTCCCAGCAACAAGAAAAGAGAAACTGAGACAGCATAAGCGTCTCCCTGGCAAGCGCAAGGTCTCAAGTTCGATCCCAAGTGCCAAAAAAGAAACAAAAGAAGAAAGAGCTTGCTAAAGCATTTACTCTGTTTCAATAGCCTCCTGAAGAGAAGGGGGTCAGGAGAAACCCTACTTTTATATGTTAGAAATAAAGTAAAAACAATTACATGGTAGGACTACAGTAAATAAAAAAAGAATTTGACAATTCATATTTTTTAACATAGAAATCATAATAAAGTGATAAAATGAAGCTTGCTTTTTGAAATATCATTGTCTGGAAAAATTTACTTATCAGCCACTATAGAAATTATTTGGGGAAAAAAAATAATTTGACTTTTCCCTAAAATATACTTTTGAAAAAGCACGATCATAATTTTTTTTATTATTGTCAAACAGACTAATCTAAACAAAATCATTTCATTAAACTTAGGTGGGAAAGAGTCTCTTTGAAAGTGCCCAATTTAGCTGAGCACAAAGAGAAACTTACTTGATTGTCTTCACTGTCTACCCAAAATAAACGGACAATGGTGGATGCCCGATGAGAAGGGCCTACAACTTATTTCCCTGTACTGCTCCCTTAACAAGACAACGTACTTAGAAAGAACTCATTTCGTGTAATAAAGTTCTCCCTGTTCATAGCCTGCGTGCACGTGTGCTCACACATGCACACTCCCACACAAACATACACGCACACTATGCACTTCAAATGGCTTAAAAATCAAGTAAAGCTGGTGGAGGTTACAGCTGTTAGAATGACCTCTCTACACAAGCTAACTAAAGCAGACACTCATTTCAGTCACTACTTTGTAAAAATTTCTTCAGTATGTAGAATTCCAATTGTATACTTAACAGAACCCCAAGATGAATTAGATAATAACTGTTGTGAATACGGAACATGACACTGAGGGATCTGTCTATCGATCGTGTATTTATAGGCAGACATTGAAAATAATTGTGCTGCACACACGTTTCAAGGAATGGATGCACTTTCAGTTTCTATAATAAGAATGCAAATCTGAGAGGTCATTATTTTCCTTACTTAAACTATCCAAATAACCACTTATACTGAGCCGTACAATCAACACTAGTCCACAACCTAAACAAGACTTCTTTTAAAATTAGAGCTACGGGTAAGAAATGTTCTCTTCTGCTTTTATTTATTGTATGTTAACAATGTAACTAGCAGGAATAGCTAAAGAAGTGAAAATTGTGTAAATGGTATTATATTCCGCCCTGTCCTTTGCACTCTCTGGTTTGTATGCATTTTATCCAGACACATATATTTTTCACAAAAGGAGCATTTTTCCTGTTGCTACATAGTTGCGTAGTGATCACAGAAAGCAATTACTCTGTTGAGGCCCTGAATCCTAATTCACTGACCACTGCCCTCTCAGGGGTTTTCCATATTGCTTATGATTCTTCACCCATGAAAATAACAGGGCAATAAATACGTTCATTTATGTTACTTTTTCACATTTCCAATTACAAAACATGAAACAGAAATAGCGGAGTGGCTCTTGGCGTCTCTTTTTCAGGGTGCTTCCATAAGTTTCCCTCAAGTACCATCCCTAAGCAGAGCTGCACCAAGATTTGCCAGCTCTAATTATCTGATTTGTAGGTAGCCGATGAGGCAAATGGTTATTAATACATTTCATGCAAATGCTTTTCTAACTTCCTTGACCATCAGGAAGTTTTAATATTGTACTTTGTCCTTGTGTGAACCCAGTTCTTGTCTATCTGCCTATCAAAAACTATTTTTATCATCAAATGTTGTCTCATCTATATAGAATGGGGAAATAATATACTATATTTTTCATTTAATAAAAATATTTTCCAGATATTTCCTTTAATTTGATTATCATTTTAGCTGGGAATGAGTATGCAGGGCTGTAATCCAAGCATTCAGGAGGCTGAGGCAGGAGGACTGCTGTGCGTTACAGGCCAGCCTGGGCTACAAAGTGAGTTCAAGGCCAGCCTGGGGTGCATAGTGAAACCCTCTCTCAAAAAGACCAACAAAAAAAGAAATCATTAAGGTTACAAAAAATTTTAAATAAACTGTATTTTTTTTACCTACTTATTCTACTTCAATTATTATATTTACAAACAAAAAAGGTATTAATAAGATAATGTAGGTAAATACATTTTGGTCTGATAAAAGGTTATTCAGGCTGACGTGTTCTTCATTTGTCCTGCAAGGCTATCTGAATGTTTTATTATAAACCTTATTACATTCCACAAAACAAAGCACCACTTTCTAAGGGTTTATTACTAATGATTTGTTCCTGGGGGGGGAAAGCTACTGGTGGCGGCTTATGGCCCTCACACCCCTCGTGACGGCTCCACCCTGTCCGCCCCGCACTGCTCAAGGCCACAAGCACCCCCCTTCGTACATGAGCAGTGACACATCGCCCTTAAAGCCCATTCCCCAAGCGCTATGCACGCTGAATACGTAACATTTTCCTGTAAACGCAGCTGGCACGTGTGCCGAGCCGAAGGCAGGCGTGGCCAATACTCACGGCCTCGTGCAGCCCTGCGTGCTGACAGCAGGACTTGGGGATGCTGAGGGACTCCTCGGGCCCGGAAGTGTTAAGCAAGGTCTCTTCTAGCTCAATTTCTTTCTCAAGTTTTACTAATACTGGTGGCTCAATCCCATATCTGAAAACAAATCAGGAAATATGATCATTCAGGGTACCAAGACAGATGAAATCTTATTTTCAAAGCAAGGTCCGCATGATCTCTTCTGCTAATTTTCCTGGGACATTTGGAAACGCTTTCTACTGCCTCCCAGATCGGCAAAAGCTCCAGACCCCAACCGGCACAGTGCAGCATCTGTTCGGTCTCTGGATGTCCCCAGTGTCCTTCCTGGGATCGTGAAAGGCAGCGTGAACATCAGCGGAGGAGTAGACCAGCAGCACAAGAGGCCCAGGCTTCGGCTTCCTCATCACACCCTGCCTGGAGAAGCCTCGCCTGCCCAAGCTGCTCTAAGACTATCTGCCTCCACTCTATTCTTAATCTAAAGTTTTTAAGTCTCCAATTTATAATTTCATATTAAATGAAGGAAAGGTTGGCGGAGAAAGCCAACACTGACCTACGCTCATGCTAGTAGGACAGAGAAAACAAAGACAAAAAAAAAAAAAAGCCAAATAAAAAATTATGTTACTTCATTTATATTTCTCTTATTGCTTTTTAGAAGGTAGTAATTTCTTTTTTCCTGTATTTATGACAGGGTCGGCAGGGAGTTCAGGGTCTTACTACTAGATCAGACTTGTAGCGATTCTCCTGTTTTCAGCCTCCCAAGTGCTGGGATTACAGGTGCAGGCCACCATGCCCACTCTCAATTGCTATCTCAGGGCACCCCGCCGGCAGAGCCAGCAGAGCAGGCCCAGGGATTGAATTCCAGAGCTCTGCCAAAGTAGGCGCTTTAGTCCACTGAGCTATCAGGCCAGTCGTAGAAGGTAGTAATTCTAAAGTAAAATTAAGTAGCTTAAAAATGCCTATGATTTGAAATTCTGAAATGCTGTGGAATACACACCTTGATACAATTCGGCCAATTTCAAGGAGACAAAGATACACTTGTCTTGGGTCCTTGTGTAAAACTGTGGGAAATAAGATCACGTGTTTTAAGGAGCAACATTAAATAGGGAAATATTGAGTTTAATTATCTCTGGCATTAAGAGAGCAAAACAAAATACAGAAGATAGCAAGCTTCCTTGTTTGGAGAAGACTCGGGAAAGACCTTTTTTTCTTGTATAAACTCTGTAAACTACTTTAAAAAGATCTAGCTAACAAGAAGATGAGTACCTTTTATAGACTTTTTTTTTTTTTTTTTTGGTGACAGGGCCTTACGATGGAGTCTAGCTTGGCTTTGTACTCGCGGCATAGCCCAGGCTGGCCTGGACTCACATGATCTTCTGCCTCAGCTTCTCAGGTGTCGGGATACAGGCGTGCGCCACCACACCCAGCTACCACCTCAATTTTATTCTAAGCTATCTTGACTAGGTGCTAACTTGTTTCTCTAACTTTATACAAACAGGAGAGAGCACTTTCTAGCTGGTTCTGTGATACCAGTATTCCCCGATACCAAAGTTAAAAGTTACAGAAAACACATCAAAAGAATAAAAAACAGTATTTCTTTTGAAAAAAAATCTTCAACAATATATAGACAAACAAAATCTAGCAACATGTAAACAGGTTTCATTATTGTGATGAAATGGGATTTATGCCAGGAATGAAAAGATATTTCAACATATGAAATCTATCAATATTAAAAGAACAAAGGAGAAAAAGGGCCAGCAAGATAGCTCAGTGGACTAAGCGCCTGCTTTGGCAAACACAGGGACCAGGTCCTGCGTGGGGCACCAGCCCCACCCCCAGGGGGTGCAGAGTGGGCGACAGAGTCCAGGTGCAGTAGCCCATGCCTGTAATCCCAGCACTGGGGAGGCTGAGACAGGAGGATCACTACAAGTCTAAGCTGTGTAGTGAGACCCTGTACCAAATATATAAAATGAAGAAAGAAAAAAAACCCCAAAGAATAAAGAAAAAGACACAAAAGTATCTGACAAAATCCACCATCCTTTCATGAAAAAATCCATAAACCAGAAATAAAAGAAAATTTTCTCAATTGCACAAAAGGCATCTGTGAAAAATCCACAGCTAACATCACTCCTAAAGGTGAAATGCTGACACTCTTTTCCCCAAGATGACGGAAAAGACAGGAGTCCCTTCTGACTTCTTTTTAGCCCTCTACTGGAGGTTTGGGCTACAGTATTTAGGCAAGAAAAATAAAGAGCATCCAAATTGGAAAGGAAAACTAGTCCTGTTCACAGTGGCCATAATCCTCCATATAGAAAAATCGTAGAGAATCTACTAAGAAACTATGATGGCCACATACAAGTTCGGTGAAGTGGCCAGGCACAACATCAGCGCACAAAGATCAGTTGTCTATGCTAGAAATGAATAGTCTAAAAGCAAAATTAAGAAAACATCCCACTTGAAACAGCTTCAGAAAGAATACAGTACTGAAAAATAAATATAAACAAAACTATAACACTTCTACGACACAACAAAACATGACTGAAAGAAATTAAAGACCATCAGAGCAGAAGCAGCCTTGTTCACGGATTAGAAGCCGTATCATGAAGGTAAGAATACTCCCCAAACTAACCTAGAGATTCAGTGCCATCCTTATCCAATTCCAGCAGTCATTCTTTCCAGAAATAGACAAGCTAATGATAAAATTAAAATAGAATTGCAAGGGGCACAAAATAGTAAAATCAATATTGAAAAAGAAAACCAAGTTGGAAGACTCACGCTTCCCTATTTCAAACATATTATGAACCACAAAAAAAAATCAGGCATGAGAGATGTATGTGTGGAACAGTGGGGTGGAATGGGACATTTGGAAGTAAATCTACACTTTTATATTCAATTATTTTCGACAAAGATGACAAGATAATTCAATGGGAAAAGAATATATAGTCTGTTCAACAAATGGCATGGGGGCAGTGGGATGCCTACATGCAAAATATGCATTTGAACCCTTCACACCATACAAAAATTTTAACTAAAAATGGGTTCAAGATCTAAATGTTAAGAGACAAAACTATAGAACTTTGAAAAAGCAAATAGGTAAAAATCTTCAGGACTTTGATCAGATAGTGGTTTTTAGATGACCCCAGAAGCACAAACAAAAGTATACAGAGATGACTAATCTTCAAAATTTTAAACATCTGTATTTCAAAGTAGTACAAAAAAGGTAAGACACAAAGACTAGAAAAAAATGTTTGCAAATCATACCTAATAAGGGCCAAGTGTCTGGAGCTTACAAAGACCTCTTACATGTCAACAAAAAGATAAATGACCCAACTAGAAGAAAAACATGGGCGAAGGTTTTTAATAGACATTTCCAAAGAAGATACATTAATGGTGACTAAGCAAACGGAAAGCCACTGAGTGTCACTAGGGAAGTGGGAGCCAGTACCACAGAGAGACACCACTCAGCCCACACGACGGTTATAAAGACGACAGGCAAGGGAGCAGCCTGCAGCAGAGGAAGCCTGGTGAGACGGTGGAGCAGCTGCCACGCTTGTGCACTGTGGCGCAAATGAAAATGTGGTGAGCCACTGTGAAAAGACTTTGATGTTTCCCGAAAAGAGAAGCGTTGGATCACCACATGACCCACCATTCCCCTCAGAGGTATGTATGCAAGCAAAAGCAAAACATATTGTTATATGGTTTGTGTCTAGTTGTCCCCTCAGAGCCTCGTGTAAGTCCTGCAGTGGATATGGCTGGCGGAGTAGAGCTTGGCTCAAGGGGCGGGGCCAGAGGAACGGGGCGGGGCTCAGGGCAGGTCTGGGGCGGGGCTCGGGGCAGGGCTCGGGGAGGGGCCAGAGGCAGAGCTGTTAAATTGGGTTAAGGGTGGCTGGCCCTTTCCCTAGCCTGCTGTATCTCTGCAGTGTGGAGTGGGTCATCCTGGCCACTGGGGCTCCCCAGCCTCTCCTCCGGCGTCTGGGATTGAGGCTACCTCTAGCCAAGAGAAGATGTTTGGGGAGCCATGGAGCCAACTGAGTATGGACTGAAACCTCCAGTAACTGTGAGCTAAATAAACCTTTCCTTCCTTCATTTTGAATGTCATGTGTTTGTCCCAGCAACCAGAAAAGGGTAAGGAGACACACATGTTCACTCAATAGCTTGTACACAACTGTTTACAGCAGCGATAACGTATAATTACCAAAAACTGAAATCAATCCAAATGCCCATCAGATGATGAGTGGATATACTGTTGAAATGTAGTGCTGTCTCGGCATTGGAATATTATTCACTCTTAAAAATGGATATAAACGAATGAACCATTACACTAAGTGAAAGAATCCAGACGTAAAAGATCATATATTGAACCATTCTACTTATAAAATATGCAAATCCATAGAAAATTCATTAGTGAGACAGAGAGATAGCTCAGCGGCATAAGTGCCTGCTTTGCAAGCATAAGGTTGTGAGTTTGATCTCTAGTACCAAAAAGAAAAAGAAAAGAAAATATATTAGTGATTGAATGGGGAAGAGAATACTTGGGATTAAGTGGTTGTAGGCATAGATTTCTTTCTGGATGATAAAAATATTCTGGAATTAGATTAGCGATGATTCTACAAATAGTAAATATATTAAAAAACTTCAACTGTCTATTTTTAAATTATGAATTTTACCTCACGTGAAGGCTACATTAAGATGTTTAAAAACAAGCTGTGTATGGTGATGCATGCCTGTAATCCCAGCACTCTAGAAGGCTGAGGCAGGAAGACCATGCAGAGTTCTAGACCAACCTGGGTTACAAAGTGAGCTCAAGGTCAGCCTTACTGTATAGCAAGACCCTGTCTCAAAAAGACCAAAAAAAAGGTTTTTTTTTTGTTTTTTTTTTTTGTTTTTTTCAGAACCAGGGATTGAACTCAGGCCCTTGTGCTTGCCAGGGAAGCACTTATTCCACTGAGCCATCTCCCCGCCCCCCCAAAAAAAAGTTTTAAAAATGTTTTTTTCTTTTTTTGAGGAACCAGGGATTGAACTCAGACCCCTACACTTGCCAGGGAAGCACTTATTCCACTGAGCCATCTCCCCAGCCCTAAAAAAGCTATTTTAAGAAGAAACCTAATATATTTAAAAAATGATGGCTATATATATATATATATATATATATAGATAGATATATATATATAACAATTTTAAAAAATAAAATGAATTCTGAAAGAAATCATACACATAAACACAGACTGTGTTTAGAAAAAAATAAAATAGGCCTGGCCACCCAGCTGGCTCGAACTGTACCTGTCAAGACAATCATGAAACATCTCCCTCTGTGTCTGGCCCCTCGCTAGAAACAGGAGGAGCACCCTGAGCCCTCACCTGAAGCGCTGTCCTGGGTGTGGTGATTGCACGCGCCCTGGCTCCCCCAACAGAAATGGCCGTGGAGGGGCCCAGGATGTAGCTCAGCGGCGCAGCGCCTCTCGGCAAGCGTGAGATCTGAGTTTGATTCCCACTACCCACTCCCTAAAAAAGTGTTGATTTCTGCATAGCATTTATTATATACCCAAAGTACAAAATATTATCATTTAAAGCAATAAAAATGTCTACATGTGAGTTTAGTTCATACAAATACATGAATGTATCCTAAATTTAAAACTTATTTTTCCAAACTCCTAAAAGAATTACTTTAAAATAGCATATCTGTGTCTTAAAATTGCCCAAAGTTGCTAGCAAAAGGTAAATAAAGAAATAAATAAATAAATAAGAGGCTCCTCTCCAAGAGCTTTAAGGAACAAACATGAGCTCATCAGCTCAATACCTAGAAATGAGTTACGGGTATCGACAGTGCTTTATTTAGTCCTGTCCCGACCTTCAGGCGGTTGAAGATCACCTTTACTGATAATAGAAACAAATGGCAGTCTTAACATCCTTTCAAAAAGACTAACCAAGGACCAGGAGAATTCAAAGCATGTTGCCTTCCCGTGGGTCCCTAGAATCTGAGCGCGCCACTGTCTGTAACGATCTGCAGATGTGGGACAAAGCCACATAAACTGAGGGACAGAAGAGCATCCTCGTGGCAGGGAGTGTAACAACTATAATAAAACCCACTCCAGTCAGTTTGCTTGTCATTACCACTGCCAACCAGCAAGCATAAACAGAGGCAGTGGGACCCATCCCTCTCCCAGGACGGACTCCCACAGTCCCTTGAGATCACAGCATGATGAATTGTGCATGTGTGTATTTATGTGCATATATATATATATATATATACAGATGTTTTGAAATATGTATGTATTGTCTAAAGCCATCAGATAGCTATCACTAGTCACTACACAGATGTCTCTGCTGACTTTAAGGAAGTAAAAAATATAAATAAATAAGTGGATAATTCCTCAGGAGAGCATGACTTTTCAAAATGAAGGTCAAAATATTAATCCTTCAGATAATCAAGTTGGCAGCTGTTGTTTACAAGGTAAACCTAACACCATAAGTACACATCATTTGGCTTTGTTATTTCTGTAATTATCTGATTAAAGAGATCTTACTAGTAATTTAGACTTAGTAGAGTAAGTCTTGATGAAAATACTAATTAGCAGAGCCTCAGTCCAGAACCTTCCTGTAGCCAATCCATTTAGCAAGATCATATTCTTAGGCATTCTGGATATCATTAGAAATGAAAAACTTGATATATTTGATTTAGTATCTGATCTTCAATTATCTTACATTTTTCTGAGAAACTGAGCTGTGGCATTTTGAATTATTATTCAAAGAGAAATACTAGAAATAAGGGATACCTAAAACATAAAAAACATCGAGAGCAGCAGCAGCAGCAGCAGTAGCAGCAGTGACAACTCACCTAAACCCTCAGATTCAAAGAGGTAGGTCTCATCTACCCCGATGTCCCTGCACCACTGCAGGAAGTTCGCAGTGTTGTCCCTGGCGAAGAATGAACCCGAAGCGGCATCTTTCTTACAAGGCACTTTTCTCAGTGGGAAATCCTGGAAAAGATAAAGGTAACACCTTAAAATACATCCAGGATGCTTTTATCAAATATCCATTTTAGCGTTTCAAGGTAAATTCTCAACACATTGAATACAGCGTAAGAAGTATGTGACTTCAGGGGAAAACAGACATTTTCCCAAGTGACATTTATTTTAGCTTAAACATATTCCAGAAAATGATTCCTAGGAAAGCAATCTGTCAAAATTAGCAATAAGGTCAGGGCTGCAGAATCTGCCTTTGAAAATCACACAGGAATCTTAATAAGATAAACCAATAGCTTCATCATTCCAAAGCACAGCACAGTGGTGTATCTCTCCTAACATAGTTCAAGACAGACAAAATTACTGCCACATCACAGTCAATAGTCTTACTCCTTTTTGCGCACTTCCTTACTTACAGATTCATAAAAACAGTTCTGATTTCATGAGGAAATTATCAAACAAGGAAGTAGTTAGCCATGCTTAATTCTTTGCACATTGATGGCCTAAGTTCCATAGAATCCTTTCTTTAAACTGTCTGGCCCAGGAGTATTGAGATAATCCTGCTGAGCTTCAGGTAGGACTAGTAATTGTTTCAAATTTTTGCTTGAAAATAGAACCCACGAACATGATTCTTTTGAACACAGTGGGTACCGTGAGTCTCTCTCCACCTCTACCCCTTAGTTCCTCTCTCTAGAGACAGCCACTACGACCAGCTCGGGTACATCCCTCTTGTTGCTGTTATTTTTTAGAACCGAAATAGCCCGTGAGGTTTTTGAATTGAAGACAGAACACGTCATCATCACAGAAAGTTCCACAGTACAGCAACATACAGACAGGAGAAGCACGAGCTGATGTCCTCGCGGGCGTCTCGTAACTTCGCTTTACACAAAGCCGCGCACAGAGCCATACCTGCAGCACCCCATAAACCCACTGCACAAGCATGCATAATGATAGGGCAGGCATCTTTTAGGGCTCAAAATAACAGATTTAAATCATTACTTCTGCACCTGTGTAATATCCCAGTGTATCTAGAGACCCTAATTTTCTCCCAATCAGATTTTACCTGTACATTTTAGATATCCAGAATGATCACATTCATCATAAACAGCTTACACCTATATATGACTAGGTACCATAATTATGCTTTAAAACTTCTTACTAATGTATATGAGGTTGTTCCTAACTTTTTGTACTACCATATGTATGAATTTATGATTTCTTCAAATTCTTAGGAGTAGAGAATTATGTATCAAGGAGTCTATTTTAATGTTTTTATACACACAAATAGACTTATCTGTATGTATATACATATGTTTAGTGCGTATGTAGATATGTCCATACGCAGGACAGTGAGAGTAGACATAGCCACTGGCCTCTAGACTGGCCCGCTAATAGACTGTTGGCACCCAGGCTCTAAACGTTTTTTTTTCTTTATGGTACTAGACCAAACTAAGAACTCCCACCAGTTAGACAAACACTCTACTGCTAAGCTATATCCCCAGCAGTTATTATTTATTTGTTAACTTTGTTTATTTATTTATTGTATATTTGGTGCAGGGTTTCACTTTGCAGCTTGGACTCATAGCGATCTTCCTGGTTTCAACCTCCTGACTCGGTGCTGGCTTGGCATGTGGTGCTGGGGATCGAACCCCGGTCCCCGCGACTGCCTAAGCAGGCACTTGGTCTGCTGAGCTATCTCACCGGCCCTTGTTAACTTGATTTCTGGTCAGTGTCTCACTGAGTTGCCTGGGCCAGCCCTGAACTCGCAGCCCTCCTGCCTGCGCCTCCTAATCAGCTAGGACTTCAGGTGTGCGCAACTACACTCAGCAAGACCTCCAACTCTTGGAAATACCCACATGGGATGAAAAGAAAGAAACCTGATCAACTTCGAGTCATGGCTTGAGGGTCAATAGAGGTTAGCTTTTAAAATTAGCTTTTAAAATTAATTTAATTAATATCGATGGGTTCAGCACCAAGGCAATATGTGGAAAACAGCGACAGCAGCTGCTTCCTGAGATGCAGGGACTGTGTCGCAAGATCTTCTCTCCTGCAGCCCTTGCCAGGCCTGTAAGGAAAGTCTACCGTAAGGGGCAGCTGCCGAGGACCTAACCTGCCAGTCAAGCACAATACGGGGTACCAGCCGCACTGCGTCATCTGATTGCAATGAACACTCATAAACAAACTCTACAAGTTAAATGTCAGCATTTCCACGTTCAAATAGCATTTCAGATGTCCAGAAAGATTAACTCAGTCGTGCCAGGTGTCACAGCCAGATCTAGGAGAGAAGCCCGCGCCTGTGGAAGTGGTGGAAATGCACACGAGCAGGCTGCTCGGGAGCACGGCAGAGTGTCGCTGCTGTCCTTACCCCGGCTTCTGCAGAACCGCAGGTTCTCACCATCCTCTGAAGAACGTCGATCAGCTGACATAACAATACTCCATTATCAAGTTCTTCCAATAATCTCTCCGCTTTGATTTCAAAACCTAAAACGTTATTTCAAGGTTAAGATTCTAGAATAGTAAATGCAGATAAAACAGTGAAAATTTAATGACTAGAGTAAGACTAGAGCTGAAAACTAGATGAATATCAGACTCCAAAGAGCCCTGCTTTGAAGACAGCAGTGTTAAGATGAATACCATCACGTTACGTGAGAGAAAACTAAGACAAATGCATCCGTGAGGCCAAAAAAGACATTCACGTTTGTTTTATTTCATTGAAAATGAATGAAATTCACTACATATTAATACTTTTTGCTCATTCTTTATAAATAAGATGGGTCTACAGAGAACCAAGACACAGAAGTGGTGACTGGGAGGACAATCCAGCCCCTCGGAGACCCGGAATCCAGACACTGGAAAATGATTTGTGGAAGAAAAAAGAGAAACAGATTTTGGGGATCCGAAGGCACGGACAGGGCACATGCGGGCTAGCGCGCAGCGGGAGCGGGAGCGAGCTGAGCCGGAGCTGGGCCTCTCGGCGGCAGCACACACATCAGCTCGGCTTCAGGAGGGGCAGACCCGGGTACCTGGGGACTCAGGACAACTGCAAGGTGACTTCACTGCCGGGCTCCCAGTGCACCATGGGAGACAGCCTCGGGGCACGAGTGGACAGGCTGGCCGTGGACCCCTGAGCCCCGCGGGTCAGCGCGAAGGCCACAGCCCACACCACAGGGCCTGTCCACACAGGCCTGGGCGCTGGGACCTGCGCGGACCTGCGTGCACCGCCTGCACGTGCCCAGCAGTTAGAGCAAGGACCCCTCTCAGTGTGGACACGGCGACGGCCTGGGCAAGCAGGAGGGCCTCGGACCCCTCTCAGTGTGGACACGGCGACGGCCTGGGCAAGCAGGAGGGCCTCAGACCAGAAAGACTGGCGAGAAAGTCAGACCTGCCGGACTCCAAAAATGCAGACCCACAAGGAAACCACTCATTCAAAACAGGGGGGCAAGGACTGAACTTCCGGATGCCACGAGGCCTTCTGCTCCAAAAGAGAGAAAGGGAAATTTTAAAAATAATAATAAATTTAAAAATATATCAAAAACAGTATTTTTGGACTCTTTTTCTTTTAACTTTTTTCTATTTTTATTCTCTGTATTACTTCTCTCTTCTTTTATCTTCTATCCCTTTGTTTTCTGCTACCTTTATCCAGATCTATAAATATCCTTCTACTTCAAGGTAGGATCATTTGTGTCACTTTTCTCTCATCTCCCACTGTCTAATTTTTCAAATTTTTCTTTTCGCATTCTCCCATTCCCCAAACCCTGCATCTTTATTTTTTTTATTTTTTTTTAATATTTATTTATTTATTTATTTTGTGTCTGTGTGTGGCCAGCTCAGCCCACCAGGGGGCGGGGCCGGCTGCCACGTGGTGCTGGGGGATTGAACCGCGGTCCCTGTGCTTTGCTAAGCTTGTTCTAAGTAGGTGCTTTAGACCACTGAGCCATCTCACCAGCCCCAACCCTGCATCTTTAAGTAGTACATCATTGAGCTTTACTGCTCGTTAGGTAGTTAACTCCATGTTAGTACTGATGAGTTATTTTCTATCATTAGTAGAGGCATAGTCATCTCACTCTGACATGTTACCGACGTTTGCTGTATGTCAATATCGTTGGTAGATTTCTAAGGGTAAGAGTGACATTACTGGTTCTTGTAGCGTGTCCGTATCCAGTTAGCCTTGGACAGCATTACTGTTGCCAATGTTCTTGATACTGCCAGGGTCACAAAGTTGTTGCTAATAGTTTTTTCTCTACCCCAATACCAGGATTATCCTTGTGACACAAGTATGGCCCATTCCCAGAGAAGTGGGTGCTGGGTCAATTACACTGTCGCTACCTCCCCATAGTGGAGCTGATCGGATCTTGTGAGCCAACGGACTATCGTTAGCCACGCCTGCGTGCAGCACTGAAAAACAGGCTTAACGCAATCTCTATACTAGCAACAAAGTCTACCCACTATAAGTGACAACAGGGGCCGGGGAGATGGCTCAGTGGAATAAGTGCTTCCCTGGCAAGCACAAGGATCTGAGTTCAAACCCCGATTCTGCAAAATAAATAAATATAAGTGACAACATAAGAAGCACAAAATTTTAAAAAGTATACAACAGTAGAAACAGGACAAAAATGGTAACAAAATGCTCCCCAAAACTACCAAGCACCAAAGCGCATCCATGGGTCTTCAGTGAATGAAAACAAAAGCCACATGACCTAAGTGTGTGAAAGGCTTACAGGCATGGTGGTGCACGACTGGAGTCCCAGCACTCTGAAGGTGGGGGCAGGAGGACTGCTGAGAGTTTGAAATCAGCCTGGGCTATGCAGTGAGTTCAAGGCCAGCCTGAACTACATAGTGGGACCCTGTCTCAAAAAAAAAGGATGACAGAGGGTCTGAAAAATGAGAACAATGAGGTTCCTAGCAGGCTCACAGAAAATAGAACTCATCAGATAATGGCAATAATAAATGCAGTAATCACGGAGTTTACAAAAGATGCCAACAAAAAGCTGCCCGAGCTTTAAATAAATATATATATATATATATATATATATATATATATATATATAAAACAAGTTTAGCAAAGAACAAGAGTCCATGAATCTGTTCTACTTGAGCCAGCTATTGCCCTGCTGGGTATCTCCCCAGAATTAAAAATATCACACCACAGTGACACATTCACACTCATGTTTAGAGCAGAACAATATGTAGTGGCTAGATTATGGAAACAGCCCAAATGCCCATCAACCGAGAAATGGATAAGAAAATGTGGTCTTTTTATACAATGGAGTACTACTCAGCCATGAAGAAGGATACACTGGAGACTTTTATAGGCAAATGGATCCACTGGAGACCATACTCATAAGTGACATAAACCAGGCACATATGTGCAAATATCGTATTGTCTTCCCAGTGTGAGAAACTGAAAGAGCAAATAAGATTAAAATGTAGAGTAGATATTGCAAAATGCCAAAAAAATCCATTTGACCCAGCTATTCCCCTCCTAGGTATCTCCCCAAGGGAGTTTCTAAAACACCGGATTACTGCATTACACAGCACAGTGATAGCACGTTTAGAGCAGCACAACTCGTTATAGCTACATCTTGGAAGCAGCCTGCGCCTCCACCAGCGAAGGGGCACGGAGCGTGCGGCACTCACACGCCGTGGAGCACTGCTCTACTTACGGAAGGATAAACGGAGTCCTGCCCGGGAGAATGGATGTGCCCGGGACCACGATGCTAGGTGAGGGGAACCGGACACACGGCTCAGACAGTACGTGGTTTCTCTTGAATGAGAAACCCTGAACATAAATAGCGAGCAGAATAAAGGACAGACAATAGGGAAAAAGTGAGAGAGAGAGAGAGAGAGAGAGAGAGAGAG
>NW_004524580.1:29120935-29146045 GCF_000260255.1 Octodon degus | reverse complement strand
GCGCCTTACGCACGCACCTCCACCTCACGGTGGGTGTAATCAGCGCTGCTAGCATGACTTTTTAAAAGATGGACTGTTACAATTTAAAAGTAAAATACCAATACAAATTGCCAAAGAATGGCAACTTTTTGCCTCTAAAATGTCTTCTTTAAAATATGATTAAATAGTAAACTTTAAAAGTTACCAAACTGATACTATACAACTACAGTGTTTCATATGTGTTTACTTATCTTAAGAGGACCAGAAATAAGCTTTAGGATGTTTCTTTCATTAAACCCTTCCTGGGCTATACAAAATTCCATATTTACAGGAAATGTTTCCTGGGAAGAAAGCTCAGGCATTCATCATACTCTCTAGTAAAATAAAACGGACACGATGCCCGACTTTCTCTAACCCGGCACTGCCTCCTCAGTTTCACGACTGTCCCTCAGATTGTCACGGCTTACCTAAGAGCAAGGGGCATAGCATGGGGTACAGTAAAATCAAAACAAAGCCAAGCCAAATTAGACCTCTGTACGTGTTTCATTTCATTTTGTTTTGAAACAGGGTCTAATCATGTAGCCCAGGCTGGCTTCAAAGTCACAGTGATCCTCCTGCCTCAGCCTCCCGAGAGCTGGGATTACAGGCATGCACCACCCCACCCCACCACAAACCTACGTACTTTCTAAAAAATATTTTATCGTTAGTAATGAAAGGATTATGGAAAGCTACTGTCCTTTTCAATTAAATTTCAAATTTTCTGCTATCACAGAGCCCAAGTTTTGGGTGGATCCGGGTATTTCCTCAACTGGACAGAATGCAAGCTTGATGAGAACAAGGATTAACTATTCCATTCACTAGAGTCCCCAGGCATCTGCAACAAGCACTCCTTTGACACACAGAAAAATGTGTTGAATCAGAGAACAGAGCGCGGGGTATCTTCGAGCCTTACCTAATAAACCAGCCAGCCAGATGGACAGGTCTTCCTGCATGGGCAGCAGCGTGGCTTCGTGCCTCACAGCTATCCACTCATCATACTGGCAAACATCCGCCAATCCTGGCCCGTGTCTGGGAGTCAGAGGGCTCCGTGGACTGAGCGGCAGATCCTCTCCAAACCACACCTGAAGAAAACGCCGATCAGCTGAATGGATGCAGCCTTTGCTCAGGGTCGCCATAATCCGTGTCTGTACTCAAACAATGAACTATAAAGCCACGCGTTACATACATGGGCACAAAACTGAGATGGCGCTCGGAAATTATAACTGAATTGGAAGCAAATGCTTAGTTTAGACACGTGCTGATGTTAACATCTTGATTCTGACGATTTCATTGTGTTTGTGTAGGAAGATGTCCTTGTTTTAACAAATACATCCTGAAGTTCTCTGTGGAGCAGTAGACTGGCCACTTAAGCAGTGCAACAAACTAACTCCAACATACTGTACTTAACAACTGCTCTGCACGCTTGTTTAAAAATTTCAAAGCATTTAAAAAAGTGTAGTGAATCTAGTCCTTTGTTGGCTTTTAATCAGAAAATATTTCCCTTTACAATTCATTGCACTTATTGAGATTTGTTGAGGGAAGTCTTACTATACCAAATCACAAGCCAAAGCAATACTTATGTAATCCAAATGAACTTTGGGGAAAGATAAAGAACCAGCTTCCAATCTTCTATGATAAGAAATAAACGTGCTTTTAAAAAAGAAGTCCTGAAGTCAAAGCAAGAAAATGACTGCAAGGATATGCAGAAGGAAGGAAAGAAATCTAGTAAGATTACCCAAAAACAAAGTGAAAAATAAGTAATCTGAGGAACATTATTTCCAGAATTATGTACAGGTAGAGACCGGCAAATGAATTCCTAGACATATGAGGATTCTATAAACATCTAGGATAAATACTAAATGTTATTTATTTCCCAGAATTCTCTCAAAATGATTTTAAAGGGAATATAGTAAAGATTTACTAATTCCTTCCTTCATAAGCATTTTATTTCATATAAACCTAGAACTCAATATAATACACTCAGTGCACAGTATTCAATGAAAAATACTTGTTACATAATTAAAGACTAGAATAGACACTAGCAAGTGCCTCTCTCATCAGAGCCAAGGTGCGTCATACCATCAGCCATACACTACAGCCCATCCAATGTGCTGCTGTCCTTCAACTAGGTGCCTGAGCTAAAATCAGGCAAAGCAGGCATGCGTGTTTGTCCACAAGTCCCCAGTCCTCATAACTCCCCTGGTGCCATCGAGCATTTCACAGGTGACAAGAAAGCCCATTATGCTTGCCTGTGCCTCTAGCCACACTGTTTCTCATATGTGACTGCACTGTTTTCCTGCCAGCTCTAATAGACAATGAATGATCTAGTGATTAAATCACTGCATAAATCAAGAGAAAATTGTTCTGTGATATGTTTGGGATTTCACCAGGTGCCGGCCACATTTTGGAAATCGTGCTACCAGCGCTATCTAGACCCAGTTCCGGATCAGGGATACACAAGCCGGAATTACTCTTTGGTGTGAGGTCTGTAAACTCCATGTGGCCAAATATTACCCCGTTATTTTTCTAAATAAAGTTTTATTGGGACATACACACACACACACATACACACACACACACACACACACACGATGAGCACAAGTCAGGAGGGTGGTTTGAAGAAACTTGATGGTGACCCTTGAAACTAATATTAGCAGAAGTCCTTCTTACTTTCCGCCACATGAGAGAAAGGAAGACATGCTGCATTACCCTCTTATTATAAGCAGAAGACTTAATAATACCTTGGGCCACTCAACAGCATGTAAATGTTAAAAAGTTAGATGTTCCTAACAAAATCTGCACACACGAAAGTTGTTCCCTCAGCTGAGAGTCATCATATGGAAGAAACTGGTAATCTACAGCCAATCTACAGAGCTCGCTCACACTTAGGCTACACTGCATGCCGACAGAAGAGAGCCGCTCCTCAGAAAAAGTTCAAAGCTTTTAGCAGATTCTCGAAAAGGACTACAAGTTAGAAGAAACAACAAATTCTTGCTCATTGGCTTTGGGATTGTGTGTTTCTTTAGTAATCAAAATAAAGAACATAGAGCCGGGGAGATAGCTCAATGGCACAAGTGCCTGCCTGGCAAGTGCAAGGTCCCAAGTTCGATTTTTGATACGAAAAAAGAATAAAGGACACAGAAGAACAACACAGGACATTTCAGTGTATTAAATTAATAAGAAATCAGTTGATGCTGGCTGTCCCCTCTCACAAGGCATTTATACTAGCTGTCTAATCCATTTATAACTAGCTGTCTAATCCAGCTAGCAAAGAATGAGGTAAAAATCTTTGGAAGTTCTCACCTGAGTGAGAAAGGTAAAAACCTCCATGAGACACATCAAGGGAAAGAGTGTTGGAAAAGAATTAATGAAGATAGGTGTGTAGGATCCAGATCAGAGAAGATTTCATGGACCCATAAGATGAAACCATGAAAAACATCAAGAGAAGATTAATGGCCCTTCAGGCAGAAATCAGAAAAACATGTATGCAATATGGCAGAGAAAAGTGCTCTAGGAGGAATCAAGGAAAAAACTGACAGGAAACTAATGAACTGCTGGGGCTGCAATAAAGACAGAGTAGAGAAAGACTCAGAGCAGAGATAGTTCCAAGTAAAAGGAATTCCGAACATGTGAAGATGGAGGAGGACCAAGCGCTTTGGGAAACCGGCCAGATCCCTAGGTGTCAAAAGGCCTCTTAGAAAAGCAGATGGGTGTGGGCAGCGGCACTGAGCAGGTCGCTGGGTAAGGAGAGCCGTCCTCAGGTTTTCTTTTCCGTTCCGCCTAGACAGGGTCTCACTATGTGGCTCAGGCTGGCCTTCGTCTGTCATTCTCTTTCTTAATTGAAAAAATAATGAAAAGAGTGAACAAAAGGGCAGGCTTTCGTGACACAAGCTCGAGGCCGAGGTTTACAGCTGCATAATTCTGGCGGGCCGTCAGGGCAGCCACAGTTCTGAGGCGCCGTCCAGGGAGTGCGGCTCCAGCAGGTGCTGGGCTTGTGCCACCTCACGCAGGGCCGGCTAGGCCCGGCCTGGAGTGAGGGAGCAGACACTCACACAGGGAGGATGCGATCTCAAAGGGGCAGAACTAAAGTCTGACTCGAAAGTCTTTCCGATGCATTTCATTTGCAGGTGCGTGCAGCTTTCTAGGCATAGGGATTCAATGTGACTTTTTTTTTTTTTTTTAATGTTTTTGGTACAAGGTCTCACTACCTAGCTTAGAATTATAGTGATCCTCCTGTTTTTAGTCTCCTGTAATCCCAGAAGAAAGCCTGGGATTACAGGCTTTAATGTGACTTTTATCTTTAACAATCTGATCAGATTCTATTTATATCAAAAGAAAGAAAAAAGGGAGATTTGAGAAATAGCAACTAGCAACCCTGGAATCACTCAAGTATCACATTATTCTGGTTCTTCTCATTCCTGCACCATAAAATAAAAACTTCACTCTTTCACGTTTCTCATTTTAATGCTTATTCACACCCAGGCATTCACAGAGCATGTATACAATTATCTAAAATTAAAAACAAATACATACATTTATTTTCACTTAAAGTTCTTTTAATTGCAAATACATATTCAATAGTATTGAGAGGAAAACTACAAAATATTTCAATATTTTTCAAGGTGGTATAATAAGATGCACCCACCAACCCTAAGAGAGTTCTGATTTTTCCAAATAGTCAACATGCATACAAGCCTAAAAATAAAACCTAGAACTAGAAAGTCAAAATACAGTACCCATTATTAAAATGTGCTATTTAAAAATTCTAGTGCAATAAAAACATTTGGCGATAATTGTAGTACTCCACTAATTATATTAATCCATAATGTAAATAGATATTTTTCCCAAGAAAAATACTTACTTGAATTGCAGGCTGCATGGTCATCTAGGTAAACATGAAACTGTTATTCTGAAAAAGAAATAATATATCAACAAGCAGGCAATGAAGCTTCCCTACTCCCTAGTGCCCCCAAATTGCACGATTTAGGGATGTGCTTGGCTCTTCTGTTCGCGAACCTAACACATTCTCTTCAAGTTAGGATAGTCTGATTATCGGAGAAGCCACAGTGACTCCTCACCTCTTGCTTCCTCAGGATATTTCTCATTTGAAAGAGGAAAACCCTAACCACACTTCAATACACTGTTTCTGTCACCGGTATCAAAGCAATTCTTCAAGTATCTGTCCAGCAAGATAAAATTAAGAACACAGTGTAGCTCTTCTGCTAGTCTCCTAGAATTCTACTTTTCTCTCTGAACAAAATATAAATATTAAATGAACATAAATAACATAAAACTAAACTGAAATTCAAGCATCTTTCATCTGATCTTCATAGAGATGATGCAAGCTTATTTGGATGGACTTTGGGTTTTGGTGTTGCTGTTCCTGTTGTTTGGCTGGTTGGTTTCTTTTTTTGGGGGGGGGGTAACCAAGAATTTAACTGAGGACCTTGCGCTTGCCAGGCAGCCACTGTGCCACTGAACTATCCCCGGCCCCTCAGACTTTGTATAAATTCACAAGCTTTTTGTGTTAGACAACAGGTAATAAAAGAAACTATCAACTTTAACTGTAAAACAAAAATATTCAATGCCTCCCTATAATAATTTTAAAAAACAAACAATCCCTCAATTTCAGCTTCTAGGTACTACTATTGAAAACCACAAGGAAAGAAAAACTTTAATTAAATGAATGTAATTCTTTAATGTTTTGTGAAAGGTTTAAAAACCCTCAGAATCATGTAGGATATACAAAACCAGGTTATTGATTGCTTATAGTAACACAATAAATTAATGTTTTTTATGTTTTACCACCATTGAAACATTCTAAGAAAAAATAAAATAAAATAAAATAAAGCCACTTCTAAGAGGCTAAAATGCCAAGAATTTCCACGGAGAAGTTCTGTTCTCCCAGTTTTTTTTCGTTTTTTTTTTTGTTTTTTTTTTTTTTTTTTTTTTTTTTTTTTTTTATATTTTTTATGTTTTTAGTACAGGGTCTACAGGGTCTCACTACGTAGATTGGACTTGTAGGATTCCCATTTTCAGCCTCCCAAGCACTGGGATTACGGGCACACGCCACCACACCCAGTCTCAACTGCAGTCTCAGCAAACCCCGAGGACAGGGCTAGCACAACACACCGGGGATTGAACCTGGCTGCCATGCTCTGCCTAAGCAGGCGCTTTAGTCGGCTGAGCCATCTGGCCAGCCCTCTCCTTGCAGGTCTAACAGACACACCTCATGTGCAGGGCTAGCTCACCATTCTTCCTCAGGAACATCTCCCCGGGCACCAAAGTTGATTGTGAGCTGAACCTAACCGAAGGCCTACTATGGGACCACATTTGCTTTGTGGGAAGGCAAAAGACAAGAGAATGTCCTTTCTGTTGTCGTTTTTCCTTCTCTCCTCCACAGCAAAAGGCCAAAGTACAAGTGTGCATTACTAACGAGCTTGTTATGCTTCCCACGAGCCAATTCAGTAGGGAATACATTTTCCTGTAGCATAAATAATCCTTTGTCCCCAACAAAGATCCACAGTAAGAAGCTTCCGAGTCCATTTTTTAAAAATGCAGCAAAGAAGCTGCCCCTACGAAAATGGAGTTCCTCATCACCAGACAAGAGCTGTAACAGTTGGAACTGCCAGCCCCGAACAAAAGCGAGCCCAAATTATAAGGCGTGTACACACGCAGAACAGTGACACATTCACAAAGCCCCATCGCAGGAATGCTCGGTCGCTGTGCTTCTCCAGAAAATTCAGCAAAATCAGTTGGATGAAATAAACGAGGAACTTGTGAACAATACTCAGTTACTTGAACTTTAGCAAAAGTCTTATGCATAGTCTTGAACCATTCTTGTGGAACTGAAAGAACTACTTTTAAACTGGCAAAGGTGTAAGCATCCAGATTATCTTTAAAGAGGAATTCTTTAAAGACCACTCAGATAAGTTATAATGAACCCTCATCACATACCCTCATATATTAAGTACCTTGTGTGTGTTTTTATTGGAAAATTATATAGTCAACATAGTAGTCAAGCATCCGTTCCTCAGTGTGGCCATTGCTCACGTGGTACAGTTTTCTGGCCATTCACTCACTATTCCCTTCCCAAACCATTCTTGTATCTTGGACATTTGACGACAGGAGTAGCTTCCTAGTTATTTCCAGCCCTGGTCTGCACCAGACCACTACGCTTGCTTATTCCTTCTTTTCATGCCTATTTTCATCATTTCTGTCTGTCCCAAAACATCTCAGCCTTCATCTTTTCACGTAAATCAATTATACTGAATCCTTAACACTTATTGTTGGAGCCACATCTTAATTGTCTGAGTTGGTACTTGCAGGGGAGGGGCCTCATTTTTGCATTTGTTTTTGCCTTTCTCCCTTTTTGGAAGTCTACTTTGACTCTTTACCAACAGAAGGCAGGGCTGGGGGAAGAACTCCCAGTTCAGCTACACGCTAACCACACTGGGATCTCTCCTGAGACAAACCTCTGCAAAGATCGAAAGCATGACATTCACTTCTTGGGAAACGTCCGACCGTGCACGCCCACCAGAAGCTTGCCAGGACTTGGGCCTCACCCCTGCATCCTAAAATGTGTCGTTGGCGCCACCATAAATAACACAGTGATTAGTTACAGTGAGGCTCTTTTTCATAGTTTGGCTTAGACCACAGGAGAAAGCCACCCTGTGGAACCAACCCTCAGTCTTGTGGCTGTAGGCTCTGAAGCCAGGCGTAACAGAACAACCACATTTTCCTTCCTCTTCCACATTATCACACATGCCGATGGAGAGAATTCAAAGTAGCACGGCTCGTTCTGATACAAGCCTGCGTTCAATCAGGAAGAAGAGCAAAAAAGCACAGAAGTTAAGCAAGCTTCATCAGGAAAAATACAGCATTAGTTGCCACTGATTCGCCCATCCATTCACCACTCAGCCACCAGTACTGGCGAGACCCATGGCTACAAGGGTGAGACAGGGACCCAGGCTACAAGGGTAAGACAGGGACCCAGGCCACAAGGGTAAGACAGGGACCCAGGCGGGAACAGTGGTGACTGCTGGGCAGAGGAAGAGGAGATTTGGGAGAAAGGCAGAGGGGCTCTTTCGATGGGAGCAGAAATATTTTATAGCATGGTAAGTGGTGAGAACATAGGTATTTTTATACAGGACTATCTGTCTGTACATGTGTTAAAAACCACTCCACATTTATAATGTTTCATTTAGAAAAAGTTGGAAAAAAATAACCTTGCTTATTTAAAAAAAAATAAGTCTCACATTGAAAATTTTGTCTTAAACTGGGCATGGGGCTACACACCTATAATCCTAGCACTCAGCAGGCTGAGACAGGAATATCCTCAGACAACTTGGGCTCTACAGAGGGAGTTCAAGACCAACTTGAATTACATAGGGAGAACCTGCCCCCCAAAAAAATACCCCACAAAGCGATTATGACAGATACTTTCCAATTGCCTACCAGAGAAAAGAGAAATGCTATATCCACACCTAACATGTTGCATATATTTTTAAATGTGAACTACATAACCTGCCATAAAAACACCAGGGTGGTAGAAGGTATGAGACACAGCTGGCACGCATCTAATTCACGAGCTGGAAGTAGTAAACCTTCCAAGCCTTGGCTGTTCTCATCTGAAGAAAAGGGCTATTACCACCTCCCTCATACAGCTGCTATAAAAATTAGAGATGATACAGACACAGTACCTGGCATACAACCAGCACTTAATAAATGAGTCATTATAATTCTATGGCCAGCCATAATTATAGTTCATTTAATATATTTATCAAATTAAAACTACACATCATTAAACATAATTTACATAGCTTCTTTTACCAATACAAAAATATGGCTATAAGTGAAGGTAAAAGTCTTCAAATACCCACATCAGAATCAGAACTCAGAACTTGTACCTAAGATTCTCTCTGCTAGAAAGAGGCTTTGGGAATTTATTTCTAACGCTGGCTCTTTGCTCCGGGAGCCTCCCTGCCGGGCTCTTCACTGCCCGAGCTGTACCCACCTCTTCATGTGGGAAACACTCACTCAGCAGCATTACTCCTGCACTCTGCCGGCCCCACAGGTGAACAGAACAGCCACGCCACTGCCCCTGCAAACCGATGCACTGGCGGAGAAGGCTGGACACAGCAGAGCCACAAATGAAGGCGTGAGGTTAAACTGCTGCCACTGATTGGGAGGAAAACGCACAGACTCCAAATGAGAACACAGCAGGCGCCTACTGCGGACTTAAAACGAAGGAAATCATTTGCTAGAAGAAAAGCGTAAATGTGCAGAATGGTAGGAGTCAGCCAGAGAAGAAAGAACAGTTCTGTGCCTTTTTGCAAAGGCTGTGAGCAGGGAAAGCACTCAAAACATCACTAGTAGACTGGTATCAGGTAGAGAGCATTCGGATACTGTCATTTATAATTAATACATCATCATCATCATCATCATCATCATCATCATCATCTACATGAATGGGATTGATACAGATTTTGCCTCGTCCACAGTCCAAAGAAAATATGTATAATGATTATGGGTTGAGGTAGTAGCAGGTTACTTGAGCAGCCTTGTGTACCCGAGGGCTCAGCAAGACAGAAACAAGAACAACTGAGGCTGGTATCCGGTACAAGATCCAAGAGGTCAGCTGTGCCAGGGGCCAGGCTCTGACACTTGCAGTACCTGGCACTGATTCAATCTGAATGACCTAACTTTGTATTACCTACAATTTTTAATTTGTCATAAAATTTTATGGTCATTGGGCCAGCCAGATAGCTCAGCGCATTAAAGTGCCTGCTTAGGCAGACACAAAGGCTGGGATTCGATCCCCAGCCTACCTGCCAGCCCTGCCTTGAGAGTGAGCATGGTAGTGTGTGCCTGTAATCCCAGCGCTTGGGAAGCTGAAAACAGGAGAATCACTCTGAGTCCAATATATGTAGTAAGACCCTATAGACCCTGTAGACCCTATAGGCCCTTTACTAAATACATTAAAAAATTTTAATACAAAATAAATAAAATTTTGTGGTCACAAATTTAAAAACTCAAAATCAGTTTGCATATATATATATATATATATATATATAAAGACAAATAAGCAAAACATACACTCACATAAAGAAAAGTAAGAATAATATTTAATAGTCATTAAGAGAAAACAGCTTAACTGGTATGTTGGACGTCCATACACTGGATTCACTAAGCCACCCAAAAGAATAAGACAGAGCCACTGCCCCGACAGAGCCACTGCCCTGATACAAAAAGTGTCTACTACATAAACCAAGGCAGCCAATAGAACAGTGGACATAATGTTACTGAGATCACAGTGCTTTTCTAAAGTCTGGATGTATAAAAAAATATTTGAACATAGTTAATTTTTCCAACAACCTATTTTATTTTTAGGATCAAAAATACGAACAAGTCAAGGGGAAGGGTGTAGCTCAGGGTGGAGCACTCACTTCACGTGCGTGGAGTTTTGGATTCAATCCCTAGCACTGCAAAAAGTAGGTGTGTTCGTGTGTGTGTGTGTGTGTGTGTGTGTGCACATAAACAAGTCAGATAACCAGGGGAAATGAGGACTTTATGCTTAACACTTCACATGAAGTGAGGCCCTTCCCACAGGTACGAGTCTGCCTGCTGGCCTACAGCGAGCTGCTGAGTGCTAGCTGCCGGCCAGCACGTCAGCAGGGTCCAGATAGCTGAGCTGAATGCCACAGATTCCTGCCATGCTGTCTGCAGCAAAGACACACCTAGTGGAACTGCCACACTGCAGGTCTTTGGAAGTTTGTTACTCATTCATGAAATGTATAGTAACTTTCTATTAAACAATGTAACATCGTCTGTAACATCGTAATAAGTGGAGAAAATGGCTTGAGATTTTGGGAGAAAAACTAAAGAAACAATTGTCATTGCTGTCTCTATGTCCTAATCATTACCTTGAGTCATTTCTCTATGACACTTCCAAGTAAACATTAAGGAACTTACTATGCGATAAACCGGCTCACAGACCCCGCCACCTCCCGTCCTCTCCACGAGGACACATCACACGGCTTCACAGGGTGCAAAGGTGCATCTAACCAATGCATGGAAAGCAATAACAAGCAAGACGCATGCATGCACTACTGCAAGGAAAACACATACTGCATATATGAAGTTGGTTCTTCATCAACAGTCAGGCTCAAAAGAACTACTGAATCAAATGAAGGTTTCTCTTTGTCTTCTTACATGCTAAGATATTACAAAGTGGCTTTTTAGCAAAAACTGAATAAACAAAAACTAAGTGAGGAACTTCACATTAGGGAGCATTACTTCTGAGCTGATTTCTACGTATCATTGGACTCGTTTTTTTTTTTCACTAGTCACATGCATGCTGTTGACATTATTCTCTTACCGCAAGTTATTTCTTACTACTTTCTAAATTAATCAAATACTGATAAGAAGCCCTCTCCCTCAGCAGAACTGAATCAGACCATGCACACAACCTACTTCAGGGGAGTCATCTAATGCCGGAGATATAAAGCAAAAGTAGCGATATAGCAAAGAGCCTCGATGCTGCTTGGAGTGAGGCAGTCGGCACTGAATTTTGAGTGGACTTTGTAAGTTCTTTCCCTTCTCTGAGTGTTAGTCTCCACATCTCTAAAAAGCTGGGCATGGTGAAGCCCTCCTATAATCCCAGCACTTGGAAGGCTGAGTCTGGAGGATGGCCACAAGTTCAAGGTCACCCTCAGCTACATAATGAGCTCAAGGCCAGCCTGCACTATCTAGTGAGACCCTGTCTCATCAAAACACGTCTGTGAAATGCAGACAAACCACGTGGAGCACAGGAGTACTAAGCAGTAACACAAGTGAAGCACCTAGAACCCCGCACCTGGTACATTCTAGGTAATAATGTTTGACAAACAGCAACACAAGTCCTTATCATGTTCCAGGTATGATTTTAGGTGCTTTACCTGAATAATTAGTCAGTGACAACCAGTACTACAAACACAGCCTTCACCTTCTGCTTCTCTCCATTTTTGTGGCTAATTTTCAATCTCAGTTAAATACCACACAAATCAAAAAGGTACTGTGGTAGGTACTGTGCTAAACTAGTCTAGAGTCTTTTTTTTCTTCTTTTTAAGACAAGGTCTAACTATGCAGTTCAGGCTGGCCTTGAGCTCATTTTGTAGCCCTGGCTGGTCTTTAACTCACTGCGGACCCTCCTGCCTCAGCCTCCCCAGCACTGGGATTACTGGTGTGCGCCAACCACGCCCATAAGGATTATTTCCTTTAATTCTCACAACAACCCTGACATCAACAGAGTAGAAACTATTATTACTAATATTTTACAGATTAGAAACTGTAGGCTTAGCAAGATTAAATAATTTGCCTAAGGCCACACACCTAATAAAGTCTGATGTTAGATCCTACACGCTTAGCAACTCTTTTAGTATTTTTCAAAGGAAAGTACAACTTTTAAGAATTTCAAAGCTATTGCTGAACGTCAGTTAGTTTTACTGAGTTCTGGAAACTGATGAGTCACATGACCACGTGCACCGCTGCCCATCGGTTGTCCCCTGAATCGAACCCGCTCCCAATTCCCTGCGTGTCAGGACAGGTAATCTGCTGTCGACAACCTGCTTATCTTTTAAGAAAGCAGTTGCTGACGCTCTGCACTCGTGCAAGGCAGAAACCCGGACTTTGACACAGACCAGGCTGCAGAAAGCCTGCGCGGGCCGCCTACTCCGCCCACTTGTCCCGCGCGCCGGACCTCCGGCAGGCTCGGTCTCCGGATGCCAAAAGCCTAGCAAGGCACGGGGGCGACTGCATGGGACGCCGGCTGGCTCTCCTCGGCCTCCCGGAGCATCTCAAGCCCCTGTCGGCCAGCCTCCCCCAGGCGGCCTGCGGGTGGGAATGGATTGCGCAAGGTCTCCAGGAAAGTCCTCACTTCCGCCCTGCGGCGGGAGACGGAGCCCTAAGGAACCCGGGGAGGGCGCGAACGGAGGAGGGGCCGAGCCTCCCCTAAGGCGAGACGACCGTGTCAGCTCTTCTCTCGAGAGCGGCCGTGAGGATTCAGGGGAGCCCCGCACTAGGTTCTGGGACTGGGGACCCGGGACCCGGCCGATGCCCCTCGGGGCGGACGGGGACCCCAGCTCCGCCGCCGCTCGCCGCGCCCGCTGCGCCCGCACACCTGTGGGTCGCCGGGGCAGAAGGTGGGCGCCGCATCTCCGTGACGGCGCCAGCAGCCAATCGGAGCGCGCGCCCCCCGCAGCGGGCCAATCGCAGAGCCCCTCGGTCCGCCGCTCCGAATCCCCGCAGAGCCTCCACTTGGGCTCCGCAGACCCCAAAAGCTGCTGAGGCCGTGCCGAGTCGCTGGAGGCCCAAGAAGGCGAGGGAGAGTTGGCGAGGCGAGGAGAAGGCCACCAGGAAAGCACTCACCAGCGCGGGCGCGGAACGGCCGCTTCTCTCTCCCTCAATCTGTGCCGGCCGACACGCCCCCGCCAACCGCCGCAGCGCTGGGGTCCCAGGGTTCGCCCCGGAGCCCCGCCGCCTCTTTCGAAGGGGCCAATCAACGCGCGGGGGCGTGGTCTTGGGCTCCGCCCCGGGTGCCCGGGAACACGGGACCAGCGCGCGCAATTGAGTCAGCCAGGCGTCTCCCGAGCGGGGTGGCTAAACCCCAATTTTCTTTCCTGTTTTTCGTTCTTCCCCACGCCCCAGTACTGAAGACTGAACCCAAGGCCCTCCTTGGGAGGGCCTACATCCCCACTCCACGGAGCTATATCCCCACTCCATTTTTTATTTTGAGACAGAGCGCTTACTTGCAGTCTTTCTGCCTCAGCCTCCCGAGTGCTGGCGTTTCAGGCGTGCGGCTCCAGTCCCCACTGGTCGCCGAAAGACGAAGTGATTTAGTAGCATCGCGAGTGCTCTTCCTCTGGGAAACCTAGAGGCACGGAAGGAAACGTTAGCCGGACCCCAACTAAGCCCTGCTCGCTGCCTCTGAGCTCTGAAAAAAAGCGCAGTGCTTATCGGTGCGACAGTGTAACAGTGCTCTTGTTACAATGTAACGACAGAGCTGCGCCAGCTCCAGGGCTCCCGGTGGCTTGCTCCTGTGAGACCCTGCGCTGCCAGAGGCAGAAGGTCTGTCTTCCACCCTGGACCCCCACCCTCCTGCCTGCCCTGTTACCTCGATCCAATCCTGTCACCTCTCCTGTCTCCAATATTCCTTCCCTAGAGTGGACATGGTCTCTCTCTTAGTATTTATTGTTTTCTTCTCTCCGTGAAAAGAGCTACAATGTCGCTCGCTGGAAAAAAACTAAAATGAAAACGCCTGGCTCAGTTTCAGAGCGCTAAGGAGCATAGTGAACGCTGACCACAAGTCTTGGGACGGTGGTTGGAGATTCTTTTCTGCAGACAAGTAGGATGATTATAAGGAGGAAATTGTATGAATGCATTGAACGAGCTGAACTTTACAGGATGAGTAAGAATCTGCCAGAAAGGAAGAATAATTGAAAATAACAGGTGCTTTCCAGGCAGCGAGGTTCAGATGTGGGGCCCGGGAAACATTCCGAGAATAGTAGCTCTGAATGCATACGATTTGAGGTCCGGGTCGCAGATCCGCCTAGAGCTGTGGGCAGTGCTGAGGAGTGGAGATTCTTTCCTGCAGATAAGTAGGACAATTATAAGGAGGAAATTGCATGCATGCATTTGTGTGCTAGCAGCAAAATCGTTTTCAAATATTTTTGAAGAAGGGAGTAAAACAGGTGGCAGTTTCGAGTTTAATGAGGGCAATTACCTAAGACACTCAGAAGGACTGGTAAGGAAGGGATATCTGGAGCTATTCACAGAGGATGGCTTCGCTGACCTCAGTGATTGTGTGGTAGTGTGGACCTAGGGAACACAGGGGAACAAGCTCTGCAGAGAGCCGTGCACTTTGATTTAGGATGCACTCGTGTTGAAGAATGAAAGAAACACATAAGTACAGATGTTCAGAAGATAGTTGGAAAGTTAGGTCTAACATTGTTTAAATTGGTCTGGGAAGAAGATATGCATTTGAAAAATCAATTCACAAGTTTTATCGACTACAGACTTCTGCAGAAGGCTCTATCCGACTCACCAGGGACCCAAGATGAATGGCAGACGACGGTCCCTAGAAGTTGATGTACAAGAGGTAACTGAACCAGAAGCTACACAGCAATTACTTTTCTTAAAGTGAAGTCCCAGAACTATTTGTTGCCCATGGCCTATGGCTCCTGTAGATAGATATATTCATAGGACCTGTTTCTAGTGAACTTTTTTTTGGGGGGGAGGGTGTCTACAGGGTGTTCAGGGTCTCACTGCATAGATCAGACTCGTAGTGATCTACCTGTTTACAGCCTCCCAAGAACTAGGATTACAGGCACGCACCACCATGCCCTGTCTCAATTGCCATCTCAGTGCACCCCTGGAATGGGGCAGCACAGGCCTGGGGATCAAACCCCCGGCCCCTGCGCCTGCTTGCAGGCACTTTAATCTGCTGAGCTATTTGGCTGGCCTCCTCTAGCGAACTATTTCTATTTAAAAATAAAGGACAGGGCAAGGAATTTAGCTCAGTGGTGCACGCCTGCATGGCAAGTGAGGGATCCTGAGTTCAAATTCCAGTACAAAAAAAGGGGGTGATTCAAAACTAAAGGACAGCTCATACACCACCTCACAAAGATAAATTTTGAATTGAGTTGATAGAGATTTTAACATGAATTTGTAGACCCCTAACATCAAAATACAGATCCTGCTCTACAGCGCCTCCAAGATAATCCAGTTGTGTAGTGCAGATCTTGTTTGGTGAGTCAGTTGTGTCAGGATTCTTGTAATTGTTTTACATGCATTCCTTTTTTTCCTCCTCTCCCTCTCCCTCTCTCCCCCCCTCCTCTCTCCTCTCTCCTCTCTCCCTCCCTCTTCTTTCCTCTCTCCTCTCTCTTTTCTCTCCTCTCTCTCTTCTCTTTTCTCTCTCTCTCTCTCTCTCTCTCTCTGTCTCTGTGTCTGTCTCTCTGTCTCTGTGTCTGTCTCTGTCTCTCTCTCCCGCTCCTTCTCTCTCTCTCTCTCTCTCTCTCTCTCTCTCTCTCTCTCTCTCTCTCTCTCTCTCTCATCTTTTTGAGACAGGCTTTCACTCTGGAGTTCAGGCTGACCCTGAGCTCACCTGGTAGCCCAAGCTGGTCTCAAATTCACAATGATCCTCCTGCCCTCCCAAGCATTGGAATTACAGGCATATGCCACCACGCCTGGCTGTTTTACATGCATTCTTTTGCCTATACTTGAATACCATTTTAAAAAAATGAAACCATGCCCCTCTGCACACACACACATACACATGCATGTGTGCATACACACACACCACTTAACATTTGAAATCATTTACTGATACTTTCCACCAGGACACATCTATGGTCACACTTTCCTTATTCTCATTTGCTGTTTAGTTATTAAAACATAGGCCAAGCCAGGCATGGTGGGAGGCGAATGCAGAAGGATCACAAGTTGGAACCCAGTCTGGGCAACGTAGCAAGACACTCAATATTTTAAAACATACAAATAAGTTTTTAAAAAACTGGCACTTGGAATCAAACTCAGGACTTTGTGCTTAGTTCAAAGAGCTAAAGATATAGCTCAGGTCCTGGTTAGTACCACAAAAATAAATACTCAAACACACAAATGACTGGGACAAGATAGTGTAGCATCAGGAAATTTTTCAAACCCTCCTCTTTAAGACCATTTTCTCCACTGGTTAAAAGAATGATTGAATTCCCAACTGGGTTCTTTGAGTCGTGTTGATATCTAATGTATTCTGCTTGCACATAAAGCTCTCCTTGGGTGTTCCCAACCTTACTTTCCATAAATTCCTCATGCACTGTCTTTCCCTAACCACCAGGACCATCTTACCCACCTTGATTTTAACACTGCAATTACTAATTGAGGGTTGCATCTAATAAGCTGCAATCTACTTTCAGGCTTACGCTGTCTAATTGGTGGTTAGGGTACTAGCCATGTTGTAGAGTGTCTCTCTTTTGTTGAAATTGGCATTGCTGTAACATGCAAAGCAAGATGCACCAGTCTGCAGAGTCTTCAGCTGGACCTGGCATCCGTGTAATGTGCAGAGCAAAACTCATCAGGCTACAAAATCGAAACATTGTGACTCTGTGGTTGAGAAGGTGTGCCCTGCTTTAAGAAAGCCCAAGTTTAGAAGTTTAAATTTTAAAAATTCATATTAGGAATGATAATCTGCCTGATTAAAAAGCTCTGTAGAACACTGCAGGATCTCTGAAAAACATGGCCTTTGGATATCGTGACATGCCTTGGTCTCTCCACAGAGCTACATGAATACTTACGTTGCTTAAAACACACTGTATTTATTTGTTGGGGTTTTTTGTTTTGCTTTTCATTGATTTCTTAGATCTTTGCCCAACATTTTTGTTGCTGCTGTTCTTCTTGTTTCATAGATGTTTTTAAGGCTTCGACACTACTGACTTGAGTCAGCCTTGGATTGTGCCTGTGTGAAAATCCTGGATGAAATCCCTGGATTAGCAGAGACCTCACCTTATTCATAATTAAACAGCACATTGTGCTGATATTCTATCGAGAACCAACTACACTAAGATGATACTAAACTGTGTTGAGGAACTGCTACCGATTTCTATTAACAAATAGTATAAGTAATCCAACAATAGGAAATAACAAGCGTTGGGGTTAATACTGAAATGCTGTGTGACCTCTGTGTAATGAGTTAAACAGTGTCCTCCCCGAATCCAGGACCATCTGGAGCCTCAGAGTATGATCCTATCCGGAAATACTGTAAGGTTTTGTAGACAGAACTAAGGCAAGGACTGAGATGAGACCATATTGGATTGCAGGGGTTCCAAATCCAGTGAAAGCTCTTTGTAAGAGACAAAGGTCTGGGCACAGTTGCCTGTACCCGTAGTCCTGGCACTTTGGGAGGCTGAGGCAGAAGGGATCACAAGTTTTAGCCCCATCTGGGCAACTTAGTGATTTAGGGAAACCTTGTCTCAAAATTTATAAATAATTAGGGATATGGCTCGTTGTGAAGATCCTAGGCTCAATCCTCAGTACCATAAAAAGAGACACAAAAGGACATGTGTGGAGAGACAGAGAGAGAGAGAGAGAGAGACAGAAAGACAGAGACAGAGAGAGAGACAGAGAGAGACAGACAGAGAGAGAGAGAGAGACAGAGACAGACAGAGACAGAGACAGAGAGACAGAGACAGACAGACAGAGTCAGAGACAGACCATGTGAAGACTGGTAGAGATTAGACTTGTGCACTGATAGACCAAAGACTGCCCAGAGCCATCAGAATCTCAAAGATGTAAAGGGTGATTCTTTCCTAGAGCCTTTCCTAGAGCTGGGCTCTGATGACAACATGGTTTTAAATTTCTGACCCGTAGAACTGTGCAAGAATGGATATCTTGATTTAAATGGCTAAGCCTGTGATAATACCAGAGCCATGGGGATCCTTACGGCCTGTATCAGGAGAAAACCACCTATGTCTGACAACAGGGCACGAGTGACTCCTGGTGACATGCTCCCCTGCCTCCACCTCAGCTATGGGATGTGGCCCAGCTGCCACATAAACTGTGTTATCTACAATCAATATGTCTGAGTATCAGTCAAGTTTCTTTCACAGGCAGCTACAGATGGTAATAAATAAAATCCTCCAATTCATTGGAGAGGAAGAAAAAATGAGAGGAGAGAGGATGTATTGGCTTTAACCTCAGGCAAAATGTGGCCCAAGATTCAAAAAACATCCCCAGATCCATCTCAGTTGACTTCATTTTTATGTTGGCTCTCATCTCAGAGTCCTCCGGCTACGAGATGGTTTCCAGGAGTTCTGGCCCACCACTCTCTCAGTTCAAGTCTAACCTCACCAGTGAATAACTCTGCATAATTTGGCTCAGAGTAGCAGACACAAAGCATTCCAGGTGCTTCACAGAGAGCGAATTAAACATGAACTTGCTTTTAAAGGAAATGAGAGAGCTGAGATGATAAACGGGAGCAGAAGAGGAGCCCAGGAATGAGCAGCTGTAGGAAACTTCTAGAGCTTGGAAGTTCCTGGGAGCTCAGAAGCCAGGGTGCTCGGCAGCAAGGCAGGATCAACCCACTGGGGCTGGGAGCCAGACAGGAGCTGCAAACTCTACCAGAGAGGCCATCTGAGGCAGAGCGCGAAAAGAAAGCACACCCGGCCTTTCTCTCCTCCCATTCCTCAGCCTTCAACCAGAGCCTCCCTTCGACTGACACCAGCAGGGCCAGCCCACTGAGGACCCCATCATCCCCAGCCTGAAGGGGAGCAGCTCTCCCTCCCCATGGGTGCAGAGAAGATCTGAACATAAAGAGCAGCTAGAATAAGCACTGAGGTATCTGATTTAGGAACCTGCAAGCTTACACATGTAGGGTGGGGAGGGCTTGTGCTTTGACCTACAGGTTGCATTTATGTGTGCCCCTCTGTCCCTCATCCTCGTACTCCAGGGCATGTGCTTCAGGCAGATGGCAGAAGTGCCATGCAGCAAGCAGATACGTGATTTTTCCCAAGGCCCAAGGCTCAGCAGCACGCATCACCTTCCGTCTGCATTCCATCGCCCAAAGTGAGCCGCAGACACTCTTATTCTTGAAATTTCTATTACAAGGAGAAGGTGAAGAATTTGGGACAACACTGTGATACACACATGTGTGCGTACACACACACACACACACACACACTACTATCTCCTAAAAATATCAAGGGAAATACCTTGTTTTCTTTAGATGGATCACATGCTCGATCCTAAACCAATCACCAAGACATGTAGTTCCCTGATAAGCTACGTCTGAGTCAGGTTTCCAGCTGTAGAGCTGAAGTGGAGTCAATGATACATATCCAATATATCTTCAGAACACAAAAAAAGAGCTGGGGCTAGTCCCCTAAGGAACTCTGAGTGCTCTTACCAAAACTAAGGGCAGATACCTAATACAGTCAGCTAACACCCAAATATGATACAGGACAATTTACTTTATTATTTTCTTGGTGGGAAAAAATAAATCATAATTTTGTAAAAAAAAAAAATCTGTGGGAAAGCAAAATTCTGCTTTAGAATCAAAGAACAAAATTGGTTTCTAATCTTCAATAACAAAGGAAAAAGACAAAACTCCAAGAACACTTACTAAAAAAAAGTTGCTCATATCTAGTATTTGGATGTATTAATAAAAGCGATCATCCACAGTGTTTGTGTGAGTGGGAGAACGTCCACTCCGCTGAACCCACCAGACCCCTCCAGACCCAGCCCGGGCCTGGCATACAGGCCTGGGGTGAAACTCTCCAGCTGCAGTCCCTGCAGAGAGGCAAGGGGCCAGAACCATCCAGCTAATCCAAGAGCAGAACATCTTGCCAGAGAGGCACAGCAGGTTCATTTCCAAGGGCTGCAGCAGGAAGAAGCTGAGCCCAGCAGCCAGACCCAAGCCAGGCACATCTGGATGAGTTCAAACTTCAGAGATCCAGACCCAGTAAGCTGAGACACTTTGCTAGGCCCAGATCTATGAGAGCATTCTCCCTCTTTCTCTCTTGACTGAAAGAGGGGGCAAAAGGTGACCCGGATGAACTAGTCTGCCTGGAGACCCCAGGTACATCAAGGGAAGGTGATCAGACAGAACTTAGGGGACCCAACTTAAACACAAATTCCCAATTTAATATCTGCTTGGCTCCACAGACATAATACTTGCTCTTACTGTCTAAAATAAAACCCATTAGTTACAAAAGTTTGTCAACTGCTAAATATCACTACCCATTATTAGTGTTCCTAATTGTAGTTCTGTAAATGCAAAACTATAACTGCCTTAACCATATAATCTATCTTGGGTAAGAATTTTGGTTGGTGCTAAGGTTATAATTGCACCAAAGCTCTACACCAAAGGTCAGAGGACAGTGCTATACAAAATGACAAAGAGAAGGAGCAAAATGCAATCTCAGGCCCTAAGCCGACTCAGAGCAAATGCAAGAGACACTAGCACTGAAGAAATTTAGAATCACACAGCTAAAATCTCTGAATTAATAGCATCTGAAACAAAGACAAAACTACAGTTTTGTCTGAAACTCTTCTTGCTTCCTTTACTATATCATAAATTCCAGGGCCGGCCAAATAGCTCAGTGGATTAAAGCACCTGCAAGCAGGTACAGGGGCTGGGGGTTCGATCCCCAGGCCTACAATGCTGACCCCACCCCCAGGGCACGCTGAGACGGCAATTGAGACTGGGCGAGGTGGCATGCACCTGTAATCCCAGCTCTTGGGAGGCTGTAAACAGGCACATCACTATGAGTCCAATCTAGTAGTGAGACCCTGAACACCCTGTAGACCCTTCCCTAAAATACAAAAAATAAAAGATTTTTAAAAAATAAATCCCATAAATCAGGTTTCAGTCACTGCTGTTACCTCATTGTCTCAAAAATCAAGAGCTTTTTAAGAATAAAACCAGCAATGCCGGTGTATGGCAATAAGTTTTATTTAAAAAAGAAAAAAAAAAAAGCTACCTTTTACTGAGTGCTTAGTGTTGGCATGTGCTGCCTCATAAATTGGTTTTGAAATTATCATACTTGATCTTCGCACCAACCCTATTAGATAGAAATAGCTTGTTGTTCACACTGTATAGCAGACTGAGAGTTATAGAAATTTGAAAAAAACATATATGGGGTCTTTGCTGTTGGAGAGGGGTCTTGTAGCTAATTAGTGGCCAATGCCCTGCAGTGGTACTCTTCTCAGTGATAGGCATTTTCTTACCTTAGAGCCAAGTGTGTGGGGTTCTTCTCTACACTAAGCAATAATCTGCTCCGGTGCCAACTGGGGGTCAGTTCTACACTAAGTCCCCAAAGGTCACTGAGGCTGCACAGGTTGAGCGGGCAGTCCCACGACGTAGCCCTCATTTCAGTTACTACTCACAACTTCCAGATTAACGCTTACACATCTGGCCTGGCCAATCGGGCATAAATTGGGGGCACCTGCAACTCTTTCTTCAAATTCCTTAATCTTCTAGATTACTTCTAGGATAGCTCCCAGAACTTGGGAAAACACTATTCCAGTTTATTTGAAAGGTTCCAGTGCTCAGGGCTACACATAGAGGGTGAGGGGGACACAGAGCTGCCACACACCCTCTGGTGGCCACCCACTTCCCTAATGTTCACCACTCAGTTTTCCAAATGCCATCGTTAGGGGGATTTTAGTGGCTACCCCGCTACCTAGGCATGATTTATTCAGTGTGTGGTGTTTGGTGACTCAACTCCATCTCTAGCCTTTCTCCCTCCCTGGAGGTTGGGGGTTGGGGTCAAAACTTCCACCCCTTTCCTCACACGGTTGTTCCTCTAGCACACAGTCCATCCTGGGTCATCTTAGTGGCATAAATTTACTTCCAGCTAAAGGGGGCTTATTAGGAATACCAGAATATGCTGCTATCGCTCAGAATTTCCAAAGGTTCCTAAGCTCTGGATCAGGGGCTGGGAACAAAGTCATATGTGTATTTTTCATTTTTGTCGCAAGGAGTTTTCCAGATGGGAAGCATCATTGTCTGCTTCCACAAGGCCTTAGCCACCTGAGTGAATCCAGATCTGCGGGACTGAACTTCCAGCTCGCTCCACACGGCCCCATCAGTTCCCACCACTTCCGTGTAGAGAACCGTGGTCCGGAGACACCAGGCCACCCTGGCTTCCTCCGAACCGCATCTTCCCCTTCAAACATTCAGATGTTTCTCCAGTCTCAAATCTGCTTTCTTCAACACCCCTCCTGCCTGGTGAGCCTGCACATTCCCACCTACTTTTCATTAATCAATGAAATCCCTTGAGGCAGTGGACGCTGCTATCTTCATCTTTATGTTGGTGAAACGGAAGCCTAGAGAAGGAGCACCCGCCCTGCCTCTATCCGGACCACTTTCTGTCTCCAGAGGAAGCCCACTCCTACCTTTCTCTCTCTGCTCTGCCCCTTCCTTCAGCTTGAACCCCAGGCCTGCGCAAGCCCAGGGAAACGCCACTTCCTCTGTCAGATGGACCTGGATGCGGAGGAAGCCCATGGCGTTTGCTTCCTCCCCACTTCAGTCCCCTTCCAGGCTGTTTCCACATCCTTATCAACTTGCATCCTCCATGGAATTAGCAAAAGAACCCTACTGGGTTGGAGGGGGCAGCTGGAGCCATTGTTTTCCACATCACTCGTTTTTCCCATGGCTAATTATTTTTAGAACTCCAGTGTTGTTCTAGAGTTTTCACACACACACACACACACACACGCATACACACACACACACACACGCACACGCACACGCCTCTGCTTGCAAAGCAAGTTCCTTTTTAGCTGAGTCCAGGAGAAAGGGAGCTTTAGGCCCATTATTTACAGAAGGTGTTTTATTGTTTTCACCCAAGGAGGACGGGGAGGAGGAGAACGTAGCTGCAGAACAATGGAGGAAGGAAATGAGCTCAGGCCCGCTCCGCTCCGCTCCGGGGGAAGTACCCAGCAGCTGTGCACCCAGCTGCAGGAGTATTTGCAAATAGCAAAGCCAAATAAATTTTAAAATGATTAATTATGTGCACAAAGCCCTAGTGAGCACTGTTGAGAGACGAGGGCGTTCGTGTCCCTGCAGTTCTCTGCTCGCGCTCCACTTATAGGTGCTGCCCTGAGGCCCCAACTAAGGAGCCAGGGCTTGCTCGGGGGAATGGCTTGTGTGAAAGTTATTAACTTCCGTACATGCTATTCTCTTTGAATTTCAAAGCAAATGGAATGATCACAGGGCTATTACGAATGAATGAATGTTATATGTACCGTGACCTCTCTAGGGACGAGAAAAGTGCCGTTTTTCTCCTGTTTATCTTTGTGTAATCATCCTCACCGCCCCCCCAGGCCTAATAGGATGTCTTTCATCACTTAAAGAAATATTTGTCAAATCTGATCCCCAAAGAAAAGCCTGCTGCCATTAGGCTCAGTGTATCACCAAAACTGAACACAACTCTTTTAATAAAATATACGCAGTGCGGCAAAATGAAGAGCATAATGAGATTTTCCCCAGGTCTGACTGCTAGAATTGAAGCAACAATCAACTTCGTCAGACAGACAGGGCCTGCCACTTCGCATGTAGGATTCCCTGGAGCCTTGGAAAACAAAATGTAGAGAAAGTAATTCTGTCTACTCCCGTATTTACAATTGTAGAAGTTTTATAATTGCTACATCAATTTCATCAGCATTCTTGAGCGACACCAGGTACAAATGAAAAAGCAAAGTCTCGCATCAAGTTCATATTACGAGGGGCCCACGGAGCTCGGCCTCCTCCGCGGCCCCTCACTGTACGTCCCAGATCTCACACAGGAGCGGGGTGAACTTGTGGTCGCTCACTCGCCACGACATCAGCATCTCGGCGTGGTGGTGGTTGAAGGTCCGCAGCTCCGTGAGGCGCCCCAGCAGACAGGCGAAATGCTGAGGGTTCTCCGGCTGGTGGATCTTGCACAACTTCTGGAGCACGTCCAGCAGCGGTTCCTGAAGCTTCTCCACCGCCTCTCGGTCCTTTATGTATTGTCTGTCTGTTTCGTGATTTTAAATGAGGCAACAAAAAAGGCGGAAAGGCATTAACTCGGCATAATTGTGGCAATGTTGGCTTTTTGAACTGATGTTTACAAATGTACACTTAAAATACACGAATTGTGTTCAACTCAATGAATTAATATGCGCACACATATATATGCATTACAAGAGTGGTTTTCCAATATAATTTCAATGTCTTGCAAAAAGACCTTTGAAGAAACACAAACTTTTTAAAAAAGACATAGCGTGCTCTCTATTTTGTTATAAAATACATTCATGTCTACCACTTAGGAAAGCCTTCCCCATCCACTAATAAAAACATTCTTCCCCTGCCCTTCTTTCCTAATTTTCTAATCATTATATCTTGGAGCATTTGGCATTGCTTGATTTTTTTTTTCATTTATTATCTCCCCACCCTACTAGGGTATGAGCTCCACGCAAGCTGCGTGCTGTGTCATTCCAATGTTTGGACCAGGGGCCGGGGAGATGGCTCAGTGGAATAAGTGCTTCCTTTGCAAGCGCAAGGGGCTGAGTGCAATCCCTGGTTCCGCCAAAAAAGAG
>NW_004524580.1:29088081-29120835 GCF_000260255.1 Octodon degus | reverse complement strand
AAAAAGAAAAAGAAAAATCCAATGTTTGGCCCAAGGCTCAGTACGTGGAACGCGTCCCTGGTGCCCTTCCTGAATGCTGAGTGTAGTGTTTAGAAGTCCAAGATGTTTGCTAACATGTTAACGTTGGTTCAGCTAGAATGGTGTATTGTAGGCCATTTTAATTTTTCTCTAAGTTTCTATTTTCTAAATATTATTGGATAAGCAATATTACAACTTGAGGGAGAAAAATGACATAAGACCGAAATGCACCCCTGCAGTTACCTGGCGAGAGGATGACAATGGCTGTGAGCAGGGCGTACTCTTCTTGGGTCATTTTCAATTCTCCGACACTTTTATAAAAACTAAACATGGGTGTGATGTATTCATCAGAGATACCTGTGCAGAAACATTGAAAAGTCGCAGGGTTAGAGTAAAATTGTCAAGTCACTGCAAAGTGTAAAACTGAAAACACATTACACATACGCACATACGCACACCTTCGGATGCACACCTTCAGCTAATGACTGCATATTACCTGCCTTGGCCAAAGACAGGTGCTGTAAAGGGAAACGGTTAACGAAATCCTCAAGACAGCCTGACCATGATGTATGTCTTTGGTTTCGGCAGGCGCTGTTTCAGCCACAACTGTCGGACAGTGAGTGATAACGCCCTTGAATCACCAGCCAGAGTTTTACCACCTTCGACATGGGGCTTTGTCCTTATATTAGCGTCTCTAATGGCATTTTATGTAACTAAAGAGTTGGTTTTCCATCCAGCAATATAAACAGCACTGTTTAATAAGTAGTCCAGGCTTTTCTTGTTTAATCAAAGGGTTCTAATGGCTAGCTGCTGTACCGTGCCTGCCGGCCCAGTTACCCTCCTAGGCCTCAGACTTGGCTCTTTCTCCAAATTCTGTGTGTTCAACATCAAAGATACTATGTACAGAATGAAACCCTCTTCTCTCTCCAAACCCACTCTTCCCTGTATCCCCTGCTCAGGGACTGGTGTCCTTATCCACCCACCTGTGCAGGCCTGACAACTGAGGCCAGGGGCCCAGCCTTGGGATTTTACCCCTCTCTTCTCCATGGTTCCTTGCACTGACAGTTTAAGCTCGAATCTCTTTCCATCTGGGGTTCCTGCCATCGCCTCCTCCCTGGTCTTCGTGCCTTTAGTCTGTTCCTGTTCAATCCATCCTCTAGTCAGACACCAAAATGGTCTTTCTAAACTTCAGGCAACCCCCACCCCACCCCATCCCAATGTGTAGACATCTTTAATAGCACTCCATACATTTTGGCATGAAGTTTTAATTTTCCTCCTTTTAAGTTGCCCCTGCCTGACTCACCACCCACGACGGTAGTGCATAGGAGTTTGTGTTTACTGAACACTCATTATGTATTAGGCCCTCTTTAAAGTACTTCTTACACTGCAATTACTTTTACCTTTCTAACACCCCACGTGTGCATACAGAGGTGCAGCACAGAACTTGCCGGAACAGAGAGCTAGTGAGAGGGAGGGCCTGACAGCCTTTGACTAAACTGCCCTTCTGTTGTGCGACCTCGTAGCCAGCAGCTCACAACTCCTGCACACGCGGTCTGTCCACTTGGAGTGTCCTGTTTTTCCTCCCCAATCCAGCTTACTCCTCTTCCTAAACTGAAGCCTTCTTCGTGTCACTTTCTCCTCGCACTGAGCCTGCTATGTGCATGGCACCACTGCAGAAGAACCTTTGGCTGGGGACCCAAGGAAGCAGAGGCCGGGGACGGGACTTGGGGATGAACTGGGGTGAGGATGGGCTTTCCACAATTGGTCAGGATGAAAACAGCCTGCTCTGTTCCCTCCCCAACCAGATCTAAAAGCAAACCAGAATTTTTCTTGATGCTTAAGAGTCTAATTATCAAGCTGGGCCCAGTAGCACACACCTGTCACCCTAGCATTCAGGAGGCTGAGGCAGGAGATTGCTAGCTTGAGGCCAGCCTGGGCTACACAGCAAGTTTAAGGCTACACCTTGGGTGCAAATCAAGGCCCTGTCTCAGAACAACTAAAACAAAGACTGGAAGTATCACCTAACTTTAAACTTAACTGAGAGAGAACTTATAAGAAATCTTGAATCTTCATCTTTAGAAGGATCTGAGAAATCTTCCCAAATGGAGCCCTTTCTCTTCTCTGTCAGCAGACCCCACTCTCTCCCCCTTGGACTTTAGCTTCTTTAGTTGACCCTAGTGGGCTTTCTGAACAATCGAGTCTTTGTTCAGGAATGTGGGGATGACGTCATCTGGAAGAGTGTCCTTTATCCAGCTGTCACCAAGCGAGCTAAGTCCATCTGACCAAATTGGATGCAGAGGATTGGAATATTTGAGTCTGGGGACACCAGTCCTGCCTTGCATGAAGCAGTGGTTAAGATTTTGGGATTTTGAGGCTATAATAAGTGACATAAGTCAAACATACAAAGTTACATATTGCATTATTCCCCTCATAAGCAAAATCCAAAATATGAATAAATTAAAGAAAAATGAATAAATTAAAGATTAAAAATAAAATAAGACTTCTGGGGGATGGGGAGGGGGCCAAGAAAAAGAGGAAGGGCAGAGGGCCCGGGGTGGGGATGGAAATGATGCCGAGAGGTTGCGTGTCCCCCCAAGTGAATGTCAACATCATGCATAGAAGACATATAGTAATCATTTTTTGAAAAGTGACTGTGAGCCATCGCTGAGTTTGAAATCTTTCTTCATGAACTGGCCTTGGCCATATTACTTGGTCTTTTTTTTGTTTGCTTGTTTGGCAGAACTGGGGATTGAACTCAGGCCCTTGCACTTGCCAGGGAAGTGCTTCTTCCACTGAGCCATCTCCCATCTCCTACTTAGTCTTTTTAAACTGTAATTTTTTCACCTGTGCTGTAAATTACATAACAGCATTAAATGCAGTAATATGAAGCGAGCCCCCCTAATAAATAAGACAGCTCATAATCATTATTCAGAGGGCTTGAACTAACAAATTAGTTCATTGTAATCTCAGTTCATTTTATCTTAGATTAACTCTGTATGCTTTTGTCTCTATAAAGTTATTTTGAATTTATTTGTTTGTTTATTTGGTACAGTGTTTGCTAAGCAACTCAGACTCTGAGTGATCCTCCCATCTCAGCCTCCCCAGTGCTGGGGTTACAGGCGTGCGCCACCATGCCAGGTTTCAGTGGCCGGCTCAGTGCAGGGCCAGCATGACTGACGCAGTACTGGGAATCAAACCCTGGTCCTAGCGCTTGCCAGGCGAGTGCTTAGACCACCGAGCTATCTTCTCAGCCCCTTGATTTTATTATTTTTCTAAAGCACATTCTGCATGGTGCAGGAGACAAACATAAATTAACTGGTCAGCAATTTGCCTCAGCATTTTTTCTAGATATTAACAGTAAGCTAAGATCTCTATTCTCTTGAAGAGCTTTCTGTTTTGCTTTCAAATCTTTAGGCTTCCTTCAGACAATCAGTTGTGTAAGGAAACCAATGCCTTCTACAGTCAGTTTCAGTTACCTAAAATAGTAATTCAAGGCTGTGCCATAACTTTAAATAGTACCTGAGGTTTGGAGAAAGTATTCGAAGCAGCTGATCTGAAGCTGTTCAATGATCTTTAATTCCTTAATTTCCAACTTCACTTGTGTTTCTAAATCCCCAGTTGTCCTTCAGAAAGATTACTTCCATTAGCTTGTTTATTGTAGTTGATAATGTTTACAAAACATTAGGTTAAGATGTTCGTATGACTTTCATCTTGTGCATGTTATATAAGCCAGGAGTAAATACAGAGAAATGTAAAAAGTATGTAATAGAAACTTTTCAAAAGCAGTTTTCCTATAGAAGAAATCGCATGTAACTATGCCTTGGGAATCAGAGCCAGCAGTCATAATCAGACCCAGCAGGGGAGCAACCCAGAATTCGAGAAGTGTAACAACAACACCATCCTGAAGGGGGCAGGCTTTTCCTGTTTTCCGCTTCGTCTCTGTTCCGACACGCTCGGTTAACATTTGCTTAGCACCAATTAGCTGAGTTTTGGTCACAAGAGGGGGCTATTTTCTAACTCAACTATAAAGACGGTCAGGGAAATTTGGACTCGTTAAAAACAACTTTAGAAAAAGATAAGAAAAAGAAAAACCTTGTAAGTTTCTGTTCTGCTCCTGTTTATTTCTTTCCCTTGTTTAAAGAGACCTGCGGTTGATGAATTCATTATTGAATGGTCATAGTTTCTCACAGAATGACCATCTGATAGAATCAACGGGATCCTCTTTTAGTTTGTCTTAAACGTCTTTCCTTAAATTCATGTCTTTAATTAGAAACAAAAATAAGGCAGAGCTTTATTAATACGTGTGTGTATTGTGTACAAGGATGCGTATCATACAAGGCACGTTTCCTGATGCTTTGACTATTTCTATAGTATTTATTGTAACAGACAGTCCCCAGATAGAGGATCTTGTTTAAAATGACACAGTCTAGAAATGACACCATTCCGCGGCACAGAGGTTAAGTAGAAGCCCCTGACCTGGCCTGCACGAGGCCGCATCCGCTTCGGGCTCTGCCTTTACACTGGGCTCTGCACCCCAACAGTTTCCTGTGAAGCAATGGTACCCACGCTTCCAGGATCCTGAAGCTCACGAGGTTGCAGTTTACTGACCCCACCCCGCCCACACCGGCTGCCTGCAGGGTCCAGGCCCAGGTGCAGCCGCTGTTGCTGATGCCCTAATTGGTCTGGGTCGGGGTAGTCAGGGACCCAGCGTGCTTCTAGCGAAGGAGATTGAAAGGGGGCTACCGGAAGCTCTAACAGGTTTCCAGGCTGGGACTAGGGGAAGCCATCACCTCCCCCCTGGTCTCCTTTGGTCAAGGTCACATGAGGAGGCAACACCTGCAGTGGTTGAGGCCATTGGGAGGCCCACCAGAGGACTCTCAGGATAAAAATCACTGCACCAAGGACAGCAGAGCACAGAGATGAGGGTGAGGGTGACGGGGCTGCTGATGGTTGCTGAGCCCTGAATGAAACAATTCTGGGCCATCTGTCCTCTGGGGTTCTGGGTCTGAGCTCTCGCCTCTCTTTATTTCTGAAAGCTATGTTGACTTATCGTCTCTGTTATTGTCAGCCAAGAACTTTTTTTTTTTTTTTTTTTTTTTTTTTTTTTGTGGTGGTACCAGGGATCGAACTCGGGACCTTGCACTTGCCAGGCAAGCACTTATTCCACTGAGCTATCTCCCCAGCCCCCACCCAAGAACATTCTGACAGCTTCCCTCCTGAGATACACTGTCTCACATCTGGGTTCTTCTTCCCTCCATACAATGCAGGAATCTTACTAGTGGAAGGCCAGTTCCAAGGCCGAGTTTAAATTTTTCTTTTCTTTGGTTCCTGCCCTGTCACAGTGAAGCAGAATTAGCTGTGGGATGGTGGCGGAGGCCCCTCGGGGTTGAGCCCAGGCCTCACGCATGCTAGGCGAGAGCTCTACTGCTGAGCTATGTCATGAGCCTTTTTAACTTTATTTTTGAGACAGGGTTCCAAGTTGCCCAGGCTGCCTCAAACTTGTGATCCTCCTGCCTCAGCCTCCTGAGCAGATGGGATTAGAGGAGTGCACGAGGCTAATGAGTTGCTTTCTTCCCCCACATTCAGTTCTATCACGCTATCACAATTCATATCTCTCCTCCCTGGAGTATGAAACACTACATAAATTTTATGAGTGTAGGAGACAATTTGTCCATCCACAGTGACTGGCCCACAAAGACAGCTCCACAGATGTTTCTTATTCACCTCTGTATCACTAGTAATTAGCGTCCTCATGATAGCATCATTGTGATAGCATCCTGGTGATAGCATCCTAGTGATCACATCCTCATGATAACATCCTAGTGATGGCATCCTGGTGACAGCATCCTCATGATAGCACCCTGGTGATAGCATCCTCCTGATAGCATCCTAGTAGTAGCATCCTCCTGATAGCATCCTGCTGATAACATCCTCATGATAGCAGCTAGTGATAGCATCCTCCTGATAGCATCCTAGTGATAACATCCTCCTGATAGCATCCTAGTGGTAGCGTCCTGGTGATAGCGCCCTCATGATAGCCTCGTCATGATAGCCTCGTCATGATAGCACCCTAGTGATACAGCAGTGTCTGCTAAGTTAGGCAGCTGTGTGCTTTTCTAATCCTTGTGAGAAATGTGCATAGTTCACAAGGTGTTGGGATAAGAGATGTGGTTAAGACAATGTACACATTTCTTTGGTGTGAAATACACAAAACATTTCAGCCAGGAAACTCTACCAAATGGGTTATTAATTCCCGTGCTCTTGGCTCTAAGGGGGAAAAGTTGCAATCAAGCCAGCAACTCAAAAAACTACTTGTAAGACAAAATCTTTAATACATAACATCGTTCTCATCATTCCTAGTGCTCAAAATCATCTGGGCAAGTTAGGTCACCCTGGTGCTTCGAGCTTATCAGAACTCAAGTTCCAGGTTCATCCAACACATTTCACCAGGACGTGTCTGTGTACCTGCTCTGCTGCAAGCAGTGCTAGAAGCACAAAACCTCCAGCACTGAACAGATTAATGGAAGAGCTAGACATGAAAATAAACACGCAAGGCCCAAAACTGGGATAGTCAAAGGACTTTACACCCCAGCAACAGTGGGCTCTGCTCCAGGGCTATGGAAACACCGACTTTCATATGCTTTTAATACCTCCTCTTCATTAGACTTAGAAGCTTCAAGCTACTCCATGCAAAAGCAAAATTATGGATGGAAAAAGCAAAATTAAAGATGGTGAAAATTCTATACGTGTGTGTGTGTGTGTGTGTGTGTGTGTGTGTGTGTGTATTTTTTAGGGAAGAGTCTACAGGGTGTTCAGGGTCTCACTGCTAGATCGGTGTTATGGTTTCTATCTAGTAGTCCCTCCAAAGCCTCCTGTAAGTTATGGGGCAGACACAGCTGGAAAAGCAACAGTGGCTTGAGGGGCAGGGCCAGAGAGGAGTGAACTGTCAAACTGGCCAGCCTGTGCTTTCCCAGAGATGTGGAGAGGGTCCTCCTGGACACAGCAGCACCCCAGCCTCTCCTCCAGTGCCTTGAAACCTCCAGTAACTGTGAGCTAAATAAACCTTTCCTTCCATCATTTTAAGTGTCGGGTATTTGTCCCAGCAATGAGAGAAGAGTAACTAATAAGGACTCTTAGTGATCCACCTGTTTACAGCCTCCCAAGAGCTGAGATTACAGACACACCACACGCCCAGTCTCAGTTGCCATCTCAGCATGCCCCAGGGGTGGGGCTGGCATGCCCTGCCCTGGGATCGAACCCTGGCCCCTGCTTGCAGGTGCTTTAATCCACTGAGCTATTTGGCCGGCCCAAAAATTCTATACTTTAACTGGAGTCTTTTTTTTTTTTTTTTTTTAAACAGCGTCTGTGTAGTTTACAATGGCTTCTATTCACTGTGTAGCCCAGGCTGACCTCGAACTTACAACCATCCTCCTGTCTCAGCCGCCTGAGGTTGGGATTACATGTGTGCACCACCACTCTCAGTGCATTTATCTTTTTTATACATAGTCTGTCACTAGTTTCTTTACATTTCCAACCTTCCTTTGAAAGACAGCATTTGAGCGCTGCCTCTTAGGGAAGTTGAGTTATTGTTTTGTGCATATTGCCAAGGAGAAAGTTTAGACAGACAGAGAGACAGATCTTTTCATTTGTTTGTTTTTGAGATGGGGTCTTGCTATGTTACTCAGGCTGGCTTCAAACTTGTGATTCTCCTGCTTCATCTTCCTGACCAGTTGGTATTGCAGGCACGTGCCATGGTCCCTGGCCATAAAATATTTAAAGAACAGAAAAATAAGCAGAGTACATTCCTTTTACATGTAGTGTGCTTTAGTATGATATTGCTAGCTAGCTACAGCTTCCTTACCTAGTAAGAATAGTTTCTTTCTCTATTATCTCTATTGATTTTATTATTTGCTAGAAAGAAGGTCCAGCCAGATAGCTCAGCAGACTAAAGCACCTGCTTAGGCAGAGCGCAGCAGCCGGCCTGATTCGACCCCTGGCGTGCCACGCCGCCCCTGCCCCTGGGGCGCGCTGAGATGTCAATTGAGACTGGGCATGGTGGCACGTGCCTGTAATCCCAGCACTTGGGAGGCTGAAAACGGGTGAATTACTACGAGTCTGATCTTCGTAGTGAGACCATGTAGACCCTGTCCTAAATACATGAAATATAAAAAATATTTTAAAGAGAAAGCAACTGATATCACCAGCTCCTGCACATGCTATGTCTCTTAGCTGAAGGGCAGAGACCATGTTCTACTCAGGAATACGAGGAGAGTTGGGGAAAGAGTGGATCTCAGGGTGCCATTTGCTGGCCTCCAGCTAAATGGCATTATGTAGGCCATCCAGCCTTTCTGGACCCATTTTCCAGCCCAGAAAATGGGCTGGAAACCTGTAGAACTGGAACCTGACACCCACCCATGAGGGCTCTTCTGAGTACCAAAAGCATAATGTGTGTAGAAATAAAGCATTTTAGAACTGGGGATGTGGCTCAGTGGTAGAGCTCTTGCCTAACATGCACAAGGCCCTGGGTTCAATCCCCAGCACTACACACACACAAATAATGATAAAATAAAGCATTCTAAGGCCTTGAGATACATCCTGAAAAACACTAAGTTGAAAACTTAATTTATGCCTAGTGTAGGCATAAAAAGCCCTCAAAAATGTAACCCTATAAGTTGGGGGGGTGTAATTCATATTTGATAAAAATGAACTAAGTTACCTTGGGCTGTGAGAGGTTATTGCTCATTTCCTGGCTGATAAAGTGTAAATCACTCAGTGATAGCAAAGCTGTTTCAGTCCAAACTATACTTATTTTGTGGTCTCATATGAGTATTCTTATTTTTATTAAAAATTGCAGCTTAAAACCTAGTTTGCATTACAATACCTCACTAGGAATAAAATCACTGATGTATTCAAATTGAGTAGAAGTGCCCAACCACAGACTGAGTCAGATATATGTCCTGAAGCCTCAATTAACATAAATCAACACTGTAGCTCTCATTAAGTGAAAGCATCTCAGGGGACAATATCTTTGTGTATGTAATTGGGTCTCATAATAGAAAACAAGAATCTGAATTGGAAAAACAAGAAAAGAAATTTCATATTATGTTCTTTAAAGACTTCTGTAGGCACAAATGCTAACTTTGAGAGGTTCCGTTATTCTAGAATTAAATGCATAATAGAAATAAGAATGTGCTACATTATCATAAGAATAAACAGCTATTCGGAAAGGTCATCTTGCAAGATCAGGTTTTTATGTGCTATGAGAAAGAGACAATGTTCTGAAAATTCACCGAGAGAAGCCAATTCATAAATATTAATAAGTGGGAAAATCATCATTATAGATAATAAAGTACAAAGCACCTTGTGAATTTGGGTGGTTTTTATTGTCACAATATGTGGTTGATATTTGGGAGAAGTATCTTATTATAGATTAGAGATGTGGGTATTTATACATAGAGATTATACTCTAGTAAACTTCATTCAGGAGTTCATCTGAAACTTGAAGAATCACAAGTTATGAAACCTATGACTTTACAAGCAAAAGATTTATATATATATTTTTCTCACCTAAATATTGCATTAGTTTCTTTATAGGTCTCCCTGTTTCTTGTTTGAATCCCTCCAAATCTGCTTATCACTGCTAGAAAGACCTTTCTGCGCAGAGCTATGCCCACCGGCTCAGCATATTGCAAAGGCTTTCCATTGTATAAGAACTCAATGAAGTTACTTTTTGGCATTTGATGTTCTGAACGGTCAAACACTTGCTACATTTTCAGCTGGGTAAATTATTTTCTAAAATATCAAGACACTGGCTGGTCCTATATGCAAATTCTCTTATTCTGCCACATTTTTACTTTCAGTATTTCTATCCTGACACAGCGTAACAACCCCAACTCCGTTCTTGGGATGCCTTTCTCAGGCTTTTGTGGCTTGACACATTCCTAATCATTCTCAGTTCAACTGTCAATTCTCGGTGCCTCCCCTGACTCACCAAGTAGACTCCCTCGGAGGCGGGCTCTCTTCCGTTCCAATTTCTTTTCCCAGACATCCTGCTCATCTGCGCTGGTCCACCCTCCCCACTAGGCTGCAAGTCCTGTGGGACAAAAACACTGTTGCATCTCCCTATCCTCAATAACTACTGTACTTGGCACAAAGCAGGTACCTGTATTGGATGCACCGACAGCTCACAAAATGAGCAGCACAGTCTCCTTGAAGTGCTAACTTATGGTCCATTCTCAGACACTCCTGCAGCAGTGATCACAGTGGGACTTTGCTAGCTGCCCCCAACACCCATTTTCCCCTTCTCTATACCAGGGACTCTCAATCTTAACACTATAAATATTTTGGGCTGGATGATTCTCTCTTTGGGTTAGGAAAGGCAGTCACCTGTGGACTGCAGGAAGGTTGGCACCCCTGGTTTCTACTCACTTGCTGCCTGCAATGCCTCCTTTCCCATCTGTCACCACCCAGCCCGAACATCCAACACCTCCGAGGGCAGGAGGGTGGTCTCCAGATGTAGGGAGACCTACGGTGAAAAGTAGCATCATTAGCTGGTATGTGCTGCCTTAGCTATGGCAAAGCAATGAATACCTTGCTAATTAAAAGTCAGAATTGTGGACCCTTCTGCACAAGAGGGTGAGGTATGCCACAAAGTCAGGAAGCTGGTTCAGAACTATGTGGCTGAGGCTGACCCTCTGGATAGGGAAGCAATGATACAGGACACTTGAAAGCCACACTATCAGCACTAGTCTCCTTTTGCCCAGACTATTAGGAGACAGAGACAAGCTTTTATCTTGCTGAAGCGCTCTTGAGGAGGAGTTCCTCTTCTAAGCCTCTGTGGCAGTAGCCCAACTTTCACCTTTGATTATATATGACCCTATAGTGATTTTTTTTCATACATGTTTTCTCTGGCAAACTGAAGTCCTTGAGGGTTTTGTGACTTTGTTTTACTCATGTTTTTATCTTCAGCGTACCTGGCCCCTGGAATATTCAATGAAAAGTTCTTGAGAAACACAATGAGTACAGCAATTGGATGTATGAATGCAGGTCCCAGCAAAAACAATCTTTCATTTTTGCTGGACAGTGACCACACGGGAAGAGCTGAATGGAAATCATACGATTCTAAATGGACTTAAGCGACCATCAAGGGAGAAGAAGAAGGCGCGTGTGCCACCAACTTCAGAAACAGGAGGAGAAACTGGTGATGATGTGACTTAGCAAGGCTTGCACATTCCCGGGGCTTCGGGGATCTTAGCCAGCTCTGCCTTGCAACTAATTATCCATTGGAGGTGTTGCTCTGGCAAAATACAGGTGTTTATTAAGTGCTGCTTTGGTAAAGGGAGAAAGAGGACAGTTGGCTGTCTCCTGGGGGGTTGCTGATAAGTTGCATTGAGACTCCACCAATATGAGGTGGCCAGAATTCAAGGGAGCTTCCATGTAAACACCCCCCTGACTCCGATCCTGGAAGCTTGTGTGTCTTCATGGCTAGAGCCACTCCACTTGTCACTGTAGGCTCAGCCTTGATCCAGACTTAGAACCCCAGAGAGTGCCACGTTGCAACGAACTCTACAGACTTAGCCCCAGCTTCTTCCTCGTGGGGACCTCAGTTTCACTTACTGACCCAACTTGGGGATTCCCCTTCCTCTAAGTTTTGTGGCATTTCATTAAGCTTCAACTCCCGCGGCACTGTTCATAGGATCTACTTCTCCCCAGTAAGAATGAAGGGGAAGGAATGTTGGACATTTGAAGAGAGGAAAGGTACGAAGGGGTGGCTTCCTGTAGGACTGTGAGTTGCGGGGGCTGGGGACTGGGCTGATGGTAGAGCAGCCCAGATGGCCTGTGCAGTCAGTAACACAAGGCAAAGCAAGAGTGTTGTTTCAGTTCTCAGGTTCAAGCGGAACAGGCAGAGAGCTGTGTTCAGGGACAGAGGGGGTTTCTTGAAAAGGTGATAAAACATCAGGGATTGGAGGATGCCCAGTGAATGCTCCAAGGAAGGGACTACACTGAAGGACCATGAGCCCTGAGCCAAGTACTGATGTGAGTGAGGCCAGGCAGAAAGCCATGAAGCCAGCGTGGAGGTGAGTGGACAGCAGATCCAGGAATGCAGGCTGTTAGAGGCAGAGAATCGCTGGGGTCAGTGCTAGAAGTGTGTGAGCTCCATAAAAATTATAAAAACAAAAAATAAAAAAAAAGTTTAGCATAACAAGGATTGATGGCAAATACCTGTTCCATGTTATGTCTAAGGCATCTGCTATTCATACAGATAGTGATGTTAAGCTCAAATGCCTATGTTATAAGGTAATAATACCATTAAGCTTCTCTTCTAGAGGATTAACAACTTAAGTTTGCAAACCAAAATATCAGAGACGAGGAAGGGCTATGAGGATAGCGACTATTTTGGCCCTAGCCCTTCAAGGTGAGTGAGGACTCAGGACATAAGAGAACCTGGACTGTAATATCCTGTAACTCAGTGGTATCCCAAATTTTCTGATCAAGATTATGGGGCCACAGAGGAAAGTGATCGATGATGTAGAGTGTGCCTAAGGAGAGTCACCTGGAGAGAAAACATTCTCTCAGGCTCTCACAGAGAGCAAATTGGTCAAGCAATGGCCGTCACTCATCCACACGGCTGACGCTGACAAAGGATCTACAAACTGCAGTACAGGATCTCAGGATAAATCCTGAGGGGATTTCACTGACCTTGTCAGATACAGAAGTTATATTTCTTGTTATATAGGTCTTGCTTTATCTTGGTCTTAACCATCCAGCAGAAAAGTATAAAAATGAGGTATTAAAAAGTAAAGCCATATTAATATGCTGAGCTGTAAAAGGCTCAAGTCAACAACCTCTGACATTGCCAGTCATGCAGATAACCCACTACTATTATAGACTACTGGACTATATTGGATTACTTTGCTGAATTCATGCACCTACAATATATGAATGGCAAGAGGATACCCATCTCTGACAAAAGTAAACAAAAAGGGGGATATAAATGAAAGACCATTTTGCAGTGAAAAAAAATATTTATATGCATCTATATATTCAAAATAGTTAACATAGATATACAGCAACTTTCTCTTAGTCCAATGAGAAGAAAGTTTTGAACTAATAGTGTTTAGACAAGATATTATGTCTGCATCTTATACTATCAATAACTACTACAAACACAACAATATTCAATGTATTATTATTGTAACTATCTTTTTAACCTGTTTTGAAACTGTCTCATTGCTACTTCTTTCTCAAAATTAATATAAAAATGAATTGATAATTTATGGATTAGAAAATTAACAAAGGTGCTTTGTACTGTACTCTTACTATCTGTACTTAAAATGAAGCTTGGGATTCCAAAATAAACTGCCTATTTGCTTCAAAAAAAAAAAAAGAAAAGAAGAAGAAGAAGAAGAAGAAGAAGAAGAAGAAGAAGAAGAAGAAGAAGAAGAAGAAGAAGAAGAAGGTGAACTGGAGAGTTAGAGGGGACTATCAGAGGAAAGGGGTGCTTGGGACTGCTATTTCGGAGGAGGGAAGTTGTTCACATTAACATGATCTAGGTGTAGTGAGGGACTGGTGAGGTCCACCTCCAAGCGTAATGAAGAGCACACAGATGTTCCTACAAGTCTACGTGGCATTGACTGTGGAGGTGCCCAGGCAGAGAGCCCTTTAAGAGACCTCCAAGTGGGCCCAGGGTAGACTGCTTGTCTCCACCACTGCCCCGTGAAGGCAGAGGACCCTCACACAGTCTTCTCCAACCAGGGACTGGGCCTAGCGGGTGTGTTGGTGTAGGTCTAACCCATGAGCATCTCAGACTTCATGCTCTCCCTCAGCCCAGCTCAGGCTTCTTGAGAACTAGCCTGTGATCTGGGTCTCTCTGTCCCAGATCCTGCCCTTCTGGGGTGTCAGGCCAGCACCCCAGTGTAGAGCTTCTCCTGGTCCACACCTACTTCCTCCCCCTTTTTATGCAGAAGTGTTTCCCTCACTCGGCTTCCTGCATGTTTAATCTTTTCTTGGTATCGATTTCTTCCAAGACCCAAAGCTCACATATTTGGAATACAGCCTGACATATAGTAGATGCTAAACACTCTATTTTTAATACAATAATTAATACATCCATGAATCGTGCATATATATCTTCTATGAGCATTTGTAACTTTCCTGTTAGTGTTCCAGTAGAATTATTCATGCTGACGCCTGGGGAAGAGATGTTCCCACCTTAGCCAAGTTAGGAAAAGAGCTCAGCCCTGCCCAGTGACCATTGTAACACTGACCTGGGTCTGAAGCCAGGAGATCTGATGAACCAGGCAAAGAGGAAAAGTGAGAGCTGAGCATCCAGGAGACAGAGTGAGAGAAAGAGGCAGTGATGGCTGGAGATGGAGACAGAGGGCAGGAAAAGGAGAGGAAGAGCGTGAGAGCACTTCCGGATAACCCTCCTTCAGATGTCCTCTCATCAAAGCATTTTAAATCATGTTAAATCTTTTTCATTATCTGGCACCTGAATCAACTTTAAATGACTCATCTTGGAGATGGAGGAAGGAGGGGAAAAGAGGAGGAGAAGGGAGGAGGGGAGCAGAAAGGAAACCAGCAGAGCTTCTAGACCTCTACTGTCTTAGCCTCTGGCTTGTGTGCAAATGCAAAGTGTATCCCTATCCCCAAAATTAATTACTACAGGCAAGTTCGAGAAAAAAAAGACTCTGGGCTGGTTGTGAGTCCAGGATACCAGAACTCTGATACTTAGCAGAACCCATGGAAAATAAAAATGGGCCGGTAGCTACAGGCATGCCACTGATCACCCACTCACTCACTCACTCACTCATTCAGATTCATTCCATAGAGAATTGTTGAGCCCCTGCTCCAAGCAGGCAGCTGATAGATGACACACCTGCTGCTTATGAATTTTTTAATATTAAAATCCAGACAAGATGGCAGAACAAATATTAAAGTTAGACATGATTTCAAAGAGATCAAATTGTTTGTGGGGCCTATTTCAATAGCTTTTTTCATAAAACGGTCTGGGGTAGGGACACACAGCTAATCAGCAGCGGACACTACATTCAAGGGACTTCCTGCAGCCAGGGCTGTTGACCAGAAGCTTCTCTCAAAACCAGACACACGCATTAACTACAGCAGGACCTGACTGTAAAGTGAATAATATATTTCCTCATGAGTCATCATCTCTTTTTACCTCATTTCATGCATTAGATTCAATGCATGGATTTCTTTTGAGAATGCAGCCACAGTTCATGGAAGTTAGAGCCAAAGAAGAGACTAAGTTAAGCAAGTGAGGTTTTACCCATCACCACTTAAAGCCACAAATGTTATATATGAAAGAAACCACCAATTTACAGTCAAGAGCCTAAAAAGTGAACTCCATACTTGTGAAAATTCAACTTGTCCCCAATCACTCTTTCCTAAGCTGAACTGTGAGGAATGATGCAACAGCTTTGAAACTAGGACATTTATGTGCTGGCCAAACAATCCATCAGAAAGCTCGAATTACTTGAGAGAAGAAAAGTAGTCAGACTTGTACAGCAAAAAGGGCCCCGGGAGATTACCGGATTCAACCCTTCTCCAGTAGTCTCTTAGTCTGCGCACACACACACACACACACACACACGGTTTGAAGTTCGGAACAGGTAGATGATAAAAACCTACCATCTGGCATTTATCTGGCAGATAAAAGTTGGCAGATTTTATTTCTTTCCTTTTCTGGGCCTTAATCTATATTTTAGAAATATGGACTAGAATCCATATTTATTTATTTTTGTTGTTGTTTTGGATGGCTAGTTATTATCACACTGGGATCTACACTTATGTGGTTCAAAGAATAAAAAAACAGAGGCGATACAAACACAGATGCTTCCTTATTTTTGCCCCAGCATCCGGGGATCCGGGGTCCTTGACATACCTTGCCTGCTCACAGAGCGCCCCCATGGGGCTCCGTTTAGCATTACAGGAGGACTCATAATTCATGAATTAGGGTTTTCTACCCTCCATTCAAAAATCCTCATGGTTTCCACGTCACTCAGAAAATAATAAAATCTTGAGCCCTACGTTCAAACTCCTTAGCTCAACGAATGGTTCTGGATTTTTCCACCTTTGGACTTGTTTTTAATGTAACCCTTTATCAAATCAACTCACTCACTCTTCTTCCCACACAGGACCTTGCTTTCTTGCTTCTGTTCCAAGGCTCCCCTGGCCTTTCTTTCCTGAACCTCCACCCTGGACACCCAAACCAAACCTGATTCAAGGCCAAGCTCAAACAGTGATGAGACCCTGCTAGGCCAGAGAGCTTCGCAACTAGAAGTTGTCTCTCTTCTCTCTTCTTTCTCCACATTTTATTCTGACATGACCATGTGGTTAATCTCTTTCCTCTAAATGGTGGGCATCCTAGACAGCACCCTGCTTGGCTCTCCTTGTCCCTGCCACCAGAGGCCCTGCCCTTAAATACTCACTGAACTAACACATCCATGGAAATCTAAGAATAGTACCTCTCTAAACTCTGCCAGTGATGCTAATTACACTTCCAGATTGAGGAATTTTTTTAAAAATATGGAACTGGGATTCTTAAAAATAACTTTCAGGTTTTCACTAAGAAGAGAAAATCATGACTATGGGAAAGCAGCTTCTAAAAGTAATTTTCAGTTTTCAGATTATTCTCCTTCCACCCCAAGTGCAGCACTGTGTGAACACTGTCCTCTGGCTCCCCTCTATCAAATCCTGGCTTTAGAGGTCTTGGAGCTTGTTCTTGCTGATGTAGAATGAAAGATCTTCAGGGCTAATCATATCTCACTCCTCTACATTCCTCAGCCCCCACACAAAATGGTTCAGGAAAATGAAAACTCATCTTGTTTTGTTAAGGGCCTTCTTCACACGAGGTGCACAGGATTCCTAGAAGTCCGTCTCCAAGTTTCTTGCCCTCTCTGATTCCAGAAGTTAGGGTGAATTACTTATGCTTTCAACTCAGCTCTTGAGAGATACTATAGAGAATCGTGGACAAGACCCACAGCTTCCCACTGAGGATGTAGCTCCTTGATGGGACACTTGCCCAGCATGGAAAAGGTCCTGGGTTCAATTCCCAGCACCACTCCTGGCAAAAAACAAAACAAATCAAAACAAAAAAAAACAAACAAACAAACAAAAAAATCTATCCATAGCTTTTGCAGTCAGACTTCCTCTATGACTTGAGGAAGTTATTTAACCTTTCTTTTTTCCTCACCTTTAAAATGCCAACAGTAGTAGTGCTTCTTTAATAAGATTTTACAAAGATTTGATGGAATCTTATATGTAGTATATTTAGAATAGCACCTGGAACCTGGGTGTGTATATGTATGTGCATGTAATAAATGTTGCTCTTATAACTGATTCTTATTTTATTTTGAATAAAGACAGACAATAGCTGGATATGTAGTATTTCATACCTGAAGGTTTTGAATAAGTGACTCCTTTTTGGCTAACAGAGTCAAGGTTTTTGTGCTATTTTGTAAAAATCAGACTAATTTTCAGTGTTTTCAAAAATCCTTCTTTGGCCCTTCATCTTAGTGCCGTGGAGACAATATGTTTCTTTCTCACTATTTCAAGCTTCCAGAAGTCCCATCTGAGTCCCATATCTTTTAGAGTCTGCATACCTTTCAGAGCCATCTTCCTTCCCAGCCGCAGCAGGCATGCAGCGTCACATAAGATAAGCAAGGGCCTGCTTTGGGCAATAAAGGAGTCCTTACTCACAGAAACAAACTCTTCTGCCATTAGCCAAATCACTTACCACTCTTTCGAATTCTCTCTTCCAGCAGGTCGACATGCCCCGCTGGAAGTTTCTTACTGAAAATCTCAGCTGAACGGAGGAACATAGCTTCTACAGCAGATCCTTTCAGCAAAGCAATCTGATCTTCATGGTCCAAAGTCTGAAATCCTGAGTAAAGACAATAGTCAGATCAGTATCCTCAAGGAGTGGCTTTTGGACACTGTTTTGTACTTTCTATGTAAAACATTATATACATCTGAGAAGATTCACCATCACTATCACCACCTGGATACAGCACTTTGATAAAGTGATTTTGTAATTGTTTTATGATTGGGGATTCAAATGAAGTCTGTGAATACTATACTCCTTAAAATAGAAGCTCATTTGTATCTTCATTGAGCAAGATTTACTGAACAGGATAAGCAAAAGGAGATGTAAACTGCACACCAAATACACATACTATGGTAGAGACAGGCTGATGCAGGTGAAGCAGCCCTCAGGAAAAAGGAGGCAAAGAGATTCTTTTTAGGGTCACTATGTTAGTCACACTTGATCTGCAGGGCCAACTCTGAAGAACAGAACTAGCCACAGCTAGAAAAAAAAATGCTTTCTGTGCATCTAAAATATCTAGCTGACCCCTGAGCCTTTAGTCAAATGTAGTGGAGAAGGAGCACTCTCCACCCTTCTCCTCCAAGATCTATCAGAGCCAAGTGGAGAAATCTCCTCTGATTCAGAACAGTGCCATCCAAGGTGGGTGGAAACAGAAACATATGAAAAGAATTGCTGACCTGGAAGAGCACAATGCCAACTGGAAAGTGCTCAAGTCTCAGCTAGGCCGGGGTGGCATGTGGCCTTTCTCTCTTTCTTGCCTCTCTGTGCTTGACCACATGGACATCTCATCTCTGCCATGAGCCTAAGAATCACCGTTTGCCTGAGGGGTGAATGCTCTTCCCAGATACCTCCACACCCCACCCACAGCAGCCCCAGTTCCTAGCCCCAGGGTTAGCCTACCTAAGGCAGTGTCCCCAGCTCCCACCTGCTCCTAACCCTAACACCTGCCTTACTCTTGTTCATAGAATTTACCACTATCTGACATAATATTGGACATGTATTATTTGCTTATTTGTTCATTGCCACCTCTGCTGAAGTATAAACTTGAGGCAGAGAGTTTGTTTTACTTACTTTTACAGCAGTGCCTGGGGTGTGATAGATATCCCAGAACTATCTGTTAGATAACTCAATGAATGGGTGAATGAATGAGGAACAAAACGCAAATTTGTGTGCATCTTGGTATACACACAAGCACACATACACACACACTAACGGGTAAATAATGCCATCAGAGCCCAAGTGACTAAGTAAAGGCTTGCATGACAATGAGAATTCACAGCTGAGGATGAAAAGTCACTGTCCTGGAGAAGCCAATAGCTACAGCAAGGCCAGAGCCACACCGGCCCGACTTGGGTCTCCAGCACCCTGGACAGCGCCTGGCGCCTGGTAAGGGTTTGGCTCCATGCGCTGACTAGGAGTCTAAGGCTTTCACAGAATACCCTTACAGTATTGGTGTATTGCTAATATTACCATTATTAATAATGCCATTTCTTTAATTCTTTTTTCCTTCTGTGGGCTTTTTGCTCTTTATTTCTTCTGTATTGTTTTCCTTTCCTCAAAGCAAGCAAGGCACTGGGAATGAAGAGATGTAAAGACACTACCATTGCTTTCAGATGAACTACTTTCTTGCGAAGGAGACTTTTTTCACCTACAATTATTTCTTGGTCATACCAACTGACCATTAGTACTCAATAAATGTTTTCCCATTAATAACGAAGAACATACTTTATTTTCTCAGTTCTTCCCCTTTTGACTGTTCTGTAGTCTTGTTTCTAAATTAGGTTTGTCCTCACCTTAATTAGCATATAATAAATTAAGTTTCTGTTCCGCTTTTAATAAAGAATGAAAATATTGATGTTTCAATGATAGTGAGAGCTTTCCCCCATATTTTATGAGTTTTATACAAGTTTATGTCTATCTGTGACACATTTAATAAAACAACAGCATAAGGCTGGACAAAGAAGGAAGATTAACATATCTAATTAAAATCAGAAGGTACCTTCTGTAATTTAAAGTTGCAGTGTTACAGAGACCTACAAGGTATCTATAATAATCTTCTGAAAGATGAGGTTTTAATGCACTGATTTATTTTGATACATTGAAACAATTTAAACTGAAGAGCTCCAGTAGCATTGACAATATCATAGAAAGAATTTGAGTTGGAGGATAAGATTCTCAGATTCCAGCTTCTGTACTGGCACCATCAGAATGACTGAAAGTTTCTACCTCCCACATACAATTATTCACCAAGTTCCCTCAGGTTTTTACTCTGTATTCATTGAATTTCTTCTTCTCTCCCACTACAATGGCTTTGTTCCAAACCCTCTTCTCTGGGGCTATTCAACAGCATACTAGCTGGTCCTGCCTCCCGTTCAAGACCATCTTCTACAAATAAGATAAAGGTGTACGTACTGTTCTCTCCCACTTCTAACAATCCTATTTTTTGTTCATGCCTCATTGCTTCTCTGCAAACATCCCTCTCAACTTGGAACACCCTTCTCTGTGCAAATGGGAAAACTCAAGAATCTTTTCAACTCAACTCAAACATAGACCTTTTTTCAAGTTTCCCTGCACTTCTAAGCCACTGTTAGCAACTAATCCTCTCTGTGAAGAGCAATGTGTTTGTGTGCCTGTGTCTATTATAAATAGAACAGTCCCCAGCTGTTCCCAGTGAAGGGAAGAGCTAAGCATGGGCTTAGAGTAGACATCGATAACTACTGATGGAGTGAATGTGCCTGTGGATATCAACTTCACAGCTCCGAGTTTTATCTACTAATTTAGAAGAATTATTACAAGTGACTTTAAATATGCTTTGTGTCTCTAATCTTGCATGTCTATAGTAGTCAGCCATGTTAAATTGGATGTGAGATGATTCTGCTGTACAGGGAGAAGGCCTGACTCAGTATCACAAGAATACAGTATAGCAGATAAATAACTACATATCAATAATAATAGTTATAACAGAGCTGATCACCCAGGAATGTTTTAAGAGTGAAACAGAACATTACATACAAAATGTTTAATGTAACCTGTGTCACATGTTTACATGACCAATAAATATTAACTTTTTAAATTTAAAAATACCTGGCAGCTTTTTTGTGAATTCTACGAGAACCTGTACATGACTGGTAGCCATTTCTGTTAAAACGAGGAAATTTTCTTCAGCACTGAATTCTTCTTTTAACTAAATTTTGAGAATAAATAATTAATATGTAGATAAGAGAAGTGTAAATCAATATAAAATCATTAGACTAAAGAAAACCCAGACTGAAATTATAAACTTGGAGACTAAGCTCATATTTCTCAGATCTTTGGAGAGAAATTACTATTAACAATATAGATGTGAGGCAGCTTCCTCCTTAATAGCTTAGCACTGCTAAAAATGTAAATATATAACTTAAATTCTCAGATCTAACCATTTTAAGTGACATATTTTACATAAGCTCCATCAGATCCCCCAAATTCAAAGAACCAATCCAAAAATAGACATCTGAGATGAATACACACCCCTCAGATGAAGGAATACAAGTGGCAAATAAATATATGGAAACCTCATCGGTCATCCAAGAAATACAAATTAAAACAGCACCATGATCCCATCTCACCCCAGAAAGAATGGCTGTCACCAAGAAGTCAACCAATGACAAATGCTGGAGGGGCTGCGGGGAAAAAGGACCACTCCACTGTTGGTGGGAGTGCACGCTGGTGCAACCACTGTGGAAACCAGTGTGGAGATTCCTCAAAAACTATGATTAGAGGCTCCACTCAACCCAGCTATTCCCCTTCCAGGTATCTTTCCAGAAGAATTAAAAACATCATACCAGCAATATATGTGCACCCTCAATCTTGGAAACAACCTAAATGCCCATCATCCGAGGAATGAATAAAATAGATGTGGTCTTTTTATACAATAGAGTATTACTCACCTATGAAGAAATATAAACTCAAGACTTTCATAAGTAAATGGATGCAACTAGAGACCATACTCACAAGTGAAATAAATCAGACTCATATCTGTAAACATAGTCTTGCTAGTGTAAGAAACTAAAAACTTAGGGCCGGCCAAATGCTCAGTGGATTAAAGCGCCTGCTTAGGCAGATGCATGGGTTGGGAGTTCAATCCCCAGGCCTGCTGTGCTGGACCTGCCACCGTGGCATGCTGAGATAGTGATTGAGGCTGGGCATGGTGGTGCGCCTGTAATCCCAGCTCTTGGGAGGCTGTAAACAGGTGGATCACTACGAGTCCGATCTATGCAGTGAGACCCTGTACCCACTGTACGCCCTGTCCTAAACACAAAAAAAAGAAACTAAAAAATTAAATAAGATATGAAAGGTACAATAAGTAGTGTGAAAGGGAAAGAAATTTCTCAAAAGGAAAGACCAACTGAATAGGGGAAAGGAGAAAAGAAAGAAGGAAAAAATATATATATATGTGCTAAGGTAACTGCATTACTAATTTCTATTATTTAAATGAAAGGAAACAGTATTTATATTGTCTGATCAGCCTTACAAACCTTTATCTGATAATCTTAGCAAATACTTTGAAGATAACAATATGTAATATAATAACCATTATTAACTTCCTATTATCATGTTTTGAACTTCTGTACTGTTTTTTAACTTTTTACATAGAAATAATAAATTAACTCAAGAGTTGAAAAACAGATGGCAAAAGCTCTGAAAAATGTTAACTTTAAGCAAATGTCTTTTAGATGTTATACATACAAATTTATTTGTTATTTCCTGAGGCATCCTCTGTTTGTTGTATGAATCCATAATATAATGTAGAAGATTCTGTTGATCTGAGGTGAGTTCAGTTTTCTCCTACACTGGCAAGAAAATAAAAAGTGTTAGGGAGGGTGGTTAGAGGAGCACTTCCTCTGGATTAGCAAATAGCAAAATACTTCTTTTTAAAAAAGGTTTTGGGGACTGCCGGTTAGCTCAGTTGTTTAAGCGCCTGCTCAGGCAAATGCAGTCGGGCACAGGATACCTCGGTTCAATCCCCACCTCCACCTGCATTACCAGACTCACCCTTATGGCAGCCTGAGCCAGCCAATCAATCAATCAATCAATCAATCAATAAATAAATAATAAAAAAGGCCTCAATACAAAAAGGAACTATGAGCTCTAGTACACTATGTATCACACAGTATATATAATTCCTCTCTTAGGGTTGTGGGACAAATACCGTATTTTATTAAATTTGCTCCAGGCTTCGGGGGCCCTTTCGTAGCAAAGGTTGGTGAAAGTTGGAGGTTTAACTGCAACCGAGGAACGGTTCCCATGTGTACAGTGGAAGCTTGTTCTGTACCCGCAGCTTCGGAAACTCTGGGCCATGGCCCGGATCTACCTGGTTTTGTAAATAAAGCCCCACTGGAATGTGGCCAAACTCCTTTGTCTACCTCCGCACGTGGCTGTGATAGAGGACGCAGGACCTAAACACCTGGAGCTGCACAGAGCAATTGTTTCTGACCTCCAAAATATAGAGTCCTCAGTCTGGGCAGCCCAGATCCCAAATACCTCTTTCCCTCTTGATAGCATTGCTTTGCGGGGTGTGAACGACAGGCTCGGCTCTTTCCTGCCTTATACCAAAGCGCTCCTGATACAGCACTATGGCAGACACTTTTCTACAATATTATTTTTTCTGAAATAAATACAAAATAATGTATATGAAAAACTAAAAAGGGATGAAGTTCTCCTTTCCAAAAGTGTAATAATACCGAGAAGGGTGCGGCTCAGACAATTGGGGCATGTTGCCACTTTGGCTACTGACGACTTAGAGCTCTTCCACATGCCCTGTGCTTCATCGCATGGTGCATTTGTCCAACTGTCCTGACTGCTGCTCCTGCATTTTGTCCTAAGTTGCTCCAGGAGTTTCTGTAGGAGTTGTGGCTCAATAGGAAGCACTCTTCTCAGATGTGCGTTTCCCTCCTTTTACTCATCGGTAAGGCCCAATTCACAGCCTCTGCCAAGCCCGCGCCTCCCAAGTCCAAGCCTCATTTCTCAAAGATGGGGAAACAATGGGCACCCAAGTGGTCAGAAAGCTCCACCATGCACTGCACACCAAAGATGCCCACCGGTGGTCTCGTGGTAGCGGGAGTTGAATGGAACCAGGAGAAGAACTTTTGCTTTTTACCTATCATTTGAAGGTTTCTATGAAAGCATGAATTTCTGTACTGAGTGGAAGAATATGTGGTATTTAAATACAGTGGAGTACCACCTGGTCATACAGAAGAACAAATTTGAGGCATTTGTAGGAAAAGGGATGCACTTTGAGACCACAATAGTAAGTGAAATGATTATGATTCAGACACTCAGCTTATATTTGAGCTTGAAAAACTCAAAATATACATAAAGAGCAAAAATAAAGATAGGCAGTAGGAAACAGGGAAAGCCACATGTGAAGGTGGACAAAGGAGGTTGGCCACATTCCAGTGGGTTTTATTTGCAAAACCAGGTGGATCCAGTCCACAGCCCACAAGGTTGTCTCCTTTAAGAGGCGGGGCCTAGTGGGAGGTCCTTCAGTCATTGGAGGTGTGGCCTCAGAGGGGACTGTGAGACCCCAGTCTCAAGGATTTCAGTTAACAAGCCTAAAAGGAAAGGTAGGTCTTTCTTAACAGAGGAGAGGACCAAGAGATGGAGAGAGCAGGAAGGAGGAGATGGAGCAGGATGGATAAAATGGAATAAAGATGTGTTAGGTAAGGTACCATTTCCCTGCTGTATCATTATGTACTGCAAACATGTACTAATAAAAATGTAAACATTTTTAAAAGATGGAATCCACTTTAATGCAGAGCCCAAGTGGAAATTCTCCCAGCCAGATCGCCAGGCTCTGAGAAGTTCCCTCCTGCTGGCTTCCGCAGACACCACTGCATGTTATTACCCTGCACAACTTAGTTGTGGAGGTCACTTGTCGCAAGTCACGTCCTTCGCTGTCCTCATGAATTGTCTGATCTGCGTGCTGCTTCACGTTTTTCCTCAGCCGCTTAGATTTACATTGAATTTCAGTTAACAAGCCTAAAACAAATAAACACAGATCCCTCAGCAATGACAGAAGTTTCTGTCGGGTGTGTGCTTCTCAAGCAGCTGCTGCGTGGTGAGCTCAACGAGGGGACACAGTTCAGGGCAGAACTGATTCTACCCTTCAGACATTTGAGGGAAGGCCAGGGGTTAAGACCGGACCTTGCACATGAAGCTTAACCTCGGCGAGTCTCTGCTGCTCCATTTGTAAAATGCAAAGAACATCTTCCTCATAGTTTTATATAGATGCTATGTAATTAAATCATTTTGCAGACACTTTCTACAAAGAATGTGTGCTGCTAAAACCTTATACAAAGCAGCCTAGGAGACAGCGAGCTGGTGCTTCACAACATGACATTAACATTACTTTCACCCTTTACTGTACCATAAGAAGCATATTCAGCTTCACATTAAATACATAAAATTACATTTATAGAGTAAAACAAACTTTAAGATTCTTTAGGGAAAAAAATAAATCCTGTTGATTTTCACTACTACACCGAATACTGAAAATATAGTTAAAAATTAGGATAATCAAGGAGTACTACAGCTTGGACACTGAATGGCTCCCTAAGCCCAATGTGTCATAAGCTTGACTTTCAGGATTGTCTCCTTTAAAAGGCGGAGCCTAGTGGGAGGTCCTTCAGTCATTGGAGGTGTGGCCTCAGAGGGGACTGTGAGACCCCAGATTCTTCTTGCTTGCTTGCTTCCTGTTCATGAACTAGGAAGTTTCCTCTGCTGTGCATTCCCCACTATTACCATTCTCCATCCCTACTAGGAGTCTAAAAGGAAAGAAATGGGTCCAACTACTCATGGACTAAGCCTTCTAGAACTGCGAGCCAATATCAACCTTTTCTCTTAAGTTATCTTAGGCTTTTCTTTTTTCTTTCTTTTTTTTTTTTTTTTTTTTTGCTTTTTTTTAAGTGATGGAAATCTAACACACACTGATTGAACATTTTTGAATGAATACAGAATATTCTTGATTGATACTTAAACAGAAGTTTAAAAATCATGTAGCACAACATTTCATATGCTCATGTAATTTATTTTGCCTTCAGTGTTAATAAAACAAAGTTCCAGGAAGTTCTTCATGTAGGGAACTTACTTTATAGATTCATGAAAGATTTATATCTGTTACTGGAAATGTTTGCACCCATAAATAACATTATAGACTTATATAGGGGGATTCAGCTATATAAACTGTCTTCTGAGCTCCAACTGGAACAAGTTCATGTTTAAATGATAAGCAACATAAACCACCTAGCATCAAAGTAGGAGTTTCCATTGCAAGATTGGATTCCAGCAGCAGCCTGTATTTAGGCTCTTGTTTCATGTATGCTAAAATGAGATTGTGATCAGCCACCATAAAAGTTTCATCCCCCAAGAGCTGGATTATTTACACAGACCTATTTTTCCCTTCCTGCACACATTATTTCTCTGGGTCCGTCCCAGTAGCCTGTATAGTTTGGGAACAATAGAACTGGAGTCACGTTCTGCACGCTTTTATTTCATGTGGCATTCCCTCCCTGAATGCTACTGTCCCCTTGGTGACATTTGTTTGCCTATTTGTGTTTTGAGGAGGAACGAGATATATCTCAGCATCTGAGTTGTCTGTAAAATTTGCAGGATGAAAAATTAATTGTGTTCTATACCAACATGCATTCCAATTTTTGATGAAGATTATGGATCCTCACAAAGCCAGCAGTTAATACAGTGTTTCTTTATCAGATTGAAGGATGAAATTATATTAAAACTCAGAGTAGTTAATTTCCTGTGTAAGCCTATACAAATTGGTTCAGAGCTTCACAAAGGGAAGATGGATTCTTTTAAAAAGGACTTGGTTTAAAACTCTATTTAGACAATTCAGAGGCGATTATACTTTATGCAGCATTCCTATTTTCTTCCATAACTGTGAGTTTTTATGCTAATTAAGCAATAAGTAAGAAGTATATTAAAATCAAATCTGGGGGAAACTTCCAGAATGTTATTCTTCAGAACTCATTAAGCCCATTATTTTCATTGTGAATATCGTCTCACTCCATGTATAATTCCTGCAACAAAACAAATAAACAACAACCATTTCTTTCAGGTGAATAAGATTCTCTTTAGTCAACAGCTTAGACAACTTCAGGGGTTTGTGACCCTTTTCAAGAACCTGGATAGCTCGGCAGGCTCCTTGGGTAGAATGTGATGTGTCATCATGGTGCTATGGGTTACCTGGCAACAGCCGCCTTAAGAGATTTCTGGTGGAATTTAATGGCTTGAGGTGAATACCTGTATACATACATTCAGCCAACATCCCCATCTCTTTGCACTTCCTGAGGCGACACTCCTGGCACTTTCTTCTCATGTACATGTCCATCACGCAGTTGCCACCATTTTTACACTTGTACATGGCATTTTTGGTAATGCTCCTCCTGAAGAAACCTGCAAGAAAAGCACTGAAAAGTATAAAAACAAACCAAAAAAAGCTCCCCCCCAAAACTTCTCAGAATAACATACTTGCTTCAGTGTTACGAGATATTTTTTTACAAACTCTGGGCACCCAGGAAACCCTTGCAAATGCTGAGAACATACTGCTCCCAATTACATTGTATTGCTGAGAAGGCTGAGACGTTTTTCTGTTTTTGTTTTTGTATTTTAGGACAGCGTCTACAGGGTCTACAGGGTCTCACTGTGTAGATTGGGCTCATAACGATCCTCCTGTTTAGAGCCTCCAAAGTGCTGGGATTACAGGCATGCACCACCACACCCAATCTCTCAATCGCTGCCTCAGTGCATCCCGGGGTGCAGAGTAGGCACAGCAGGCCCGGGGACCAAACTCCCGGCCCCTGCATCTGCCTAAGCAGGAGCTTTAATCCGCTGAGCTATTTGGCTGGTCCTACAGCTGATGTTTTTTAATTTATCTCTCAAAATATAGACAAGTTTGAATTATAGCCTTTCTTATGAAACCATATTAGTTTGTTTTTAAGACAAATTACTTTCACACAATCTTTACTGGGGGACAATTATGTAAAGGCGGAGCATTTACCCCTGCCATGCTAGTGTGTAAAGCTTGGTTAATGAAAAGGTCATGCAAACAGTTTTCTAAGCTAAATGAGTGAAGTCAGCCTCGCAGGGGCTCTGGTGGGGGGCTGGGCTGGATGGAGCAGGCCCAGGGAGATGTGGGTTTGGGGTGCAGGCAGACAGGAAATTACTCATGAACCAGGTCTCAAAATCCATGCTGTGCTCGCATGAAATTCACGGCGGAAGCTAGATTCAGGGTCTCAATTCAGTGCTTTATATTCCAGCCTGGCATACTAATAAAAATGCCAACCTTGATTTCAAAGCAAACAACTCCCTCGAGAAGCTGCAACCCAGCTGCAGTCTGTGATAGGGAAAATGCCCAGACTTGGGGACAGGATGGACCGGCCGCTTCACTGCCTCTCCTTTCCCCTAAGTTCAGCTCCTGTTCCTTCTCCTCCATCTGATTAACCAAGTTCAGGATGGATGCCTCCAGAACCAAAGCTGGAGGACTGGAAAAACACTGTGGGACACAGGGAAGAGTGCCAGGAACTGCCTGAAGCAGAGTTCTGTACTCTACAGTTAACTGTTCTGTGATTCAAAAATACTAATAGAAAATTCCAGAACTAGGGCTGATGAGATAGCTCCATGGACTAAGTGCCTGCGTAGGCAAGTGCAGGGGTGGGGGTTCGATCCCCAGCACCATATGTGTGCAAGCCCCACCCCCAGGGAGTGCTGAGCAGCCACCGAGACCGGGCGTGGTAACACACGTCTGTAATTCCAGAGCTGGGGAGGCTGAAAACAGGAGCATCACTATGAGTCCAAGCTGCATTGTGAGACCCTGTACCAAATACATAAATAAAAGAAAATTCCAGAACTGAGCAACTGATACATGTCCAACTGCGTGCTGTTCTGAGTGCAGCGGTGAAATCTTGCACTGTCTGCTGTATCCTGCCCCAGAAGGCAGCATCCTCCCATCAGCACACCTCACAAGCTAGGTTACCACACATACCTACATGACTTTTATTACCACATGTTGTTGAAATTGGCTAAAGATTAGTTATGTTGATAATCTCTTACCATACCTAATATAAATTAAGCTGTATCATAGAAGTGTATGTACAGTATATATGAAACTTGGTGTTATCCATAGCTTCAGGACTAGGGAGATAGCTCAGTGGCTTAAGCATCTGCCTGCAAATGCAAGGATCTGAGTCTGATCTCCGGTACCACATGCTGTGCCCTAATGGGAGTCCGAACTGCACAGTGAGAACCTGTGTCCATAGCTTCAGGCAGCACTGGGGCCTGGAAGTTCATCCTCTGTGGGTGAGAGGAGTCAGTATATCGTCCTAAACACAAAGTTGGTTCTTTCTGCCTTGGGTTGGGTTCTTTTTTTTTTTTTTTTTAATTTTATTTATTTATTTATTTATTTGTGTGTGTGGCCAGCTCAGCCCACCAGGGGGCGGGCGGGCTGGCATGTGGTGCTGGGGGATCAAACCGCGGTCCCTGGGCTTTGCTAAGCTTGTTCTAAGTAGGTGCTTTAGACCACTGAGCCATCTCACCAGCCCTTGGGTTGGGTTCTTTAGAAAACTCCTCCTACCACAGAGGTACTTTCAGCTGCACTTCTTTGAGAAGAGTAAGTCCATTTCTATTCTAGCTCACTGCTACAGTTTAGATCAAATGTCCCTCGTGCACTTGAAAGGTGATCAGATCAGGAGGCCCTGCACTCATCAGTGGAGTCACGAAGAGGTGGCAGCTATGGACGGTGGCGCTGAGGGTGCAGCCTGGAGGCCTAGGTTCTTGTCCCCAGTTCCTCCTGCTCGGCTTCCTGGCTGCCTTGGGTGAGCAGCTGTCTTCTGCACAGGCCCTCCTTCCCATCAGACATTTCTGCCTTGGAGTGACATGACTGTGACATTGTGAGCCAATATAAACCTCGGCTCCTTTAAGTTGTGCTGGCAGGCTCTAATTCTCATTAAAGTTCTCTACATTACAGTGAGAGCACCTTTGCCGTAGAATGAATGATCCACAGCACACTGCACACTGATCACACATCCCAATCTCTACAAGACCCCCTCCAACTTCCTACTGTTGCTTTCTTCATGCCCTCAAGATGAGGTGGGGAGGGTGTTTAACTAGTTCTTAGATATATATTGTGAAATTTCTGCAAAACTGATTCACGATGGAATTTAGTGTCCAGTGCCTTCAGGTGAGAAGGGACAAGAGTCCTTCTATTTTAGCCCACTGTTAGGATGATATCTAGCACTTGAAGCATTTTCTAGCTGTTATTCTAACCACTTTAACTCATGTTAATTATCTGGTCCTCATTCCAATTTTATGATGAAAATGATTTTATAAATCTCCACATTAAAAATGAAAATGAAAAGCAAAGGTTAACATCCAGGCCACATTCACATGCTTAACAAGTGAATCCAGAGGATTCAAAGCTGGGAAATCATGTTCCAAAGGTAATGCTCTGAATCTTTCTGCCACCATTGCCTCCCTTGGGTCACAAGAAGAACTGAATATTAAACACCTCCTATCTAAAAGCTGCTTTCTCTGACCTGGGAGATCCCAAGATGAATACAGTGCTCCAGTCTTCAGAGCTCCCAGTTAGTGGGAAGTATATCCAAGGCATGAAGTACATTCATGGCATGACACAAGGCAGAATGATAGGGCAGCTAATTAAGTAATTATTGCATTGCTAATTATCGGAATGTAGGAGCATAAGTGATTATTTCAGAGCTTCATCATATATTTGTGTTATGGCTTGCAGTTTTTGCAAGGGGAAGAAAACAATATAGGACACATTTTATAAGAAATCATGCAAAGAATCATATACAAGAGTGTAGGAAATCTGTCCACACACTAAAGACCAAAGACTCCATCTGAGAGCCTGTATCCTAATATCTTGCATGAGTCGAGCTGAAGACCTAGAACCCCTACCAATGACTCTCATATGACCAACTGGAGGACTAGGACCTATATGACAATGTCTCATAAGGTCCACTTTACAGATCCATGCTGGGCAGGCCTGAAGGTTGGTGGTGGAAGCTAGAAAGTCTATACCAGTGGGATGAAGGAGCTGCACTGTAGGCTGAGGAATCTGAGCTGGAGCCAGGAAGTAATGCTCCAAGTAAGGACCAGAGCTCCCCAAAACGTACCACAGCCATCCTCAGCAACAGCGAGATTCTGAGCTCCTCTGATGAGGAGGACAGCTGACTTCCCATCAGAAAAGCAAATGTGACAAGCTTCTCCTGGAAACCAAGCAATGTTCCATCTTCCCCCCTACAGCCAGGAAGTGATGCTCACGAGGAGGACCAGAGCTCCCCCAACATGAACTGTAGTCATTCTCAGTGACAATAAGGTCCTGAGCTCCTCCTCTGAGGAGAACAACCAAGTTCACAGGAAAGCCAGCATGATAAGGTCACCCAGCAGAAAGCCTAAGAGAACCAGCAGCTTCCAACAGCTCTAACAGTTTCTCTCAACAGCTTCCCTACAGCCTCTCTATAGCTTCTCCAGTTCTGCCTCTTATGCTACTGGCAAGAGTCCTCAGCTGGGCCTCCCACACCCAGAACCACACTAGTTCAGTTCAGCTGGGTGTAACAAGTTGACCACCAGTTGGCTATCCACCACAGCTTGTATAGGTTGAGCCATATCTAGTGGGGAGGGGCAGCAATTTAATTGCTGGCACGAAAATTTACATATTTATTTTGATACTTTTCCAGCAGCAGACAAAACAATTTGTTTTTAATATGATGATTTCCTAACACCTACAAGTCAAGTGTCTTTAGGAAAAGGCACTATATGGGCTGGGAGTGACCCTAACTAATTCCAAATAGGAAGGATCATAAAAGGCTTCATGAGTCCTAGCCCAGGTCCAGTGAGTGTGTGGAGAGCTTCCTGCTACCCTGTGCCTGCAGGACCAGTCCCACCCCAGGTGCGGTGTGGGCCGGACCCGCTCCCACCCCCTCGGGCCGCCCCCCACCACTCCGCAGTACCTTCCCCACCCTGCCCACCGAGTAGGAATTTCTGCCGCGTTCCGGGAACCCCCAGACCCAGTCCTAGCCCAGGTCCGGCGAGTGTGTGGGAGAGTTTCTGGCAACTCTGCACCGGTGGGACCAACTCCGGGTCCCAGCCCAGGCGCGGTGTGGGCCGGACCCTCTCCCACCACCTTGGGCCGCCCCCCACCACTCCGCAGTACCTCCCCCACCTTGCCTGCCGAGTAGGAATTTCAGCAGAGTTCCGGGAGCCCCCAGACGCAGTCCTAGACCAGGTCCGGTGAGTGTGTGGAGAGCTTCCTGCTACCCTGCACCACAGGACCAGTCCCAGCCCAGGCGCAGCATGGGCCAGAACCTCTCCCACCACCTTGGGCCGCCCCCCACCACTCCGCAGTACCTCCCCCACCCCGCCCGCCAAGTAGGAGTTTCTGCCGCGTTCGAGAAGCCCCAGATGCAGTCCTAGCCCAGGTCTGGTGAGTGTGTGGGAGAGCTTCCTCTTCCCCCTACTTCACCTTGCCCCTTCCAGGCACAGCTCAGGCCTGGCATACACGCCTGGGGTGTAATCCTGCAGCTGCAATCCCTGCAGAGAGTGTAGAGGATAGATCCAACCAGCTAGTCCAGGAGCAGAACATCTCGTCACAGGGGCACAACAGGTTCACCCTGAAGGGCAGCGGCGGGAAGGAGCTAAGCACAGCAGCCAGACCCAAGCCAGACCCAGCGGGGTAAGTCCAAACTTTGTAGAGCTGCACCTGAACTTCAGTACGTGCGAAGGTTATAACTACAGCAAAGATCTACAACAAAGGTCAGAAGACAGTGCTACACAAAATGATGAGAAGGAACAAAATGCAACCTCAGAACCCAAGCCCA
>NW_004524580.1:29082110-29083271 GCF_000260255.1 Octodon degus | reverse complement strand
TAAACAGAAGACCCAATGCTATTATGGGCTACTGGACTCTTTTAGAATATTTTGCTGAGTTTACACACCTATAATATTCAATAACAGAACTTTGAAAAAATTGGGTATACAGATGAATGTCCATTTTCCATCTGTGTATTCAAGGTGGTTGGGATAGATATATAGTTGCATTCTCTTAATGAATAGAATGATTTGTTCTAATGGTGTTTGTAAATAGGATCACAAGTCTGCATCTTGTATAGAATTAACCACTAAGAAGAATATATACAGTGTGTTATTTGTTAAAACTGTACTTCCAATTTGATTTGAAACTGTCTCATTGCTATCTGTTTATCAATAAAATTTTGAAAAGAAAAAAAAAGATTTATTTTATAAAAAAAAAAGGCTTCCTGAGGAAGAATTTGTGGGACAGGTACTGGAGAATAAGCAGGATTTTGAGACATGGACCATGAGGGAAAACAAAGTTATTCTGGGAAATGAACAGAGGTTGGGTGTTACAGAAGTTCCAAGGAAGGGGGGCTAAGACAAACTGGTGGAAGGATGGGGTACAGGAGGATGAGTTGGAGGTGGGTGATGGGATACAGTGGGAGCAGAGTGGAATTAAGAGAGTCAAATCTTCACCATGAAGAAAGAGGGAAGCCATGAAAGTGTTTGCAGTGGAAACAGCGACCTCTGCAGGGAGGGGAGCTCCCTGGAGCAAGGGAAGCCAGAGTGGAGATTGGACACGCATATGCTGCGTTATGCATAATGCAGCTGGGTGGTCATCACCGCCTGAACCACACGTGAGAGCACGGAGAGGGGGAGAAGGCAGAATTGGTCTCCTCTGTAACTAAGTGTGGCAACAGAGGTGGAAGAAAAATCTAAGCATGGGGCTGGCCAGATAGCTCAGCGGACTAAAACACCTGCTTACACAAAGTTAAAGGACTGGAGTTCGATCCCTGGCATGCTGTGCTGGACCTGCCCCTGGGGCATGCTAAGATTGCGATTGAGACTGGGCATGGTGGCGCATGCCTATAATCCCAGTGTTGGGAGGACATGCCTGTAATCCCAGCACTAAGGAGGCTGAAAACAGGAGGATCCCTACAAGTCCGATCTGTGTATAGTGAGACCCTGTATACCCTGTACTAAATATGAGAGAGAGAGAGAGAGAGAGAGAGAGAG
>NW_004524580.1:29050087-29081986 GCF_000260255.1 Octodon degus | reverse complement strand
GAGGAGAGGAGAGGAGAGGAGAGGAGCATGAGAAGATTTATGTCAGAGACTTGCTGAATTTGTCAGCGGGCATGAATTTTAGTAGGAAAGATCTTAATGTTTCCTTAAATGCCATAGCCAAGGAAATAAAGTCAAAGACTGTGTTTCTGGTCAGTGTTAATAGTGACAGCAGAAATAGTAAGGCATGCATTTTAAAACCATCTAGATAGATAGATAGATAGATAGATAGATAGATAGATAGATAGATAGCTTTCTTTTCCTTCCCAGTACCAAAGCAGCTGCTCAATGAACACTGTAGCCTACAGAGTCAGTCCTTCTACCAACAATCCAACCCCTCCCAGAATGACTCCTTTAAAAACTGTCATAGACACTGATAGACAGCTTAATAGTTAACAAAATAAAACTCCTTTTTCCAAGATGAGTCAAAGAAATGATGCCTAGGACTATTATGCAGGATTTCTTTTTTTTAACTCTGGCGCTAACTGAGAAAGACACCCTTATCATCTCAATAGCTGAATTAATTAGCTTTCACTGTGAGATGGCAACACAATATTATCAGTATATCATTTAAATATGGGTACATATACTGTATTTATACTTATGCAAATCTGTCCCCACACATACCTCTGCCTCCATCGTCTCTTTCTTGTGCATATTCAACAATGCTCATATCAGAAAAGTCATTTGAAAATGAATGGAAAGGAAATTCACTGAGGAACAGCGCCTTCCTTGTAATAAAAGATGAGTAAGCACAGGGTCGGTCGCTTCATCCTCTGGGGAATGGTGGCAGTCAGGGATCCCTGCAGTGGCAGGAGAAGAGCTCTGGGAAGGCACATTTTCTGGGATCCTGCTGTCCTGCTTCCTTCTACAGATGAAACCAGCATGCCACGCACCCTGTTCCCAAGTCACACACACACACACACATCCGTATGCCAAGGCATGTGCACGCCAGCCACCAGTGTGAAACACTGTAGCCACTGGTAGGAAGCTGCCCATGACTTTAAAATCAGTAAAATACTGCTTGAAGTTATAAAGCTTTAAGAGTCTGTAAGCTTTTAAACAGCAATAAATACACAGAGCAGAGTAGCCAGAGATCTTTACATCTAATATAACCTCAGTGGAGATGGCTTTGAACTTCTATGCCAGGCAATGTTTTAAACTCGCTGCATATAGCAATTTATTTAACATTCTTAACAATCCAGTAAGATAGATCCCATCATACTCCCTCTCTTGGATGAAGAGACTGAGTTACACAAAGGTTAATTTGCTTAGTGAGTGGTAGAGCTTGGGTTTGAACCTTGACAGGTCCGGCTCAGCTCATGGACTTGGAGCTACTCCATTATGCCGTCTTCCCACTGAGGAGTTTATATTCAAAAAAAAAATCATCTTGATATATTAATATCCCCAAGTCTCAGGCAGCATGATAAGTGCCTGTAACAGAGACCTGGCACTTTCCCCAATTCCATCGTGAGCATGTTGCAGCAATCCTAGGAAAAAGAACTGACAAGTGGATGTTCATGTGTGTTCTGTTTCTGCTTCTACCACTTGTTCATTTTTTTTCCATCCAGAGTCGGTAATTAATTGTCTTTCTACGGACACTGGCTGAGACAAAAGCTGGGGTTTCCTATCTCTAACTGAAGGCAATTCTTCCACAAGGCTCTTGTTTTCAAACCTGCATCGAAAGGGTTCTGTGGGGTCATCTCAGAAAAACTGGCATTGAGCTCAGTGCCTTGGAGTTGGTGGGGGAAGGGGCGTTTCAGTGGAAAAGAGGTTTACACGTCCAGGGGATGGGGAGAGTCTCATGGGTCCTCTGAATACTGGACCAGCTCTCATAAACAGCCTCCACACGGGGCACCTCTATAATGGGGTGGCTCTAGGACGAGGACATCAAGATGCTAAGAGCCATGGCCTTGAAACCCTGGGTTAAGCTGTGTCTAAGTTGTTCCCTTTCAAGGGACCAATCCAAAGTTAGACAAAGAGCAGACCAACAGAAAACAAAATGTTTTTGCCCTGTTAAGCCTCCTGAGTTCTGAGCTTAATCAAAGGAAGATCCCTAAGCACAGCCCAAGTGGGATTTCTCATTGGCAAGGGTGGTTGTGAGTTTGGAAAATATTAGATTTAATTTAGAGCTACAGGAACGTGGTATGTCTCACACTTAGTCCAATAATAAAGACTCTGAAAAGTCACACATAAAGTAAGTCTAAAATATAGCAGAGACTACCTAAAGAGTCAATTGAAAATAAGTGAAAGTGAAAGTAGAAATTGGTGTATTATAGCACAAGGAAAGAAATTGGGCTAAAAATGTATAGGATTAAAACATATATTCTATATTAAGATCTAAAATCAACAGTCTAAGCTTTAACCTTAGGAAGCTAGAAAAAAAAGAGGAATTTAAATCTAAAATAAGCAAAAGAAAGGAAATAACAAAAATTACAGGGGAAATCAATGCAATTCAAAATAGGAAAAACATGGGCTGCAGAGACAGCTCAGCGGTCTAAGCACCTGCCTTGGCAAGCGCAAGGACCTAGGTTCACTTTCCAGTGCCACATGCCATGCTGGCCCCACCTCAGGCACACTGAGCAGGCCACCAAGACCTGGTGGCACATGCCTGCAATCCCAGTGCTTGGAAGGCTAAAACAGGAAGATCACTACTAGTCTGAGCTGTGTAGTGAGATCCCGTGCCAAATACATGAAATTAAAAACCAAAAATAGGAAAAACAGTAGAAAGTAATCAATGACACCAAAAGTTGGTTCTTTGAAGAGAGCAGTAAAATTATTAAATCTATAGCAAGGCTAACCAAGAAAAACAGCGAGGAAAGATGGAAATTACCAACATCAGAAGTGACAGAGGGCACCAACACCAATAATCCCAGGAATGTAAAAAGAATATACATGAATATTTTAAACAACTCTAAGGCTCAGAAATTTGGTAACTTAACTGAAACTCCTTTAAGATAAATCTATCAAAGCTCACCCAAGGAGTAATTGATCCCCAAAGTACAGCTACACTATTAAAGATATTAAATCAATAATTAACTATTTTCCAAAACAGGAGGCATCAGACTAAGCTAACTTCACTGGTTAAGTCTGTCAACCATTTGAAGAAAAAAGGATACCAATTCTCTACCCTCTCCTCCAGAAAATAAAAGCAGAGGAAACATTCTTAACTTAGGAGACCAGCCTCACCTTCCTGCCAAAACCATACACAGACATTACAAGAAAAGAAGTCAACAGGTCAGCATCTCTCATCACCCCCCCCCCCATGAATTGAGTTTGTTAGCATTTGATTTTATTTTTATTTTTGTCTGACATGGTGTTTTGATTCTATTATAAAGACTGCTGTACCAGGGAGACTTTGGAAATGACTGGTCTGAAATGACCTAGACTAAGTTTCTCACCAGCTTGCCCCAAATTGAAGCCTCCTTTGGGCCGCCTGGCCTGGGGTCCCCAGTGAGTGCTGCAGACTGCGGGGCCTCCTAGCTATCTCTGCTGAGGGTTAGATCTGTCCTGGTCATGGCTCATCAACACCATTGGTGAGAATAACTCAGCGCTCGATACTTGAAAGAGTTGAGTCGGTTCCTTAATAGAGAGCGCTTTGAAGACAGTGTATGGCCCAAGTCAAGGAGACCAGATGAACAGACAACAATGGTGAAATAAGAATTTACCAACAGAATAACAACAGCTAATGCTTTTGTTTTGTGTTCTTGTTTTCTGTATCTGGGGTCTCACTATGTAGCCCAGGCTGGCCTCAAACTCTCAGCAATCATCCTCCCTCAGCCTCCCAAGTGCTGGGATTCCGGGCATGTGCCACCATGCCCAGCCAGCTAATACTTAAGGAGTACTGAGTGAGCCAGATACACAGCTAGGTGTTTTGAAAACAATGTCTTGGGTTTTCATCGTGACAACAGGAGGGACAGCGTGTGTGTATGAAGGCTTTATCGTTGGCAAGTGTCCATTAATTGCTTTGCACTGGTTACCTGGTTTAATCCTCAGTCTCTAAATACCTACCCTAACATGTTGCTATAAGATTAAGTCAGCACACAAGAGGCCCCAGAAAGCATCTGTCCAGATCGTGATAACTGCCTGCTCTGTGTTACCTACCTGTTATCTGCAGCAGCAGCAACATTACAGCCATTCTTTGCTCACACTCCTTCTCCTCCTCATCCCTCTCCTCCTCCTCATTATTATCTTCATTTTACAAAAGAGCACTCTGAAGACCAGCGAAGTTAAATAACTTGGGACAACTTGGAACAGAATCCCTTGAATGAAATCCAAGCTGCTCGCCTTTCCAGCCCTTCTCTTCTGGTGATTTCATGATACTCCAAAAGGCTTCCCACCCGGTGACACAGTCTGCAACCCCATCTTGCAGCCTACCTCAAGACAGTTCTGTTCATCAGGATTGATATTAACATTGCTCAAATCAGACCTCACCCTCTCTGCATCAAGAAGCTTATATGAGGCTTGGGGCACCCTCTGCCTTCACAAATATTCACAAACAAAGGATCCACCTGAAACAGTCTGTACCTATCCCAGATCAGAATAGCTATCATTATTTTTAAAGCATCTCTGAAACTTCAGAGCTAAGTCTAATGCTGACTGATGACCTCATATACAAATATATTCAGAAGGACAGCCAGGTCAGTCATTCATTCATACAGTGCCTTTTAAAAATTCTATCACCCTCTCTCTGATATATGCAGACTTCTACCATTGAGACAGATATGACGGGCACTGACCTATTAGAGAAATGTGGCCATTTGAGATACCCAGTCAGATGTTGATAGGTTTTGTTGCCTAAGGTTTGAGGTTTGAGCCAAAATTCATTTAGACATTAGCACATTTCCATAAACTGCACAGATAACAGAGAAGAAAAGAAAGCTCATGATTTAATCTAGGAATAAGGAAATGGCTGTTATTGTCACTTGATGTTATGCTTGCATTTTGCAATTATTATTTTAATATTGAAAACTGCATCCTTTCTCATTGATGCCATAAATGTCTGTGACAAAACATTCAAACAAATTAAAATATTTTCAATGGAGCTGGACATAGGAGCCAATGAAATTAAGAAATTTATGACCTTTGTTTTATTTCTATGATTTTTTTTATTAATCTGTCTTTTTATCCAGATTTGTTCTAAATTTCAAATGTCTGGCAGACAAAACCCTAAAACAAGAAAGCTGGCAAGAACTTTACACAAAATGTTCTAATATAATTCTCACAAAGACCCTTTGAAATAAATAATATTCTCCATTTTGTAGACCTGAAGCCCATAGAAAGTAAATATTGTGTATACTCAGAGATGACGAACTTGATATCCACTGCAGTCTACTTCCAGTCATATGGGTCTGCCCTGCAGAGGTGGGAAAATTGAGCACCAGCTTTTATTGACTCCCTTGCAGCTATGGTGCATATGAATAAAGCACTCCCACACAGGAGCCTCCTTAAGACATTGCCTGGAGTGAGGCTACCGCTGTGGTTGTTTCTACTGGCAAGCAGGATCCTGGAATTCAGCCATGTAGCAGCATCTTGGTTTCCAGGGTGCAGTGTTGCTCATGGTTTGTGTACAGCTGCAGATTCAGCAGACAGGCATAACTCTGGAGTCAGCAGTTACAACAAAAGCAGCTTCCTGATCCATGGGTGGCAGCCAAGACAGTGCATTCCTTTATCCAATAGTCCTTGTAGTGGCTTCCTAAGGTGCCCCCCCAATTCTTTGCAGTTGCACTGTAGCCTCCTAAAATGCTCTGTGCAGAACCTGCTCTGACATTTCCAACTTTTCCTGCATGAATTCCTTCCTACTGGAAATGTGGGTTCTGTCTTATTTTACTGAATGCTTACTGATATATTATAACTTGCTTCTTCTGCAAAGCCCAGATGCATGCATGCTAATCGAACCCCGAAGCCCACACTCCATGTGGCAGGAAGTTACGGAGTGAAATTCACTTTCATCCCAGGAGCACTGATAGCCAAGTTGGCTCAGCAGCCTGCTGCAGCACCCTGGTTCTTGCAGGTGTGCTGTACCCCAATCTGTGCTCCTTCACTGGTTTTGCTTGCAAACCCTTCTCTATTCCCTGCTCACTAAGTTAAGAGAGCTTTCATGTATCTTCTCTAGAGAGCACATAGGACCACAAAGGACTCTGTTGGGTTTTTTAAGTCACCAAAGCCTAACCTTCCCATCCCAAAACACTAATGAATTCCCAATCTGGGCAGGTCACATACAGTCAAAGAGGAAGTAAGGAGAGCTAAGATGTATTAGTATGTATGAAGGCCCTGAAGGCTGTCCTATCCATGCCCTGTACCCTGTACAGGGTACTCTGTACCCTGCTGCCTGGCTCCTGCTCATTTTTCACTTTTCTGTCTATTATTGAAAATAAACTGTATGGGAACACAGCCATGCCCACTCTTGCCATGGCTGTGTTGGTGCTGTCCAGACAGAGCTCAGTAGTTACAACAGAGATGGCAGTGGTAGTGAGGTTACATCCTGACCTCCTGGCCCTCCACAGGGAGAAGCGCCAGCCTCTCATGCACGATGTGGTCTCTGCCCAGTGCCTTCACACCCCCTCCCTCACACACTTGTCCTTTTGCAGATACCATGAGGGCCAAGTCTTAGGTCAGAACCAGCGAAAAGCTTCTGCCTTACTCTACTCCTTAAAATGACCTACCTTCAACTCCAGCTTCTCCTTTTATGGTTTCCCCAAAATCAGTTCTCTGACCACCTTTGCTGGTCTTTTTCTCCTACAGTGTCCTCTAGCACCCTTTCTCTGGTTTTTAAAACCTCATCTATAAGGGTGGCTTTGCTGCTGATGGCTCTTTCTAAAGTTTATTTTTATTAGTCCAGGTTTGCAGTGCATAACAGTTACATTCCTCGTGGGGAGTCAGGACACAGACAGAACAAGTCTAACTCTTGCAACATAGTCTTCCTCTCCCTCCCTCCGGCTCCTGGTCCTTTTCTATTTGCAGAGAGTCTACCTCCCTCTTTCCTATGATCTACCTTTTATTTTACTCTTTAGTTTGTATTTTACTCTTTAGTCTCATATAAGAGAAAACAAGTTATACTTCAGCTTGTATATCTGCTTTATTTCACTTAACATTATTTTACCTTCCCACATTCACTCAGCTTTATCCTTTCCATGGCAGTGCAGTATACCATTGTGTATAAATACTATGTTTTTAATCCATTCATCTGTTAATAGGCATACAGGCCACATCCAAGATCTAGCTAATAGAGTTGTGCTGTTAAAAACATGGGCCTCTATGGGTGACTATGTAATATGAAGTCCTTAACTCCCTTAGGAAGATGCCTGAAGGGGAATAGTCTGATCAGTTGGAATTTCTAGTTTTGGTTCCTTAACACACTTTCCATACTGATTTCCACAGTGGTTGTACTAATTTACATTCCCACAAGCAATAAGGGAAGGTTCCATCTTCCCCACAGCTTCTCTAGCAGTTGTCATTTGATTTCCTGGTGGTGTCCACTCTTCCTGGAGTAAGGTTGGATCTCTGTGTTGTTCCATTTGCATTTCTTAAGGTGGTGCTTCCTAAGACTGTCCTTCATTCTTGGTAGCACTGAAATCACTCAGAATTTTCTTGGGAGAAATGAATTTCACCCTAGAGTTCATATCTGGGAGATGAGCTATCCTGAGAATGCATTTCCTCAGTTTAGGCTTTAATAGCTAAGTAGATCATTTGATTCTCTTCCTTTGGCCAGTAAGGCAGTTAGAATCAGCCCTGGGCAGAAAGCTGGAGACTAGAAGTTTCACCCAGTGGACAGGGGATGAGAGTTACAGCGGCAATCTGCCATTCCAAAGTTCCACATCCTAACTAGCTGGGAATGAACGGGAAGCTCATGAACAGCTTGGGTTTTTATTTATTTATTTTTTGTTTTGTTTTGTTTTTGCAGTACCAGGGATTGAACTCAGGATGGTGTGCCTACCAGGCAGATGCTTATTCTACTGAGCTCTCTCCATGGCCCACATGAACGCCTTATGCTCCCATTTCTTCTTCTATACATTAAACCTAAGGTAAGAAAATTAGTAAGTTTTGGTACTGAAGAGTAGCAAATATGTGGCATAAACTATGAGCACCATCCTCTAAATCCCAGCTTCTTTCTGAAATGAGAAGCTTTGTTTCTCTCTTTCAAAATAAGCACAATAATTCTCACTTCTTGCAGCTGCTTCAAAGACCTGAGAGAATTAGTGCAGCATTAGCACTGAAATGTATGGGCTCAAACGTATTGGTGCTTGGATTCCACTCCTGAACCAAACCCCTGATAAACCACACACGTTCTTCTTTCCTCTGCATCTAGACAGGAAATAGCACTAAGATCAGACTTCGAGTCTCTCCAGTTCAGGTTTCTAGTCTACATTTTAATCTGTTGAGTTGTCCTTTTGATCACCAAATGGAAAGCAGTAGCTCCCGTTCCCTGTCTTTGTCCTTGGGCAATTCACAATCACAACATACACTCAAGCTGCTCGGCCATATAAGACTCTTCAGATGCTATTTAGGTGTAATTTAGACCCAAGAGTCTCAAAGTTTCATATGAAGGGTTTGTGAAATCACAGCTCCGTGGGCCCCGTTCCTAGAGATCAAATCTGTAGGTCTAACATAGGACTGCTAAAGTTGCATTTCCTTAAAATTTCCAGATGATGCTGATTCTTTTTTTATTAATTTTATTGAGAAACAAATAACAATGAGACAGTTTCAAAACCAATTAGTAGGATAGTTTCAATAATTAATATATCGCATATTGTTGTCTTTGTAGTGGTTATTCACAGTACAAGATGCAGAAATGATATCCTGTCCAAACATGATTAGTACAAATCTTTCTTCTCATTGAATTAAGAGAAAGTAGCTGTATGTCTATCCCAACTATATTGTGTATATAGATACAAAATGATCCTTCATTTGTATCTCCTTTTTTAATTTAGTTTTGTCAGAGATGGGTATTCCATTGCCATTTAAATATTGTAGGCATGTGAATTCAGCAAAATAATCCAATATAGTCCAGTAGTCCATAATAGTAATGGGTTATCCATAGGACTGGCATTGTCAGAAGTTGTTGACTTGAGCCTTTTACAGCTCAGCATATTAATATCGTTTACTTTTTATAACTTGCTTTTATACTTTTCTGCTGGATGGTTAAGACCAAGATAAAGCAAGACATATTGAACAAGAAATGTAGCTTGTGTATCTGACAAGGTCAGTCAAATCCCCTCAGAATTTACCCTGAAACCTTGTATCGCGGTTTGTAGATCCTTTGTCAGTGTCAGCCATGTGGATAAGTCATGGCCATTACCTGACCAATTTGCTCTCTGTGAAAGCCTGAGAGAATGTTTTCTCTCCATGTGACTCTTCTTAGGCACACTCTACATCATTGTTCACTTTCCTCTGTGGCCCCATAATCTCCTTGATCAGAAAAATTTGGGACACAACTGAGTTATAGGACATTACAGTCCAGGTTCTCTTATGTCCTGAGTCCTCACTGACCTTGAAAGTCTAGGGCCAAAATGTTGGCTGTCCTTGCAGCCCTACTTTTTCTCTAATTTTTGGTGTGCAAACTTAAATTGTTAACCCTCCATATGAGAAGCTTAATGGCAATTGAGCTTAACCTCACTATCTGTCTGAATATCAAACATCTTAGACATAACCTGGAATGGGTATTTTCCATCAAGTGTTTATAAGTTAAACTTTAAATCTCTACAGAATGTGAAGGAAAAAAAAGAAGAAAATATTAAAAAAAGAAATAAACAATTACATATTTTACACAGAAATTTAGAAATCTAACCATATACAGCATTGTGATGCTGATTGATTCTGCTGGACCAGGGACCAGGCAGAGTGGCAGTGGTCTACACAGACAAGGAAAAGTGGTTTTTAATAATCCAAATCAGTCAAATATAGTAAATCTTACCAAACAATTGATAATGGATTCAGAACCAATGCTTATTAAGCAGAAAAGAGCCATAGTTTGACTACATTTTCTAGATGTAGAGTCAAAGACTGTAGCAGTAGAACAACAGATATTTAATGAGTTTTGACTACATAATTGCTATACTTTTTTCTAAGTCCTATATACAAATTACTTTATTTTTTCATTTTCATTTTATGACAGTCTTACAAAATCCATGGTAGGACTCTCTGGCTCATTCTATCAGGACCATCTGATCCTAGCATTCAAACTAACTCCCCTCATCTTTGTTTCTATCCATGACTTGATTAACAGCCAGAAGTCTGACTTAATTTTCAAGAAGTATGAGAAAATGACAAGGGTAATGATAATAAATATGATGTGCACCCAGCTCAAGATGGCCAAGTGGAGTTCTGCCTAAACCAAGACATCCAATTTTTTCCAGCCCCATTTATCAAAGAGGCTTCCCACTCTCTAACACATGCTTTTGGCACGTTGGCTGAGGATCAGTTGGTATAGACGCATAGGTTTATTTCTGAGATCTCAGTTCTCTTCCATTGGTCTGTGGCTCTAACGATATGCCAGTATCATGCTGTTTTTGTTACTAGGGTTCTGAAGCATGTTTTCAAATCAGGTACCATGATGCCTCCTTGTTTGTTCTTTTTGTTCAAGATCATTTTGGCTATTCAGGTTCTTTTGTGCTTCCATTTGAATTGTAGAAGTGTTTCATTTTGTGAAGAATGTCATTGGTATTTTGGTGAGAATTGCATTGAATTTGTTAAATTCTTTGAGTGTCATAGAGATTTAAATATTAATTTTCCCACTAACATAGGCAATCTTTTCTTTGGTCTTCTTTAATGTCTTTCATTACTATTTTGTAATTTTCATTGTAGAGGTCATTTCTGTTTAGATTTATTTCCAATTATCTTGATTTTTGGGGGGTAGCTATATGAATGTGCTTGCTTTCATTTTTTCCTTTTCAACAAGCTCATTACTGATATTGTATGCTAATTTTATATCCTTCTATTTGACTGAATTTGCTTATCAATTCTAACAGATGTTTTGTTGAAATCTTTAGGTTTTTCTATATCTAAAGCCACATTTGCAAATGGGGGTGAACTTATTCAATCTTTTTCTATTTACATGTGCTATGCTTCTTTCTCCTGCTTGTCTACTTTGGCCAAAACTTCCAATGCTAGATTGAATAAGTCAGATAAAACCCCTTTATATTATAGATCTTAGAAGAAACACTTTCAGGTTTTCCCCAGTCAGTATAATGTTGTCTGAGGGTATTCACATGGCTACCTACAGCCTTCATATTTTATGTCTAATGTTTTTAGAGTTTTTATTTTAAAGCCACATGGAATTTTAGCAACTATTGTTTCTGAATTTTCAAGATGATAATGCCATTTTTATCTGTCTTTTCTGTTAATATGATGCATTAGATTTATTAGTTTACAAATGTTGAGTCTTCCTTTTATTCCTGGAACAAGTCTCACATCATTGCAGTGTACAATCAAGTAATCTAACTTTTAAAATGAGTAAATGATTTGACTAGATATTTCTTGCAGGAAGAAATACAAAGGGCCAAAAAATATATGAAAAATTGCTTACTATCACCAGCCATCAGAGAAATACAAACAGATGCAATGAGACATTGTCTCACCCGGTTAGAGCGGCTGTCACCAGGACATATAGCGAATGCTGGTACAGACGGACGAGAAAGGAGCTCTCATGCACTGTGGGTAGGAAAGTAAGGTGGTACTACCACTGTGGAGGACAGCCTGGGGCTCCTCAAAAAACCAAGCCTGCATCCACCCAGTGATCTAGCTCTCCCGCTTCTCAATAGATGTTTCTCCTCACGTTAATTTTAAAGGAGCCAAGTTCACCAACTTCTCCTTCACTTACAAACAAAAACACCCAAAAATCTACACCTGAATCAGTCTAACGTTAAATTACTTTCAACAGTCTGTGAGGATGGTGAATATGAAAATCATCACTTAACGTCTCAGCTAAGTACTCCAACGGACTTTTCATAGACATCTAGGGCAGGCCAGTGAAGGAAAGGAGGTAAAGGCGGGGAAGCAGAGCACGGGAGGAACCGAGCTCGAGGGTTCAACCTTCGGAGCGGCAGAACCTCCGCGGAGGGCAGGCTGCCGGGGAGCAGACTCTTACCTTTGCAGCCTTCGCAGGTCAGGGCGTTGTAGTGGTAGCCGGACGCTCTGTCCCCACAAACCACGCACAGCTCGTCCCCCTTCACTCTCCCCGCGGAGGCGCCCATTCGGGGCTTCTTCGTCATGGGCGTCTCGGCCACCTCGGCCTCTGCCTGGTAGGCAGTCTCAGGGGGGATCCGCCGGAGCTCGTAGATCCCGGGAGAGTTCCACTCCTCCGGCTGCTGCGGGTAGAAGCCCAGGTTGGAATAGTAGGCAGACGAGGCAATCTGCGGCTGCACCTGGGGAAACTGGACGTTGCTGTACTGCGAGTAGGGTTCCACGTCCAGGTTCTGTCCCAGAGGACCCGCTGCTTGTTCCGAGAGCACCCCTGGGCAACAAGGAACAACAGGACCGAGATTAGCGTCATCGCTCTAGAGCCGAGAGCAGCCGGCTCTAACTCCGTGCTCGGGAGTGCGGGCTCTGAGATCGAAATACACACATTTAACTACACAGAGTAGAAAATTTACGATATCAGCTACAGCAAGGATACTTAACTGCGTAAAGTTAACTTTAACATGTGCATATTAAATCTTATAAGCTCGGAAAAACAGCTGCCACGTGGAAGACAGACCATGTAATTATTAATATGTAATAGTATCTAGTAAACTAGTAAGAAAACCTTCTGCAGCCTACAGATAAAAGGACAAAAGACAGAAACAGTTTTGGAAATACATTCAAGTGTTTTTTTGTTTTTGTTTTTGTTTTTTTTTTTTTGGGGTGGAACCGGGAATTGAACTCAGACCCTTGCGCTTGCCAGGGAAGCCCTTATTCCACTGAGCCATCTCCCCAGCCCCCTTTTCAACTGTTTTATAAGCATACAAAGATGTGTGCACTTTTGCCAATAATTAAATTCAAATTAAAACTTCAAAATATTTTTTTATTTTCAAATGTATAAAGATTTTTAAAGTTTTTTTTAAAAAATATTTTTTATTTATTTTTGGTACCAGGGATTGAAGTCAGGACCTTGTGCTTGCCAGGCAAGCACTTATTCTACTGATGTATCCCCCCAGCTCAAGATTTTTAAAGTTTGATGATATTCACTGTCATAAAAACAAACCTTCCTAGAGGACTATTTGTCAGTATCTTTCAAGATTTAAACCTTAAATAGCCAGCATGAATTTTCTGGTGCTAGAACATTTATCCGAGGGCTGTGTTTGAATCTGTATGAAAAAGTATTTTCATATAAATAAAAATTCTATCTGCAGCAACGTTTTTTTTTTCTTTTGTATTTTAAGGAAGAGTCTACAGTATGATCAGGGTCTCACTACTAGATCGGACTCAGCGATCCGCCTGTGTATAGCCTCCCAAGAGCTGAGATTACAGGTGTGCGCCACCACGCCCAGTCTCAATTGCTGTCTCAGGGCGCCCCAGGGGCGGGGCCGGCAGTGCAGGCCCAGGGATCGAATCCCTGGCCTCTGTGCCTACTTGCAGGCTCTTTAATCTGCTAAACTATTTGACCAGCGCCTGCAGCAACTTTGTAAGAACCATAAAATATAAATAATATAAAATTCCATCTGTAGGAGTCCAGTTAAAAAATGTTTTTGTTCTACCCCTGCATCTGATCCTTATATAGATGAGCAACAATGATGTGCTTCTACCATATGGTGCTATACGAACAGGTAAACTATAGAACATATGGATATTCCTACGGTTACTTAAAATACTCTGCGTGTGTGTGTGTGTGTGTGTGTGTGTGTGTGTGTATGTGTGTGTGTTTGTAGGCAAGGTAAATTTCTGCATGATGCATAAACAGCATATCGGTGACTGTAGGATTATTGGAGGTGATATTATATTATAGTATTTTCTGGAATAGGACATTGAACAATAATTTGTTGTTTGTGACTTTTGCTATGTGCAAATGTTATTTTACTTGCTGTAAAACAAAGAATTTTTCAAAACTAATACAGAATCTGGAATCTGTCTATGTAAATTTTCATCCTCTTTTTAGTGGGGGGCAGGTACTGGGGATTGAACTCAGGACCTTGTGCTTGCCAGGCAGGCACTTATGCTGCTGAGCTATCTCCCCAGCCCTATGTACGTGACCTTTAATCAGACTCCTGGCCTGTTACTGACTGGGTGCAGTTGACAATTTCCCCAAAGCCTGTAAGCCACAATTTCCCCTTCACAAAGCAGATCATCACTATAATGCCTACCTGCCTGGGTGGATGTAAGGATTAAGTAAGATTATGCACATTGAGCCCTTTGCTAAGTTTAGTGCATAATTATTCAACAAATTATAACTGACATTAAAATATAAGGAATCATTCCTACCTCTAGTAAGGTTAGATGAGCTGCTTTCATATGAAACCTCTAGGACAAAATACCCATTAGGTTATGAAAATGTTTCTGTCTTCTAAAAACTTAAACTATGGCTCTTTAGAAAATAGGGGTATTTAAGTTATTCAAAGTACTAGAAAATTGAGTAGGCAAAATAAGAGACAAGACCATGCGTAGACCAGTCTAATTCTTCAGAACACGGGCTGACAGCCCCAGATCAAAATTCCAGCTGCGTCCCTCTGAACAGTGGGATTTTGAGCAATTGCTTAAGCTATGGAGAAAGCCCTGTTTGTCCTGTTGATAACTGGGTAAGATAACACCGATTCACAGTTTCTTATCTGAAATTCCCAGGAGGGAGGCACATTCAGAACTGGAAATTTCTTGGACCCCAGCACAGATTAGAGTGCTCCCTGTGGCAAACCCAGGCTCAGACCCAGCGACAATTTCCACAGCAAAATGTACACATGGTCATACAAAAGGGAATTCATAACGGCCACCAAGTCTCACATCCACTCAGGTCAGGTTTTGCTGCTGAAGCAGTGTACGCCAAACTTACAAAAACAAAAAGAAAATTGGTTTCCAGCACTTCGGGGGTCTGGAATGAGCAGCTAGGGATGAGACTCTACGCACCTACAGGTGAAGGATGCTCTTGGGAATGCTCAAAAGCGTGGTGGCACATGCCTGTGATCCCAGCACTTGGGAGGCTGAGGCAGGAGGATCGCTGTGAGTTTGAGACCAGGCTGGGCTACAAAGTGAGCTCAAGGCCAGCCTGAACTGCCTAGGGAGACCCTGTCTCAAAAAGACAAAAAAAGAATGAGAGAAAAGGTCCCAGCCCTTCTCTGGTGTGGGGGGAGATGGGACTATCAAGAAGCAGTACACAAACAAGTGAATAAGTAAAAATTACAAAACTATGTCATAGAGAAGATGTGGGCAGGGCTGAAGCAGTTCAACCTTTTAAAAAAAATAATTTTATTGAGAAACAAATAGCAATGAGATAGTTTCAAAACCGATTAGTAGGACAGTTTCAATAATGAATACATTGCATATTGTTGTCTTCATAGTGGTTACTCGTAGGACAAGAAGCAGGCATGATATCCTGTCCAAACACTATTAGAACAAATCTTTCTATTCATTTTGAATTAAGAGAAAGTAGCTGTATACCTATCCTATTTCGAATATACAGATACAAAATGGTCATTCATTTGTATCCCCTTTTTTTGTTTAGTTTTGTCATTTTTGTCAGTTCAACTTTAGAGTATGTGAATCTGCGCTCTCCGTGAGAATTTAAGAAAGGGTTCTTCAGTGGGAACACGTGAGCCAGCTATTCCAGGGGAGTCTGAGAACCCCTAAAAGGAAAGCACAATACTCCTGGGTAGGGCCTCCAGCCATCAGTAGGTTCTCTAAGAGACCACCATCCAAAGTGCTAGCTCTGTCCCTGCCCCTCTGGTAGCCACCAACCACTTGAGGATATTGAATCCTCACAGCGTAGCTAGTGATACAAGGAACTAAATGTTAGATTTTGCTTAACTTTAAGTAATTATAATTTAAGACTAAGCAGCCACATGTGGCCCCTGGCTGTCAGACTAGCCAGCGCAGCTCCAAGGAGCTTGTGACCAAAGCATTGCATACCCAAGTGGAGGAGCTGGACCCACGCGACAGCCGTGGTACTTCGTCAAGATCCCACTGTGTTAGGGCTCACCTTCCTTTGTTTCCTAACCCACAGCTTCCCAGGCCAGGGGACCTGGCATCATCTGTGAAGCTGTTTGCGAGTCCTGCAGCAGCGAGGCCTTGTTCCTGTGGGTGTCTCCCTGCATTGTCAGCAGATGACCTCCTGCCTGGGACCTGCCCTAGTTCCGCCAGGTGGAATTAATCTCTCTGATCCTCTGTGCACACCACTCCTGCTGCACTTATCAGAAGCTTGTAGAGTCATTTTCATGTGTCCACAAGCTAATCTTCCGCGATAAACTTGAAGTGGCCTGGGAAGCTGTTTAAGAGTAAGTGAGCCACAAATCTCAGTTCAGTTCACCTGCGACTTCCTAGATTAGGCACTTGGGCAAGACACGGAACTGTAAGCTTCTGCTTCTTGCTCTCCCAGGCTGGAATGTGACACGCCTATGTCAGAAGTCTGAGATGAACCCAGACAGAGAATGGAAACTCCGCAGTCTGTGACAATAACACAAACACTTGCTATGTCTTTGTCATTACTGTGGTTACTCGGCAAACTCTTTGGGCTAAAGATTATATTCTCTTGTGAGCATTTCCGGCGCGTGACACATCAGACATTTAATAAATGCATGTTAAATTGAAAGAGAAGGAAGATTTGCTTTCCCAGCCTTCAAATTAATGTCCCTCTCTAAATATAGTATCAGTTGCTTTGAAATGTCCCATTGAAATACAACAGCAGTCAGCCTAATCTGTGGTCAAAAATATATTCCCTCTGGTCAGAGTTAGAAAGACTTGTCAATTCTTCTTCTTCTTTTTTTTGGTGTGGAAATTTTAAAAGGTGAGTTTCTATTTTGAGAAAATATTTAAATAATAATAATAATAATAATACACTGTCTCTTAATTACAACTGATATTTTAATTCAGAGAAAATAAATACCCTGAACTGGAAGCTTTTCACATACCCAATTCACCATAGGCGGTTGAGAAGAATTTGATATGAAGGTAGCTCATTAAACTTACATAGCTTTTGTTTTCTATTTATTGTTTTTTTACCACTTCCTATAGCTTAAAATATTTTATATCACAACTTTTTTGTATTTTTATAGAATTTAAAAAGAATATTAAAAAAGAATATTATACACTACAATACTTTAATTTTTTTTTTTTTTATACTGGAAATCAAACTTAGGACCTTGCACTTGCCAGGAAAGCACTGTGGTGCTCAGCTATATCCCTGGCCCCTTGTTTAAATATTTAATTGCAATATTTAATAAAATTTTAAAATATCTATATAAATTTATAAATATATATTTTATATCATAATATACCTTCCCTATGTAACTGAAAACATGTTCTATGAAACATATCTTTATTTCTTGAGGGGCACACTAATATTTCTATTTTATTCTAGCCTATTCTATTCTCTTTTTTGTCTTTTTTTCTTTCATTTTTATTAGCACATGTTTGCAGTGGGTAACGATTACATTCATTGTGAGGAGTTAGTACACGGACATAACTCTATTCCAGTTTATAAAGCTGGCCACCAACAGAGTAGTTCACATGACCTACTGAGATTTGAACCTCTTCATTTTTTAAAATACAGTATTAAATAGTGTGCTTTAATTTTTTTTAGTGTCCATGGATGTTCATATTAACATCTGACTTCTCTGAGATGATTCTAATTTGAGCTAATATCCCATAAAGAATTTTAGGTACCTTATATTTAGATTTCATCCAATGGGATACTCGCCTCTCCAGAACCCTATAAATATCACCCCATCCCAGCCTCTCACCCCCGTCTTCTGCGTCAGACGGAGCCTGTGCTGATAGACATCTGTCCCTGTAATCTCACCAGATGATCCCAGGTTTCCTCAGTCCGGCTGCAGACGCACAACCCAGAGGAGGTGGAAGGGGTCCTACCTTTAGCAGGCTTCGGACTCAACATCTCTGTGGCAAATCCCGACAGTATGTGGCTGTGGTGAGGACTGACTTGAATTGGATGTTCTAAGCCTTGAAACTGCATTACCATCCTTAGCTTATTCACAGCAACTGAAAATGAGGCTAGGTACACCGCGAGGGAGGGAGGCCAGAGGTTGTGTGGTTTACTGATTAACTTCATTACAGAGCAGGATATTTGTAAATGTTTACGAGACTGTCCTCCATGCCGAATTGCCTAGTAAGCTGGAAACCAGCCTCTTAGATAAATATTTTCGGGGAGTACTTTCCCAGCTTAAGGATTTTCAAGGTATAGACTTCTGTTCAGTGGCTCTAAAGCTGTATTTAGAGGTCAAGTGCCGCGCTCTAGGCCCTGACCTTTGTTCTTACTGGGAGACAAGAGAACAGTGTGAGTCTGCTTCTCCGGAAGCTTTACCGAAGAAGGCCTTAGGCGCAAGGCTGGAGGCCTACTGCCTGGGCCGGTGGGGTTTCATACAGTGTTGTGTCTTCAGGTGTGTGGCACCCCACCCCCAAAATTCCCATGTTGAAGTCTTGCCTCTCAGTGCCTCAGAATCTGACCTTCTCTGGATAATCAAATTAAAGTAAGGGCCAAAGTGGACCATAAATCAGTATGACTCACATCCTTATTAAAAAATCCTGGCCGGGACAAGGTCTCCAATTGGATCCTGGTACAAAAAATTAATTTGATAATTAATTTAAATAAAAATAAAAATGGAAAGTTGAAACATGGAGAGAAGAAAGTTAATAGAAAAGACAAAGCCAGACGCAGGCAAACCAAGCAGTGAGGTCTGAAAGAGATTCTTCCCTCACAGCCCTCAACAAGAGCCCGATCTGCTGCCATATTGATTTTAGGCTTCCGGCCTCCAGACCTGTGAGGTAAAACATTCCTGCTGTTTTAGCCCCTGAGTCTGTAGGGCTTTGTCCCATCAGCCCTAGCAAGCTAATACATGAACTCTTTCTCCATATTTGCTAGTTCTGTGGACCATGAACAAACTCGGGAACCATTTTCTGCCTTGATTTACTCATTTGCAAAAATGGAACTGATAATCACAAGAACTCATAGTCATTATGGGTTAAATAACAGATATTTAAAAAATGTTTAGCACCATGGATGGCTACTCATCGTTAATGTTACAATTACTCAGTTTGCATGCATATGGCAGGAGGGGCTGCTCATTGAGAAAAGATAATTCCATTTTTTAATCTGGTAATGTAGTGTCTGGATATCACGCTTATGTCTGCTGCTGTTTGTGGAGAGAGAGTGTGTATGTGCTTTGGAGATTCAGTGTGTCTGGCGTTGAGTGCAGGCATCATGCAGCCCTGTGTAACTCTAGGTGGGTTTCCTGGTTTCCAGGGACACCATGTGTGTGCATTAAGAGACGACAGAACACAAACAATAATCCCTGCCCTACTTTTTCTCTTGGGCCTGTTGTGAAGCAAAAGTGAGACAACAACTGTGAAAGCAGCTGCAGCTGGCCAAGGTGACATGTAAGTGTAACAATGGCTCGGGCGTCTCTACAGCCTTGCTAAGCATCCAGAGCAGACCCTAGCACCGCCTCACTGGCTCTTCACTCACCCTGCATGGAAGGTATTATTTGTGAGGTCTACTATCTTCTACCTATTTTACAGAGGAGGGAAAAAGCAATACGGTAAATGTTTTGTCAGAGCCGGAGATGAACCTCATGGCTCTTGACTCAAAATGTCATGCTTGAGAAATTAAGACACACTTGCTCTGGATACCCCAGAAGAATAAAATGGTAGTAGTAGTCTACAGTACATTTCAGCTTGGAATGTCACATCGAGGGTCACCATTTACAAGGCTCTTTTCTGCTCATTCTGACTTGTTCTTCTCACATCTCCATCCCAGAGCTATCCTCTCCCCAAGAGGATCCAAGGTGGAAGAGCTACAAAAAGGATGTGGATCACAGCAAAGCATCTCCAAATTCTCTATCTCAAGAATTATCCACTGCATCTTTCCCTACATCTTTAAATATCCATGTTTTTCACCATAAAGGGAGAATAGTTATGGCATCTACCATAAAGAAGGGCTGTGAGAATCAATATGCAAATGGCATGTAAATAGACCCATCTGTTGCCTTCTGAAACATCACATGAGATAAGAAACAAGCAGGTTAGCTTAGTGGATCCAGAGAACCTTGTAGGTGAGTCTCCTTATATTGTCCTCCTAAGGTAGATTTGATCCCCTTGTTTCCCTCTGAGAAGATCCCTTACCTTGTGTTATTTCTGTGTTGTAAATATCCATTTTTTTCCCCTGCACATCAGTGCTTTCTGAAACAGCAGCTACCAGCAGCTGTCTATAGTTATTAAAACTTAAGTTACAGTCAATTCCTCAATTGCACTGATCATGTGGAAGTGTCCAGTGATCACCTATGGACAACGGCTTCTATGCTGGACAAGAGAGCATTTCCATCATCATAGCCCGTTCAGGTGGAAGGTGCTCTTATAGATGGTACCCGGATGCTAGGGACTGAGGAACCCAGCTCAGTGACCTGCGCATCCACTCTGATGGCATGAAAGAAGGAAAGCACCTTCTGGCAGTGCTCTGTGGAGCACCCTCCCTGAGAATCGCTCAGACCAACAGGCTCTGGGACAATCTCCTGGGAAAGACTTTCCATTGAGAAGACAAACAGGAGTGTTCTCTTAGTCCACAGCCTTAGGCATTCAAGGCTGGTTTCTTGTTGTGAGTATGTTTTGGTGACATGTTTATTATTTAATGGAATGTTGGACAGATTTTCCTACATGTGTAAATGTCCATTTTTTCACCATAAAGAACATCTATTGTAAAGAAGGGCTGTGCCAATTAATATCACTGGAAAATAGAGCACAGATCCTTATGAAGTGTCTTGATTTCTCCTGAGCACTAGAAAGCAAGCAAATTGCAAAATAGTATAGAATTTGCCTAAGATCACAGATGGAACAGCAGACTTTGGACTGAACCAGGAAATCTGCCAATTAATCTAAAATGTACTTCACAAGAAGTCTGACACATGGGGAGCCCTGATGGAAGGGCTAGTGTTACGATTCTTCTACTCACTGTAACTTCATAAATTTGTGACCCAACTTTCTCAGCTTGGTGGCCCTGAGCGTCATTCCTTAGCCTGCCAGGCTGAAAGCTCAGCTCCAGAATTCACTGGAATCTCCCGCCAGCTGGCAAACTTGGCTCTAGGCCTCTATCCTGAGGCACACCTTTACCCAACTAGGCATGCCCTATCTAAAATCAGCAGTAAGCTGTTTTGTAATGAGGAAAGCCTTCTTCAATATTTCTTCCTTTCCTCATTTCTTTACTCCACTATCAAGAGCACCAGATCTTAGACAATTTGAGAAAACAAAACTCAAAGCCATAGCAAATAACACAAACCTTAGAGAATGCTTAAAGCTGTGGAAGAGATGTTGATAAGAACCAATAGTGATCAAATACTTCAAGTGTGCTTTTAAAAACAGCTCCATTTTGTCAACATAAATGGAAGGTTTCCATATTCTGGAAACTTCTAGCTTTAATTCACCCAGTAGGTCAGAACCACCTTTATTTGAGTTGAGCTAAGTGAGCTGGAAAAATACCTGAAATCAAATGTCAGAAACATTCTACAAAACTTCATCTCAAGACTTTTAATTGCATTTAAAAGCATCTGGATAATTCTGTAACATCTGGAAGATTCTTCTAATTTAAGCACACAGCATGGGCAAAAAAACCCCCAGATTTTAATGCAAGTATCTTCTAATAAAAATACAGCATGCCCAGAGAAAATGGGCATAAGCTAGGGGACACATAAAACAACAGGAAATAGCCAAAGAAAATGGAACGTGAGTGAACGAGATTATACGGCACCTGTGGCACCTGCCTTCTGCTACTTGGTGGTCCTCACAGAGTGGGCCTTCGGAAAACTGTTAGGTACAATAATAAAAATGTGGATTCCAAAGCCACTGTCAGCAATGATCGTGCCAAGGTGAGACAGAGCACATGGTTCCCTCCTTAAGATGCCCAGAAATTCATGTACACATTGTTGATCCTTGCTGGACCCTTCAGAATTGTTTGCATTCAACATTGATAAGATACAGAGTACTTCCTTTTTTTAATGAGTGGATTAGTGTTTATAATTTAAAATGAAACAGCTTCTGGATTAATTGTGATGCTTTGGGATATCTTGGAGCTTATAGAGCTGTCTCCCACATGGGCCACCGATTCCTCCCAATAAGCTGAGGAGTTTCAGCATCATTCCTACTGCACAGGGAAAAAAATCAGGAGTATCACTTGCTTCGAAGTCTTCATTTCTTTAAATCTCATTTCTGTTTCCCACTCACACTCAGTTAAATTTCCCCTACATCCCTAAGGTAATCCAGATGCTGGTCCTGGGAACACTGGGCAGGGGACATACGACGGAGCCCTTTCTCCCTTACTCTGTCCTGCTACTAGACTGCTCTGCCTGTCAGTCTTTGAGGCTGGGAGATTCTTTTTGTAGTTTTTGAACCACAGCCTCCGAAAGTGAGATATACCTTGTGGTTAGCGTGCCGCGTCCTGCGCTATGCACTATGCCAGAGTGTGGGAGGCCATGGACTTTGCCATCATTGCTTTTTATTGTGCACTAATTACATAAAACCTTGCCTTCATTCATCAGAGATGCCTTTTTTGAGCCACTAAATTAATATTTGACCAGGTTTGCTAGCTTGCAGCTCTCGGGGGAGAGGTCACCGAGTCCTTCCACTCGGAGTCTTCCATATGGATTCAGTTACCCACAGGCTAGATTCCACCCAGATTTGCCAAGGCAGAAGAATAAATTAAGAGACCTCAAGGAGGTGATCCCAGATTCCTCTCTGTCTCTCCACCTGTCTAAGGCTTCTCTCCTTTGTCTGGAGATGGTGTCCCACCCTCATCCCACTTCTCTACCTTGAGCTATAGCGGTAGTAACACCAGGCAGACGATGCAGCAGCATTCCCAGGGTACGCCACATGCCTTCTGCAGTCTCCCTAGAACTTCTCCCACACCACAGGAGACTGCTGGGCCTGCACATAAGAACAGCGCAGAAGTGCAGGATGGCCACTGCCCACAGGACGACTGCAAGCAGTGGGAGCCAGAGACCAGTCGCTAAGTGCTCCACTCACAGATCTTCCCACTGACGATCCTCTATGCTACGTCCGAGGTCATCTCACCCACCTTGAAGACATCTAGACAGCTCATGTTCTCCCACCCTCCTTGCCTGGCCTCCTCCCACTCCCTTCCCTCTGCTTCCCATCCTCTCTCATACAAACTTCCGGCACACAAACCTCCCTTCAGGATCTGCTTTTTGGAGTACCCTTTTATATGAACAGAGATATCCTCCTTTACCTTAAGCAAAGCCTTTGGAAACTGAAAGGTCCGTGGCTATTTCTAGGACAAGTTGAAAGTTATCATTGAAAAGGTCATTGAGCCTCCAGCACCCATTAGTATAGACTCATCAGTATTTGTTTTCAACACTGATCACCTCTCCTGGGCCCTCAAGTTGGGATTTGATTATGATCTTTGTGGTAACTGCAGTGAGAGGGACCATGGCCATAAAGGACTTTAAAAAGTTAGTGCCACTGAGTTGCTACTCCTTGACACAGATGACAGCAGCAATTTGTGAGCTCCAATGGTAAAATTCGATGGGGTCCTAGAATTCCCAGCCTAATAATCTCATTTTACCAATTGAATTTGACTGCGTTGTTCAAGACTGCATTGAGGCTTAAAGGACAAGCAGGGTCCAGAGCCAATTCTCTAGACTTTCTGCTGCCCTAAATAAAAATGGAAAGTCAAGGCCCTTACAAGTCCATTCTAAACTTTGAGCCTTTGCACCTGATACTGCCCTCTCCTGGGACATTACTGACTTCTGGCTTTTGGCCTCAGCTCACCTGCCAAATCCTCCAAAGCCTTTCTTGTGCACCCCAGTTAAGACAGCCCATCCCTCCAGCAACTGTGGTGTCACCTTATTTTGTTTCCATAGCATTTGCCACAACCTGACATTATTTGGTTCATGTATTTAGTTACGTGTCTACCGTGAGTCCACTCTCTATCTTCTCTCTGCTGTATTCTGACATCCAGCTTACCAGGAGGGCTCCACGTTTGAACGGGAGAGGCGATATCTACCTGTGGTATGCTCTCCCATAAACATCATTTGCATTTGTGGCAACAATGCTGCTGTTCTTGAGGATACAGACCATTAGAGAAAAGTTCAGCTTTCTGATTGGCTGAAGCCATAGATAAACTCTTCTGAATCTCTGGCATAGATTAAGGTCCAAGAGTGTTGAGTTTAGTTCTGTGGGGCATTTATCCATAGGCTGCAGTGTCTCTCCTGGTCAGCTCCACCCCAACTCAGGGAATCCATCAGTGTAGAATCCACCCATGTCATCAGGACACGCAAGCAGACAAAGAAGAGGAACAAAAGAATCAGTTTTCTTCACCCTTCCCTTTGGCCTTCTTAGAGCCCAGGTATGTTGAGCACAGTGAGCCTGAAGCCATGAGATTTTAAAAGAATGTGAAGGCCTGGCTCCAGAGCTTAGTGGAGGACAAGGAGAAGGAGTCACACATAGTACAGATTTGCTTGGCCTAAGTAGGGACCAAGTCACTGCCAGCCAGGGAACAACAGCTGTGCATCACAGCTCATGTGTGCTCTACAATCTCAGAAATCTTCAGTGCACTGTTAGGAAACTGGATAAGAGAACAATGGAACCAGAGAGAGCTAGACACATACATAGACAGCACAGTCACAGTGCATCCTGGGCAGTCGCTTTCCAGGTCCTTCTTACCCGACAGAACCTTTGGAGCCTTTTGCGTTCACTGACACCTAAGGGCACCACTGGACACTAAAGTAGTGATGACTGGTAGGGAATAGTATAAATTGCAGTGAATGTCTTCTGTGAACATCGCAAACCAAAGAAGAGATCAAGTCCTAACACATTGAACTTGGTGACATTTCCAGTATTTGCGCTTTCCTTATTATAGTTTAGCAAAGTCCATATATTAATGTCAGATGAGAACTTTGACCATCTTAACCTTGCAATAGGTTCTTACACAGAAAGGACTCATTTTTAGCAGTAAGAAGACTCCCTGCCCCATCCAAAATATTGCTCCTCACTGATTCTTTAGCTCATGTTTTCAACTAAAACTCTTTATAATGAGCTGTTTTCATAAATACAGTGGAGTGATATATCATTTTATATTATCTGGTTACAGATCTACTAAAAACAACTTAGTACAATTTGTCCCCAATGTGGCTTAGTGACTAATCCTGACCCTGTGCCACAGATTCCAGCAGAAGAGGAGAGGAGGCTCTGGCACAGCTGTAGCCAGGGTAACCTCAGCCTTCAATAGGTATAATATTAACCTCTAAGAATCATGATTTTATATTTTAGTACCTGCTATAATAATACTATAATTAGTCCCAGAACAGAAATCAGCTTCAACTCCCAGCTCAGTTAATTATCTAGCCATGTGGCCTTGGAAAGTCACAAAGCTCTTGGACTCCTGCAGTCTTCATTTATTAAAACAAAGAGAGAGAGGGAGAAATTGATCATCTGGTTCAATGAATCCAAGGTCCTATCTGTCTCTAGCCTGTCAGAGTGGCTTACATTTATTGAGTACTTACAGCAAATGAAAACATTCTCTTGACTTTCTGTTGGACTCGTTTTCTAGGTGTTTTTCTTCTGCATTTCCAGGTGGCAGTTTGCTCTTATTGATATTCAAATCAACTTGATAACTTACCAAATAAATTTTCAAAAAGGGAGAATTCATCCATGGCTGGTAAATGGGAGTGTTCCATGAGATTCATTCTTGATCCCATAAGAACTTTGCAATTGGAGAATGCGCTTCTGTTAAGGTGGTGTTCAAATACCAACCCTGAAATGAAAATAAGTAGGGAGTTCATGATGACAGAACTGGTGAGGGAGTGGTTAAGAGGGATAGAGGAGGGGCAAGCAAGTGAGTTTGCAAAAGGACAAAGTGGCTCTGGGGAAGGCATTTTCCCATCGTCTTTCCACATGTATCTTCTCTCAATATTTATCATCTTTTCACCATATGTGGACTTTAAAATGCGTAAGATGTATGCTTTAAGAAGAGATGCTATCTAATGTATCTGAGAGAATGCCATATGTTTTCATTTAAATTGCAGCACTTGGGGATTGTAGAGTGACACTTTGATTATGTCTCTATTTCTTTTTTTAACTGATTCAGTAAGTGTTTATTGCACATCTATATTACATGCTAGATTGCTTTTGACTTTTGTTTTTTTTTTAAGAGAATCAAAAACTAGTAAAAAAAAAAACATTGGAAATAACACAGAATTTCACTAAACAAAATGATAGGATTCCAACAATGGTTGTTACATTGAATACTGTTGTCTTCAAATCAGTTGTCCAGATTATCAGATATAAGCATGCAAAAGTGTTCAAAAAATTATTACAAATTTAAAGGGAGAGAGAAAAAAATTAAGCATTAACTGCCCTTTTCAATAGACCAGCAGAAATCATCAGTACAATTATCCAAGTTATCTTGTGCATATACATATACATTTCTTTTGTCCTTCTTTCTTTTCTCCTTCCCCTCATCCCAGTGTTCCTTCCCTTTGAGCAGTTTCTTTCCCTTCTTTATTTTTCTTCTCTGTAGAAAAAAATCAGAAACAAATATAAAGGCAATGGAATAAACTGGGATGAATCCATGCTTTGCTATCTTAAATTCGATCAGAAAGTTGAAAAGGTCTATAAATACATAATGATTTAAAGATACTTTCTTTTGAAAATTTTTTGGACTGCATTATATCAACAGATCAAAAATGCAACAAGTATTCTCCAAGATCTTCATTTCTGCTTTGTAGGGGAATTTTCAAAGATTTGCATCATAATGACTGGTCTGCCTTGATTGCACATCCGTCTAGGGTTAGAAGAGGTGACAGTAGAAAGAAAAATAATGGTAGGTTATACCAAAATGTCTCAAGTTGTATCCTAAAGAAATTGTCAAGGGCTGGCCAAATAGCTCAGCTGATTAAAGCACCTGCAACCAGGCACAGGGGTCAGAAGTTCGATCCCCAGGCCTGCCGTGCCAGCCCTGCCCCCAGGGTGTGCTCAGACAGCAATTGAGACTGGGCATGGTGATGCACGCCTGTAATCCCAGCTCTTGGGAGGCTGTAAACAGGTGGATCACTATGAGTCTGATCTAGAAGTGAGACCCTGAACACCCTGTAGACCCTTCCCTAAAATACAAAAGAAAGAAATTTCCAGAATAAACCCAAGAGAAGCAGTGTTCACTTTGAGCTATAGCTCTGGGTCTTTTTGTTTTCCTTTCTTTTCTGTGATGTTTTCCACTTCCTTAAGAAGTCACTTGAAAGGCTGAATATTAAAAAGGGGAGCTATCAGAGAATCTTTTCCCAAGCTATTTTCTGTACATGGTTTCCAGCTCTTTTCCCTAAAGCTATGTGCTGGGGCTCAATCACCCACTGATGGGGTTTTTGAGGGCAGTTGGATCCTAGGGCTCTAACCTCACCTCTGGATTCGTCATTGATAGACTCACAAGTTGATGCATTATTGGGAAGTGATGAACCTTAGGAGGCGGGGCCTGGCTAAGGGGGATGGGTAAGGTGGCTGACCCCAAAGGGTCTGTGTGGCGCAGACCTCAGCCCTTTCTTCTCTGGCACTTTTGCCCGCTTCCCTTCTCATTCCTGGCTACCCTGAGGTGAGCAACCACACCTCTGCCACCCCGTTTCTCCGAGATACTTCTGCATTTTCGCAAGCCTAAGGGCAGCGGAGCCCGCCCATCATGGGCTGAAACCACAAGCTGAAATGAGTCTTTGTTCCTTTGAGTCGCTATCCTCTGGTGTTTTGTCACCGAGACAGCAAGCTGATTGGCATGTGCTTTGACAGGGAGCAAAGATAGGGACACAAGGGATGCAGAAGTAGCTGAAGGAAGACATAGTTTCAAGAGCAATTTTCCCCTCCAAGTCAGATTTTATTGGTACATTTTAGACATACGTAGGGATTGCTTCCATCGTAGAGAATTTGTACCTGCACATGATAGAACTTGATTCTTTTTTCCCATTCTCCTCCCTTCAACCGCTCCTCCCCCAGTCCCCCCCCCCGTTTACAAAAGCCTTGTTTCCCTTTTTTTCCTTCTTTCCTCATTTCTTTATTCCTTGTCCTTTCTTTCTTTCCTTCTCCCCTCTCCTCCCAATACAGATTAAGCATTCTGCTCAAGACAATCTTTAACAGCGAGCAACACTAGAACACATCTGAAGACACAGGGAGGCCAGGACGTGGGTGCTTGTGCGTCCCCTTTCCTCACAGTTATGGCTTTTCAGAGGCCGCTCTCAGCTGTCTCCCAGGTGGCCGTGCCCCCCGGCGATCAGCGGTCCTCCGAGCCTCCAAAGCGGCTGAGACGGAGCCGGCCCGCTGCACCCAGCAGCCATCAGCGCACCCCGAAGCAGTGTCTGTGCCGCGCCCCCGTTCTTCCGCAGCCCGTTACAGCGCTCTAACATTTTCTAAGACTAGCCTTCTCCGTTTTGGATTCCTGCGATGTGTTTCCCTACATATGTTCACATACACGCGGTGCCTTGAATCCGAGCGCCTGGCACATAACAATCACTTGCCTTATTTATCTGCGTTTGTTGTGCCCTTGCTTAGTTCTGTCAAATTCCATGGCATCAGGCGCGCTCTGCCCAGAGAGATGGCATCGGGATTTCATCCTCCTGCCGCACAGATCTGAGGACGTAACTTACCACTTACACGCCCTAAGGAAAGTCCAGGTCTCCTAGTTCTGCCGCATGCGGTCCTCATCCGTGGCTGGAGACCCACCAGGGTGGTGCTCCTGAAAGGCTAAGGACTGAGCTCTCTGTGGCCAGACGGCAGAGCCTGCTTGAACCAGATTCAGGTTCACAATTCCTGAAGAGGCTCTGAAAAAAAGGGACTTCTTCATGCTTGGCCACACAAGTGCCTGGCACTGGTCTGTTTTGTGTTTGCCAAAACAAATTCCTGAGGCTGGGTAATTTCTCATGATTCTGGTGGCAGGAACATGGCCCCAGGACTCCAGGACACACGGCAGAGAAATAGAATGGGAAACAGCCCACACGGAAGAGGCCAACTGCATGGACTGGCCTTGCTTGGTAACAACCTGCTCTGGGGTGAACGAACCCACCTTGCTAACAAGCATTAATTCCTTCTGAACGTGCTACCTCATGTGACCCAGTTACCTTCCACGAGATGCCACTGAATGGTTCCACCACCTCTGGACACTGACACTGGGGGACCAAGCCCCGGCGCATGAACCCTTGCAGAACGCACCCACACCACAGCCAGCTGCGGCACACGTTGCACGGGTGCAACTGTGCCCTGCAAATAAGTCTTCCCAGGTCAGTCAGCCACCAAGCATGCTTATCAAAATGCAATCACAGTGGCCAATTTCTTGTGTGTTCTTCTAATACCATGCTTACTCTTCAAGATAAAGGGAACTTTAAACACTGTTATAAAACCAGAGTCTGGCGAACTATTACCTGCAGGTCCAAACTGGTCTACTGCCTGCTTTTGCACAGCCTGTGAGCTTAGAATGTTTTTACCCCTCTCACAAAAATCAAAGGAATATTCCCTGGCATACAAAATTTAGAAGGTTTTTTTTTTTTGTTTGTTTGTTTGTTTGTTTGTTTTTTGCTGACTCAGGCTGCCTTAAGTGCAGACCTTGTACAGCATGTGGAGCTGGGAATCCAAGCACGGTCCCGTGCACCGGACTGAGTTTGCCCAAGCAGGTACTTTAAACAACTGAGCTAACCTGGAAGCCCCCCAAAATTTAAAATTCAGCATCCACAAGGAAAGTTTTACTGACATGGGGCGACCATCCTTTTCTGTGAAATGCCAATGACTGTCTTCTCCCTACAATTGGCAGAGTTCAGTAGTTGCAATGCAGGCTGGTGAGATAGCTCAGCAGTCTAAGCACCTGCTTAGCCAAGTGCAGGGACCAAGGTTCGATCCCCCAGACTCACCCCTACCCCCACCCCACCCCTGCGTGCTGAGCAGCAACCAAGCCAAAGATTACATGCCCCATAAAGCTGAAAGTATTTAGTCCTTAGCCTTTTGCAGAAAAGATATATTAATCTCTGCTTTATTCAAGGACACAAAAGAATCAAAGTAACATTAAATAAGTAAACAAACAATCTAAGTAATGATTACTGAGAAGATAAATACACTTAATTATATACACTTCTTTTTTTATTTCTGATGCAGCTTCTCGTTAGGAGCAGTACCCTTAGGCTATCTGCCAAATATTTCCACATATGGTAATGCCTCGGTTCACAAACACTTCTGTTCCCAAACAATGTGGTTCACAAACAAAAGTATTCAACAAAATTTTGCTTCTGTTCACAAGCTCCACCTCAGCTGGCAAATACAACTGTGGCCATCTTTCTCCACACAAACCCAAATAGAGCCACATTCCTCAAAATCTTAAACAAATTGAATTTGTGGGTTGAAGTACCACTGTACATTTTTTTTTTTTTTAATGAAGGTTATTGCTGTATCTTTCTTTTTCCCATACTTTTGCCTTCTTACTGGGGAAAGGCATGTCATATGAAAGTAATTGGTAGAACACCCCAGACCTTAAATCTGGAGTCTTTTCTCCCTTTTAAATAATCCATTCCAGGGCTAGGGAGATAGCTTGGTGGTCCCTGCACCTGACTGGCAAGCACAAGGTCCCAGGTTCGATCCCCAGTACCACATGCTGTACTGGCCCTGTGCTGAGCCAGCCACCAAAATCAGGTGTGGTGACACATGCCTGTAAGCCCAGTTCTGGGGAAGCTGAGACAGTAGGATCACTATGAGTTGGAACCGCGTAGCGAGACCTTGTACCAAATAAATAAAAGATTTTTTAAAATAAATAAATGATCCGTTCCATAACAAGAAGTGCTTTATTGCTTAAAAGTAAGTAGTGCTCATTCACAACACAAATGGCCTTGAACTAGCCTTGCTCACTTTTCTCCTGAAAAAAAGTTTAAAAAACAGTATGCTCCTCCAACACATTTTTGGAGTTGACTTATAAAGTTTTTCACCAGAAACTAAGTCTCAGTGGATGTAATTTCTGACATATTGTAAAGTGACATTTTTATGTACTGCTGTCAACTAGCAGCAACTAACTCTGAGTGTCACATCAATTTAATATTCCCCCTCATCCTTTTAAGAAATACTTGGAGGAACTGGGTGTGCATGCCTGTAATCCCAGCACTCAGGAGGTTGAGCCAGCAGGATCTCTACCAGTGTGAGGCCAGTGCACAAGGCCAGCCTGAACTGCAGAGTGAGACCCTGTCTCAAAAGAAAAGAAAAGAAAAGAAAAGAAGAGAGAGAGAAAGAGAGAGAGAGAGAGAGAGAGAGAGAGAGAGAGAGAGAGAGAGAGAGAGATACATGGAGATGTTTTTAAACAGCTGGAAACTTTTAAATCATTCCTGTTCTTGTACCAATATCATTCTTTCCTATTCTCTTTCAGCATTTCCTCAGATATTCTCACTTGTCCTTTATGATAAGTTATTATTCTTTATATTACAATTTTTTTAAAAGTTTATTTCATTGCACAAAGTGCATTATAAGCATGAAGCTGCCTGAATTTTTCTGTAATGTATTTAGCACAGGGTCTCCAGGGTCTCACTACACAGACTGGACTCGTAGTGATCCTCCTGTTTTCAGCCTCCCAAGAGCTGGGATTATAGGCGCGCACCACCACAGCCAGTCGCACCACCACAGCCAGTCTCAGTCACTGTCTCCGCGCACCTCAGGGGCGGGGCCAGCATGGCAGGCCCGGATCGAACCCCAGCCCCTGGGTCTGCCTACGCAGGTGCTTTAATCCACTAAGCCATCTGGCCAGCCTCCAAATGTGTTCTTTTTTTTTTT
>NW_004524580.1:28986378-29049987 GCF_000260255.1 Octodon degus | reverse complement strand
TTTTTTGGCGGAACTGGGGATTGAACTCAGATCCTTGCATTTGCCAGTCAAGCGCTTATCCTACTGAGCCATCTCCCCGGCCCCTCCAAATGTGTTCTTATAAATTGTCAGCTTGTGGATTTCTCCATGTACCAAGTATGATTGAAAAACAGCGTGAAAGTGAATGTTTACATTTTTTGAATTAGTGTAGTGAAAGACGCAGCGCCAGCAAACTCCCCTCAAAGTGATCCCCCATTTCACTTATCCACGGTTCCTGCCACTTCCTGAAGCAGCTTAAGAAGGCCTCTTCCGGGGGCTGGAGAGATGGCTCAGTGGTCTAAAGCACCTACTTAGAACAAGTTCAGCGAAGCATCAGGGACCACGGTTCGATCCCCCAGCACCACATGCCAGCCAGCCCCGCCCCCTGGTGGGCTGAGCTGGCCACACACACACACACCACTCTCTCTCTCTCTCTCTCTCTCTCTCTCTCTCTCTCTCTCTCTCTCTAATAAATAAAAAAAAATTAAAAAAAAAAGAAGGCCTCTTCCGCAGCTGTCTTTAGTTGGGCTGCAGTGGCTGTCTCAATGACCTTTCACAGTCATTTTGACCTTGAGAAGAGCCAGAAGTAACAAGGGGCCAGTGTCAGTGAGTAAGGTTTGATGAAGACACACCATCATGTTTTTATTTGACATAAGTGGCCATAAAAGTTTTTAATGGGTTTAGGACCTCAAGGCAGCCAGTGAAAGACGTGAATGAGGACCTCCAGAACCACTTCAGAAGGTGGCAAAAATGATGGAATAAATGGGCTCTAAGTGAAGAGGAGTTCTTTTGACTGTACTGAAATGGCAGTGTATTTTTACTATGATTTTATTTTTATTTTTAATTTCAACATTCACCATATTTTTTATCCTCCCTCAATTGGTAAGTAGATTCTTCCCTATCATTTCCCTTCCTCCTCCTTGGATGGTAATTAATGATTTGATTTCATGTGTTTATCTTTCTTATACTGCCAGATAGTAAGCTCCTAGGAGACAGGAACCAGCTTGCATTTCTTCTGTATCCCCCTTTGACAGCTAACAGTATTATGTCTGCAGAAATAATCACTGAGTTCTGGTAGAAGCACCATGGAGGAGACATGAGGCGACTAGGAGGAGAGTCCTGTTTGGACTCCCCCAGAGTGTCACACATGACCTAGACCTACTCATCCAGCACCTCCTCCTACCGCCACACAAAGCCTCAGCTGAGTGAGGCCTCTAAATCTAAAGATGTCTTCCTGTTCCTGGAGAGGCAGAGCCAATATAATCAAAAATGACCATACTTCCAAAGCTATTATACAGGTTTAATGTGATCCCAATAAAAATACAAATTGGATGGCTTACAGAACTAGGGAAAGCAATTGTAAAATTCATATGCAACCAGAAAAGACCTAGAATAGCAAAAGTAGTTCTAGGCAAGAGCATAGAAGGGGGCATCACAATCCTGAACTTCAATTATACCATAAAGCTACAATGATAAAAACAGCATGGTGCTGGGGGGAAGAAAGAGCTTTGGATCAACTGGACAGAACAGAGCACACAGAAACAATTTCAGGGGCCGGGAAGATGGCTCAGTGGAATAAGCGCTTCCCTGGCAAGCAAAAGGGTCTGAGTTCAATCCCCAGTTCCACCAAAAAAATTTTAAAAATAAAAAGAAAGCTCAAGGCTGCCAAAAATGTCCTGCTTCTGTTATTTGTTGAATCTGTACTTCCGATTTGATTTGAAACTGTCTCATTGCTATCTGTTTATCAATAAAATTTTGAAAAAATAAATAAATAAATACAAAAAAAAAGAAAGAAAAAAGAAACAATTCCAGGCTCACTCAGCTACTTTATCCTTAACAAAAGGACCAATTGCGTTCACTGGAGGAAAGATAGCTTCTTTTAAAAATGGTGCTGGGAAAGCTGCCTATCCACTGCCAAAGACTGAATCTATATCCATCTCTCTCACTATGCACTAAGCTAAAATCAAAATAAATCAAAGATCTAAAGATTAAAACAGAAACACTTAATCTACTGGAAGATAAAATAGGTAAAACTCTTGAAGTCATAGATGTCTGCAAGGGCCTTCTGAACATAACCATGGTTGCACAAGAAATAATACCAAGAATCAGCAAATGGTATCACATTGAATTAAAAACCTTCTGCATATCAAAGGAAATGACAAGCTCTTCTGTAAAGAGACAACCCACAGAAGAGCAAAAAAATTGCCTGCTACTCCTCAAAGGATTAGTATCTAGACTATATAAAGAATTCAAAATAATTAGACCGCCAAAAAAATGTTGTTAGCACACAGAACACTTCATTGTTGTTTTGGGGGAAGGAGCATAAGTCAGTAGTACAATGTCTCCAAAGCTGGATTGATGTGGGGAAGGTGCCTTTCCCTGCTGGTTTTGAGAGACTTCCTCTTGGCTCCCAGGAGGAGGGATTCCCTGATGTTACACATGTGGCCACCTTGGCATAAGTGCCTTGTGGTACGGGACAGCTCCCAGCTCATTTTATGTCCTCCTTTCCTCTGCCATCAGCATAGGTTTAACTCCCTTAAGCCCAGAGACCTATTGGGATGTAATTCCCAAAAGTGATGTCACCAGTGTGTCAGGCAATCTGGACTTGCCAGTAATGTTGAGGTGGTGTCCCACAAGAACAACTGATTTCTTTTTTCTAGATTGTGGATCTTCAGATTGATAATTCTGCCATTTTCATTTCCTGAAAGTCAGGGTCGGCTTGTGAAAAGTTGTTAAACAACATGCTAAATGTGAGATGTCAACCCTCACTCTAAACTTTCCGTACTTCAGAGCCTCAAATGCAGACTTCATTGGATTTTATAGTGGCTTTCTGATTTTTGGTAGTCCATCCAAGAAGGGAGTTTGAAAGTTGTCGTATACTGTTAAAGATTGTGTGCCCATGTCTTGCCTGAAATACCATGATTGTTTATGAAAAGTATCTTTAATAAAGCTGGATACAGTTTGGCTTGGAAAAAAAAAAAAAAAGCTCACTATAGCTGGCCATTCAAGAAATGCCTACTGGAACAACACTGAGATTGCATCTCACCTCAGAAAGAATGGCTATCATCAGGATCAATCCCCAGCGGGCCTGCTGCCCCCGCCCCACTGGGGTGCACTGAGACAGTGATTGAGACTGGGCGTTGTGGCGCCACCTGTAATCCCAGTGACTGGGAGGCTGAAAACAGGAGGATCACAGTGAGTCTGATCTGTGTAGTGAGACCTTATACTAAACACATTAAAAAAAAATGGACTCATAACAAATGTGGAGTTGGGGTGGAACCTCTCTTCATTGTTGGTGGGATTGTAAACTGGTACAACCACATGAAATCAGTATGGAGATTCCTCAAAAGATTAAAGGCTGGGATTCCATTTGACCCAGTTATTCCACTTCTGTGTATTTTCCCAAAAGAAACAACATCACCGTGATGTACGTATACCATGTTTAGGGCAGCACAGCTCATAATAGCTAAACCTTGGAAGCAACCACATGCTCATCATTAGATGAATAGATAAAGAAAATGTAGTATTTACACACAAAGGAGTACTACTCTGCCAGAAAGAAAGGAAGACTTGAGTTATTTGTAGGAAAAGGGGTGCATCTTGAGCTCACAATGTCTGGCTGTTAATCTGTATGTATAGTAATTAATTTTATAAGGACTTATAAGATAAACTATATAAATCTGATGCCAAGGATAAAAAGGAGGTGGAAAGGAAGGGGGGAGAATTGAGATAGTCCATACATGTACATTTTCCCACGTTAAATGAGATATTCCATACATGTGCATTTTCCCACATTAAATGAAATCATTATGTACTGCATTCATGGACCAATAAACTGTTTTTAGTTTAAACCCAAGTTACAGGACTGCTGAAAAAAAATCAAAAGGTAAAGCTTTCAAGGCTTTCCCAATGTGATAAGGTAAGTACAAAATGTCTTCAGAGTTACTTTTAAGTGTGAAAAGTAAGAAACAGCATACCTTGTTCCACAACAGAAATGGATACAATGAGTAACTGTATTCATGATTGAATACAGCAATTAAAATGACTATACACTGAACTAAAGTAAATGACTATAAGACAGACTAAGATTGTGTTCACTGATATAGATAGAATGAAAAATCATGCATTGGGCAAAAGTATGAGGTTACAGAACAACACAGGCTGATACAATTTATGTGTTTCAAGACACTTAAAGCAGCGCCACATCCGGCCATCGGCGCCCCAGGGCTCGGGTCTGCAAACTGCAGTTCAGGGGTCAGCTCCAGCTTGCCAGGGCCCAGATGGCCCTTTGTTTCCTGGTTGTCTCTGGCTGTTTTCAAGCTATAATCACAGATTTGTGAGCACCCCCAGCAGAGTCTGCCTGGTCCACCAAACCTACAATATTTACTCAGTCCTGTATGAAAAACTTGTGATTCTCAGCCTCACTATAGCTGAGGCAGGAAGATGGAAAGCTCAAGCCCATCCTGGGCAACTTAGCGACTTAATAACAGTGTCTTAAAAAAAAATCATTGCGAAAACCCTGGATTCAATTCCTAATGTATAATAATAATAATAATAATAATAATAATAATAATAAAAGACATGAACAAAAATAATGAGCCCTACCCTCAGAATAGTGGTGCAGAATATGGATTGGAGTCTTTTTATAACAACACCTATAAGAGCCTCCCTCTTAACCTGGATGATAGATGCGAGGATGTTGATTGTAGTACTGTCTTTATGCATGTTGAAAATAATTTGAAATAAAAAAGATTGAATGAATCCTAATGTGATTTTATATTATGAAAAACCTCCTGAGCTGCAAATTTATACAAGGGGCTTCTCTCACTTTCTCATACAGCCTTACCCTTACCCACACATCCATTTTTTTTAAAGAATAAGAATAGTAAAAAAAAAAAAAGAAAAAGAAAAGAAAGAAAGAAAGAAAGAAAGCATTAGAAACAAAGCAAAATTTTATTAAACAAAGTAATAAGTATTCAACAATGGTTGCTGTATTGTATGATGTTATCTTCAGATTGGTTGTTTAGTTTACCAGATAAGAACATGCAAAATTGGTTTTTAAAAAAACAGAACAACAAAAATAAGTTATAAGAAAATAAAGAAGAATAACAAGAAAAAAATTTAAACATTAACTGCTCCTTTCAAAAGACCAGCAGACATTTGCAGTACATTTAACCAAATTATCCTGCCTATATACATAAATATATCTTTTTCCCTTTTTTTTTTTTTCTGTATTTTAGGGAAGGGTCTACAGGTTGTTCAGGGTTTCACTGCTAGATCAGACTCATAGTAATCTGCCTGTTTACAGCCTCCCAAGTGCTGGGATTACAGGCGCTGCCACGCCCAGTCTCAGTTGCCATCTCAGCATGCCCCGGCCCCTGCACCTGCTTGAAGGTGCTTTAATCTGCTGAGCTATTTGGCCAACCCTTGCCTTCTTTCTTTTGTTCTTTTCCTAACGCTTTAAGGAGAAAAGAATCCCTTCCCCTAAGACTTTTGGAAGAACTAACTGTGGAAGATTGGGCCTGGTGGTGCACGCCTGTAACCCCAGCAGTTGAGTGGCTGAACACAGGAAGATCACTGAGTCTGATCTGTGCAATGAGACCCCATAGACCCTGTACTAAATACATTTTAAAAAAGAAAAGAAAAAATACAGGGAGAAGACGGAGGGGAGGGAAGCAGGAAGACAAAAACTGAGCAGACTGCAAACAAAGTTAGGGATCAGTATGCTCACCACGTGGCCCTGCAGAAAGGAAGAAATTTAGCCTCACAGAAGAAGGGGCTGGAGAGGAAAAAGACAGATGATACAAAGCTGAAACCTTGGGCACTGAGGGAAGCAGAGAAAAAGATGTTTATTTTACTCCTTGTCTATTTGTGTGATGCTGTGGCCCAAGCCTTAATTTAAGGACTCGGGAATAATTTTGAAAATGGCATGCGCTGTTTGCTTTTATTATGATAAGACACATGGTTACTGGTAGCTTGAACTCCCACTTCCTGGTTATCAGTATTTACTTATGCAGATACTGCGTGTCACCGGAAGTTCACAGTGGGAGGGACACCTCCAATTTAGAATAAGCCATTTGCAAATGAGGACCTGGGAAAGACACTGTCCAATTAAAAAGCTTTAATCCTCGTTCAGTGGCCGATGATGATAAAGATGGATTACGAGTGCTGATTCACAAAGATCGCAACCTTGATGACCCTGTCTCCCAGGAGCACAGTTGCTGACGGCGATGAGTACAGTTAATTGGATATCTACATAGTTCATTTTTAAAAGTCAGGAAAAAAGTGAAGTTTTGAAAAACATTTTATTTTCATGTTCAGGGAAAACCCTGAATTTAGAAAGAGAAAAGAAGGGAAGAGAGGAAAGAGAAAAGAATTCTAGAAAAAAGAAAGAAAGAAAGAAAGAAAGAAAAAAAGAAAGAAAGAAAGAAAGAAAGAAAGAAAGAAAGAAAGAAAGAAAAGAAAAAGGGTTTTGTTTTCCAGCTACTTGAGCAGGGCATTGTCACACAGTAATTTTCAGATATCCAAAGTAGAAAGAAGTCTGTTTCAAAAACTTATGGGTGAAGTTTCTCGATATCTAATGCAGCCTAAAACTCACCCAAACACCCACAGTCGTTAAGCAAATCGCATTCGTGAAAGCAACGTCTCGTCTCGCACCAGACCACGCCTGCCATTCCTCCATAAGCAAGTGAAGACTTTTTCTCCACCCTTTGAACGAGCTCTTGCCGCGAGTTGCCCTGATGCATACAGTCCCGCTGCTCCGAGGATGGGCCTCCCAGGCGGCCTTACGTCTTCTACCTTTGCCTTCTAGAACATCGTCCCAAGACCACCATGCTAAGGGGAGCCCAGGCGCGAAACACCGCAGCGGGGAAAGAGACTCAGCCAGCCCAAGTATAGGACCGAGGGTGCTGGCTGCCCCCGCAGTGGGTATCACTTGCACAATGAATCCCAGGAAAGAGCATTTCACCAACCTTCAGAATTATAATAAATAATAAATCCTTGTTATTTTAAGCCGGTAAAGTTTGGCGTCTCTTGTCACCAACTAGAACTGGTATAATCCCCCAAATAAACAACATAGTCACCCCATCACTTAGCAATATGGCATAGTCACCCCATCACCCAACAATATCTAAAGTGAACGTTTCCTTAGAAGGCCTATATTTACCCCTTAAAGGGCGTCTCAATGTCAATACTCAGCCACTCCAGTTCATTCAGTCAATGCTCGTTATTGACTCTGTGTCAGGCGCCAGACATGTGAAGACAAAAATTGTCACGGCCTTTCAGAAAACACAGAGGAAAAGTCAGGCAAGAAAACCTCAGTTACAGGGTTTGACCCCCCCATGGTGCTGAGACAGTGAATGAGATTGGGCATGATGGTGCGCGCCTGTAATCCCAGTACTTGGGAGGCTGAAAATAGGAGAACCACTACGGGTCTGATCTGTGTAGTCAGACCCTGTAGACCCTCTACTAGATACATTAAAAAGAAAAGAAAAAGAAAGCCTCAGTTAAAGCAGTGCGGGGATCGCTGCAGGAGAAGCGCTGTCAGCCAGGGCTCCACAGGAGGACGCAGGAGGGCAGGACCAAGTTTTGGGTGAGGCAGACAGCTCAGCTTCCAGCAGAGGAGGTGGATAACACACAAACTAACACGAGAATTTCTGATGGTGATCATAATAAAATAGAAGAGGTAAGGGATACAGTGGTGTAGGAAAAGCAAAAGAGGTCTCAGGGAAGCAGATACATATCCCAAGAGGTGAAGGACAGGAGTAAGTGTCACCAGGGGAAGGGGGTCAGGCAGAGTGGTGCGCAAGTGCTAAGGCTGCCTGTTCCCGAGCCCCGCAGGGTCCAGAAGGGTCTTGTGTGAGAGGAGGCGGCTCTAACACCAGCTCTCGGGCCACAGGAAGCAGTTTGGAATGTGTTCTTTATTTTTATTAATCCGTGTGTGCAATGCATGGCGACCAGTCGCCAGAAGTTTAAGATCAACTTGCGTGACTTCACAAGACCTTCTCCTCTTAGGGCCGGCCAGATAGCTCAGTGGACTAGAGCACCTGCTTAGGCAGAGAGCAGCAGCCAGGTTCGATCCCTGGCATGCTTTGCCAGTCCTGCCCCTGGGGCGCTCTAAAACAGCAATTGAGACTGGCCGTGGTGGCATGATCCTATAATCCTAGCGCTTGGGAGGCTGAAAGCAGGAGAATCACTATGAGTTGGATCTACGTAGTGAGACCCTGTAAACAGTACTAAATACATTAAAAAAAAAAAAAAAAAAGACCTCCTTTTAACACAAAAGGGTTTGAGGCATAGTGCAGTGGTAGGGCAATTGCTTAGCATGGCTAATACCCTGGGATCAAAAAGGTTTTAAATTAAAATAAATTAAAAGGTTTTTATTGAAGTAAAATATAGAAACAGGAAACAGCTAGATCTTTTGTTCATGGGAAGAGGGTGAAGAGATGGGTGAAATGGAGAGGGAGAGGAGGGGAAGGGGACGTGAAAAAAATGAAGAGGCATGCACACTCTCTCCCCGCGATGAATAGAGTCATTATGCACTGCACCATATACTAATGAAAATAACAATTTTTTAAAAATAACATCAAAGGTTGGAGAAAAAGCCAGGCATGATGGCACAGCCCTGTAATCCCAGCGCTCAGGAGGCTGAGGTGGGAGGGTCATTGTGAGTTTGAGGCCAGCCCTGGGCTACAAAGTGAGCTCAAGGCCAGCCTGAGCTGCATGGTGGGACCCTGTCTTAAACAGATAAAAGGCAAAACAAAACAAAGTTGGAGAAAGGAGAGGGAAAGACGCATTTTCATACACTGTTAATGGAGGCATAGCGCTTCATCTCTTCAGAGCACTCATCCAACGCAGTGCTGACGCACGGGTGTCTTTCCTGGAGGAAGCCTCACCCACAGGCGTGAGGGTGCTCGCTGCAGTGTTGCTTCGAAGGCACAAAGGTGAGAACCACCTAAGCGACCAGCACCAGCAGAATGGGCGAACACACTGTGCTTGGTCGGCAGCATAAGACATCGGGCACAGCTCTGAAAAACTGGAGCGCTCATATTGAGAGCAGGAAGGAGAGAGGAGTGAGGCTAGCGAGGTGAGGGGAGCTCCAGACTTACGCATGGAAAGGTAACACCTTATAAGTGCATTCCGGTCTCGCAGCTCCCCATCTATCGTCTTCATTCGGTCAGTTAGACATTTAGATGCTGTAAATCAGCATATTTGGGTTCTCCAGGGAAGAGAGTTCCTTTAAAAACACTTTTAGGAGGCTGGAGAAATAGCTCAGTGATATGAGTACCTGCCTGGCAAGTGCAAGGTCTTCAGTTCAATCCCCAGCACCAAAAATTAATAAATATAAAATATTTTGTTTTAAAAAGGGGGAGGGCAGCGAGATGGCTCAGTGGTCTAAAGTGCCTGCTTAGGCGAGTGCAGGGACTGAAGTTTGATCCCCAGCAACAAATTCCATGCCAGTCCCACCCCAGGATGGCTCAGCCTGCCACAAAATTTTTTAAAAAGCACTCTGAAGGGCCCAGTGCACTCTGACACACAATACATGGCTCTGGGTTCGAGCTTCAGCAGCACACACACAAACTTATGCTAAAAACTGAAAGTAAAAATATCTTCTTAGACTTATGCAGTATTTCTGTACTTCAATGAAAATTATAAACCTCACAGTGGGGAAAAAAACAGAAAATGCAGATTTTGAAAAAATAACAAACTTTTTGGAGGAGAGGGAACAGTTTGGGTTGACAGAGAACTTGAACAGAAAGCTCACGAATACATGTGACCTCTACAAAGACATGGACCCCACCCTACTATCAATGTCCCCACAGAGCCACACATTTCCACATCAATAAACCCACATCAATACGTCATTAGTGGCTGAAGACCACAGCTTCCATCAAGATCCCCTTGGTGTTACATACTCCATGGGCTTTGGCAAATGCATTGTGGCAGGTACCCACCATTGCCGCTTCATACAGAACAGTTTCACTGCCCTGAAAATCCCCGTCAGGATGCACAGACTTCACCACGGCCTCCAAGGGTGATCCTCACCCCCATGCCCACCACAGCCTCGGACGGCGAGTCTGGATACCAGGAGAGCAGGACCGTCCCCCCGCCCCCTTTGGGTGTGTGTCTTTGTCATGCCACTCCCTTCCCAACGAGATCAGTTCTTGCTTGGCAGCTACGCCTTGAGCTCTCACAGCTGTGTGGAAATGACAGGGGTTGTTCTCTGCTCTTCAGGAACCTTCTTTGCCCTACAGTGGGTTTTCCTCTGGGGCTTATCCAAGTGACACATGTCACCTCCCCATGGACCCGTAAATCATTTCCCACATCTTCAGACACCCGTGTTAATACACCTGCAGGCCTTGGAAATGCAAATCCAGGCTGATTCTCCTGCCTCTGGATTAATGGTATTAATTAAAGTGTAAGAGACTAAAGTTATGCCGGGCCTGTTGGGATCAGGCAAGTAAACTTAATTTATTTCACATGGGGGTAAAATCTGAAAGTTATATTAGGATTTCATCTTGAAAAGATGAAAATTAACAAAAATTTATTTGACATTTGTGTATATTAATTTTAATCATGGGACCTCTGTTACATTTCTTGGGGCTAACAAATAATATACCATGTTAATTTTTTTCCTGTGCAATACTTGCAAGTTTACTTTGCAATCTGTTTGCAGAATCTTTGCTGACACATTATATTAATGTTGCACTGACACAAATTTACAAAAGGATAACAGAATAACAGGCAATCTTATGGTAAAACTGGAAAGGAGAAAGCTGACAGAGGAAGGGACTCACAGTGGAGAGCCAGGGGTTAGCGCACCCAGGGGTGCCGACGAGGTGCAGGAGGAGGGAGGGGCAGACAGTCACTTTTGCTCGCCATGCAGCTGGCCACTGTGGTCACCCAAGGAGCAGTGTCTTTTAGCTGTATCTCCACTGGTAGAAAATAAGGGGCGGACAAGAAATACCTTGGAGTGCTCAGCTGCAATCTTAACGCTCTGGGAGGCCAGAGGCAGGAAAGTGGAAGGTTCCCCAAGCCCAGCCTAGGGAACTCAGGACTTAGGAAATGTCTCAAAAGTTAGACGATTTTATATAAAGGGCTCGAGATACAGCTCTGTCTCAAGGGTCTGGGTTAAAGCTCCAGTAGCTCAACAAAGAACAAGGAAAGAAAGGAGGGAGAGAGGGAGAGAGAAATAGCTGGGAGGAGGAGGATGGGAGTTAGCTCAGCGGTAGACTAGTGCTTAGAAAACAAAGCCCCCTCTCCCAAGAATATATACAAAATAGTTAGGATTGATATACAGCTACTTTCTCTTAATTCACTGAGAAGAAAGATTTGTACTAATAGTGTTTGGACAGGATATCATGTCCACATCTTATACTATGAATAACCACTATGAAGACAACAATATGCAATGTACTAATTATTGAAACTGTCCTACTAATCGGTTTTGAAACTGTTTCATTGCTATTTGTTTCTCAATAAAATTAATTTAAAAAATAGGAAAAAATTAAATTTTAAAAAAGAACACCCTGGAAGGAAGTTGTTTCTTTCATTCAGCCTCTTTTTGGTTTAAGGTGTGGGCTTTAAAAGAAAAGCAAAATCTCTCCTTGGACCTTCTTCCTGCCCTTTATGCTCCACCCAACAATAACACGAGCCTTTGCACATCTTTGGCCTTGGGCTCTCCGCCATCCTGGAGGCCCTGAGCCGCAGCTCCGTCAGTGGTTCTGAGTCCCCAGGACATCCATGGTCACAGCGCCATAGCTGCAGGTTCACTGAAGTCTGCAGTGAAGATGCGCTGAGGGAAGAATCCAATCAGCTCTTAAGACAAACAATGCTGTCAACCTTTCACTTCTCCTGCTGGTGGTGTGGTTGGCAAATATCCTACAGAGGTTTTAGGAATCTTCAAATTCATTCTGGGTTTCAATAAATCACTCCCAATGAGCTGGAATGGCAGCCGGAGGGTCCACCTGCTCTCTCATCATTTCAGAGTTCAAGTCTTACCAGCCTCCAACAGTATCAGAGGGAATAAAATATCAAGGGGGTAAGAGAGATGCTCAGGCATCCAGGCCAGTTCCGGTCTTGCTCCTTCCCAGCTCCCTGCCTATGCCAGGTTATTCATCCTTGTCAAGCCTCAGTTTCCTCATCAGTAACATGAGCATCAGCATCAGCAGAACTTTCGTACGGTGTTGTAAGGACATGGACAATTTAGGTAAAGCCTGCATGTGCTGGTAGAAATTGTATTAAAGTTGCCTCCGTCACACACTCAGGCACACACACATGCATGCGCCCACACTCCTTTTCCCTACAGAGTGCTCAGGGTCTCACAACCACTGGCTGTTCCATTACAACCTGTCCTGGCCTTGGAGGTGTGGACAGACCAGGGTGGCACTCCCATCCCTTTCCATCTCCAAGGACCATTTTCCCACAGAGCCACTAATGCAGAGGAAGGGTCTCAGGACAAGAGCGCTTGTCCCTGTCCGTCACTTTATCTGTGAACTAAGTGTTACATTAATCACATTGCGACATTCTCAGCAAAACAGAAAGGTCCAGGGGTCACATGGCCCAGTCCCAAAACTTGGAGGACTGGGAGGTTGAGAGGAAATGACTCAAAGACCAAAGTGCTCTTCAATTTATAATATTGAAACACAACAAGGGCTTCCCAAGTATCTTCTCTAACCCTCCCTCTTTAAGGGCCCAAGTGTGTGCACGCACACATGAGCACACCCATACACACCACTTTTTTGAGGTTAGGACTGACATACAATCAGCTGCAGAACCATCATTGCAATCTATGACATAAAGCTATGCTAGCACCTCACTTATCAATATCATTTCAAGGGTCTTTTCCCACCCTCAGCACTCCTGAAGGGTTCAAGGCAGCACCAGAAACAGCATCAGGTTCCTGCAAAACTCGCAGCTAAGTTGCTCACACGCAAGAACCAAGGTGTGGCATTTGCTGTCCCCCCTCGTGTCTTCTTTCTAAGTCCAATTAAGAGAACGGGTCCAGGCTCCAGCGCTGCCTTACTGATGCTGTAGACTCAGCTCTTGGACAATTTTAATGACAAAGTTCTCCCTTGCATTTTGGCATCTTGTTTGGTAGTTCTGCCTAACATGAGTGCTAACAGTGGAGCACAATAAAAACATTTAGGACTGAAATTGGCAGAGAAAGCTCTTGAAACCCAGCTTTTTCCTGGGAAAAGTTTTATGTCAATTAAGTGCAACTTCAACGTCCCGTAACTATGTCCCTATTCATCTGCTAGTCACAATATTACCAAACTCGTGTTAACATAAGACAAATCACAAGGAAATAACATGCAACATAAATTGTCAGATTGCCTAAGGAATCAGAGAAGAGACATTCCTGAAGTTTCCAGTCTCCAGTGATTCTCTTTGAGTGACCATGGCATGAAAATATTATTCCTAAATCATTGATAGGTTGACCTCCTGACTCCTGCTTCCCTTTGCTTTTTAGATTTGCCTGCTTGATTCCATCTCTGTCTCTGTGTGTCTCTGTTTCTCTCTCTCTCTCTCTCTCTCTCTCTCTCTCTCTCTCTCTCTCTGTATCTTGCTGTCTCTTTTTCTCTTTGTCTCTCTCTCTCTCTCTCTCTCTCTCTCTCTCTCTCTCTCTCTCTCTCTCTCTCTCTCTGCATCTCCCTGCTTGTCTCTCTCTCTTTCTTCCTAATAGTCAGAATTGCACTACAAACTCCACTTACTTAGAATCCATTCCTTGATAAAAGTGACAGATGTCAAAGAGAAAACTGTACATGGTTATTTTTTCTGTCGCCTCGAGCACCACGCCACGTTCCCAAGCATGAGGCACTTACTTGGATCGCTGTGGGTCAGAGCTGAATGGCCCGGGACTCAGAGCCCTGTCTTGGTCTTCCCATCCCAGTGACTTCACTGCAAATGCTCAGAATTTAATTTTTTCTTGGAGTGAGCTGAGGGACAGTGGAGGAGGAGTAGAGGAGGAGGAAGAGGAGGAGGAGGAAGGAAGGAGGAGGAGGGAAGGAGAAGGAGGGAGCTCTACAGCGCTGCCGAGGATGGTCCGAGGAGGCCTCCTGGCCCTAGCTGAAGCATCTCTCCCTTGGCTCCAAGCCCTGTGGACACAGATTAGTCATTAACAACCCTTCTCTGCTAAATGATGTAAACACGGAAAGGAAACTTGGGAGTGCCTCCAGATTCCCAGGATAATCCCACAGCATCCCAGAGCAGGGAAGGTGACTGGGGCAAGAAGCCTGCACACCAGCAGCTGTGTGTGTGTGTGCACATGCACATGTGCACACGCATGCATGTCTGCGCTGAGGACTGGCCCTGGCCTTCACACTGAGCTATATCTCCAGCCCTTTTTATTTTTTATGATTTATTTTTTCTGGGTTTTTGTTTTTTTTTCTGTTTTGAGACAGAGTCTCACTAAGTCACTAAGTTGCCCAGTGTGGTATCAAATTTGTCATCCTCCTGCCTCAGCCTTTCAGAGTGCTGGTATCTCAGGCATGCACCCCCCTACACCTGGAGCCCAGCTTTTGCCTCCTCTGCTATTCTGAAGGCTCCTGGTGCCCAAAGTTCTGCCATCTCCCACCTCTCCAGTCCTCTTTATAGCTCCAAGGTTTAGAAGCCCTGCTGAAGACAAGCAAAATGGGATAAAACAACTCCTGACTCGTAGGTTTTGCCCAGCTAAGTGCTCAGCTCATTGCTTGGGTGTAGAAATTCCCTTCACCTGGAATTTCCACCGTTCAGCTCCAGTAAGTGCGAATCCTAACGGCAGCAAAGAGCGTGTCAGTATAGTGAAGTAACTGGGATGTGCGGAGTTCAGAGTACATCTTGATCTTTGTTTTAAAAATGTCCTTCACTTTAAATGCATATGATGCAATTTTTGCTAAGGGCTGCGTTTAGCGATCAGCTATAATGGTTTTCAAAACATTAGCAACAACTTTTCTGAGCAGAGGAGGGCAACTCCAGTTCACTGTGAGAAGAAAAGCTTCTTCACACTGCGAGGCTGCCTTGTTTTTACAAAAGTGGAAGCAAAGCCTGAGATGTGCTGACTCATCAAAGTAAGCAGACCTTTAAATCCAGGTTTGTTTTCTGCAAAGCGATTATACCATCTCCTATACTTTTTCCACTATCAGCTCCAGCAAAGTGAGATCACAATATTTACTCTGTGAAATCCTTAACTGGGCCTGGATGTTTTCATTAATTGCTGATTAAAATAGAGATGAAAGAACTCATTATCATGTTGTTAGTTATCAACTCTGGAGTAATATTAGTCACAGTATAGCAGAAAACCTATCCTGCCAAAAAAGAGATTGCCAACCATGGGAATTATTAGAATTATTACTTTTTGATTAATGCTTTGTCTTTTCTCCCTTCCTTTTTTTCTGTACTTTAGGGTCTCACTACTAGATCGGACTCATACTGGTCCACCTATTCACAGCCTCCCAAGAGCTGGGATTACAGGCATGTACCACCACACCCAGTCTCAATTGCTCTCAGTGCACCCTTGGGGGTGGGACCGGGAGAGCAGGCTCGGGGATCGAACCCCCAGCCCCTGCGCCTGCTTGTACGCACTTTAGTCAGCTGAGCTATTTGACTGGCCCTTTTTTCCTTTCTTTAGTATTCTTTTTAATTGAAAATTGCCCCACTGACCCCAACTAGAAAAGATGCCAAAACAAATGGCAACCTTGAATATTGGCACATTTCTGGCTCAAAATCTGAGGCCTGGGTGAGCTTCACAGTGTCAGGACAATAAGGTGGCCAGGAGGGAGATGCCAAGCACAGAGAGAGAGAGAGAGAGAGAGAGAGAGAGAGAGAGAGAGAGGACTAAGCAGGCCTCTACCCAGTGGTGGCTCAGGGGGACTGTGAGTGTGAGTCTCTCGGCTGGGAATGAGGTGTGTGTGCAGCCTTGGATATCTTGTTTTGCTTTTTAATTAGATACCACAGCCCTCAAAATCAGACAAAATTTTCAGGCTCTACAGCCACCATGGTAGGAATAGTGCAAAAAGCATGAGTGTTGTTTAAAGTCAGGGACCTGAATTTAAATCTAGCCTCTGGTCTGATGGTGTGATCTTTGGATAAGTCAATCTCAGCCTTAATTTCCTCATCCAAAGGAGAATATGACAATGGGGAAAGAATGCCAATAGCACAAGCTTGTTGTGAAGACAAATGTGAACTATCCCTTGAAAATGTATGGTAAAAAAGAGCAAAGACCCCCCAGTGGTCAAAGCTCCCAGAAGCTGGTAGCCATCCCGGAGGGAGCTCGCCTGCTCTCTGTAATCAGCTGTTTTAAAAGACTCAATGGTGTCCCTGGGTCTATACTATGGGGACTCTTCCATAGATAGGGAATCAAGCTGAACTGTCATCAGAAGAGTTAAGAAGAAAATATTCACAAACTGCTTCCCTTAATATGTAGCCCATGAGATAAGACACGAAATCGTTATACTGAGATCTCACACGATTCTTCCCATTCTCCTAGAGAAAATGAATATTTTTCTCTCTACCTGCTCTGGCTTCCCCTTATTTTTGGAGAAAAAATATATGGTCACCCCAATGTGACCAGATTTAGATACAGAACCTTCAAGAAAATAATTAAGATTAATGAAGTCGTAAGGGCAGGACCCTAAATTTTCAGAAAAGTTACGCCTGTCTCTGTGCCTCCAGGAGGCTTCCAGACGTCTGCTTCCTGCCCTTTCACCCACTCGTCGGTGTGTCGATGGTCCTCTCTTCCAGAGCAGCTGTCCCATGTGAGGCATCCCCGCCCTCACCTATGCCCCCCAGTAGAGAAGCAAGAGAAGATGCACAAAAGCTAGTTTTTAACTGTAGGATATGAGCCACTGATGGTTCATAAAATCAACCCAGCAGTCATGACTGGTGTGTGTTCTAAATGAAATAGTATATAAGAAAACATAGCAAATATTTGTAGCACAAGTATAAAGGCAGCTATCAATTAATGAGCTTTTTTCACTTGTAAATGAATGTTATTAAGACCGAGGTTTCAGTGGAACACAGAAAAGTCATAGTTTAGAAAGTCTGGAAAGCACTGGCTAGCCCAAAGCTCATCTAACAAAAGTGCAAAAACTTGGACTCTAGACATAATTTGGTGGGGAAGGAAGCCAGGAAAACAAAGAAAGGGTACATATGCCATTCATCTTTACCCATAGAAAATGGTGCTGATGAAAATGTGATCGAGCTCTCAAAGCCACACAGAATTATCTACTAAAAAATGTGTAGCGTAAGCATGGTTTTATCAAAGAGGACATATAAATTCCAGTGAATAACTTACACCTCCCTTCTCCACAGAACTTAATTTCATCATATCTATAATTGTAGGCCTCACTTTGTCTCTCCCTAGCTAAGTCTGATACTCTGGAGTCTTTGTTTTGAAATCCTAAACAATTTTTCATCAGGGACCCCATGTGTTCACCTTGCATCTGGACCCATAAATCATGTGTCTAGTCCCATCCACTAAGTGGATTTCTTTTCTGTGACACTGCTGAGAGCTGAAGCAGAAACTTCCAACCTTGGTGGGTGAGGTACAGGCTACTAGAGGGCTCTGAAAAAACTCATTTCAAAAACTCAGCTGTGGTCTGGAGCCAGACATGTGGTGATCTCCAACCGTTTAGACTTTTGCTTGCATTTAGCTTGGAGCATAATGTTGGGTTAGATAAATGCACACCATACTCTGCTAGTGAAAATCTGTACTTTAGAATCATAGTAGCTTGCTATGCATTCCAATAGCTGAACCTGGGAGACACAGGAAGCAATATTTGTATTCACCCACTCAGTAAAACAAATGGTAAGGTGTGTGCTTGTGTGCAGAAGTGTCAAACTGAGATTTCTACCCACGTACTACTCCATGTAACATGTGTTGCATATGTTTCCCTGAGCATCACAGGGGGTAAAATATACCCACACCACCCATCTCCTATGCAAACATCTAGTGTCCCATGATGGAACGTGAGTGTGGTTCACAGCAGCTGGGCTGGGGGAAAACAGAAACCCACCTGGGCATTCACCCAATCGGCAGACAAAAGGCAAGGTGTGTACAGCAGCTCCAAAGTAGCAACTGGCAATTGTTACCCATGAAATGCTCATTGCTAAAGTTCTTGTATTTAGGATGTGTTTTTGAAAAGTTCCTTTAATTTTTCTGATAAAAGTAGCCCAGGTCAGTACAAAGGCACAAAAAAATCAAATTTGCAAGCTTGGGAGGAGGCTGAAAGTGACTAGGGAGATTATCATGCATAGATGACGACGGTGCTGAAGCTGGCCACGCGTCCGAAGTTCTTGCGACAGCGAAACAGAGCAAGAACTGACCAGCACAGACACAGGGAATGCAGACCTCCTCGATTCAAATGACAAAGAAAACAGCAACATAAGTGCCTATCAGGAGGCTGGGGAGATAGCTCAGAGGCATAAGTGCTTACCCAGCAAGCACAAGGTCCCAAGTTCAACCCCTAGCCCCATTTGCCATGCCAGAACTGGACATAGTGGCACATGCCTATAATCCCAGTAAAACAGGAGGCTGAAACAGGAGGATCGCTGTGAGTCTGAGACCAGCCTGGAGGCTAACAAAAAGTGAAAAGAAGGCTAGCGCAAACTGCACAATGAGACCCCGTCTCAAATAAAATAAAATACTTATCGGACTAGTCAAAATGGTACAAAATGTTTACACAACTAAAGAGAGCAATCCAATGTTAGAACTAAGTCCAATAATAAAATGACAATCTTGCCCTACTGCACAGAACACCAGCACTGCCATTTAGTGTTGGAGATTGTTTGTAACCCATGAAATGCTACAAGATGCTGTGAAATATACAACTCTGAAATACAAGTAAGATGCTCTGTGTGTACCAATAGCCATACTCCAAAATCTGTTTATTATGATACCTCACCAGCTGTACTGAAAGTGTTCATAAAAATACATGCCCTGGTAGATGCAAAGGCATATTATACTTTCCATTTAGAAATCTATCCTGGAACTCAGCCCCCAGGTCGTTATTGGGATAGTAATGAACTAGATGATGCTGGGAATAGGCTTATTGCTCTCTTCTCCCACACTGATCAGAATGTGACATTTGGCAATTGGTTCCTCAGTTTCCAATTGATGTCTCGTTTGCTAACAGAGCATAAGCAGACCAGCACAGGAACTGTGTGCAAAACAAAGAGAAATTACAAATGAAATGTTGCAATTTCAAAACAGAAAATTGGGTAGTATAATCGTTGGAGTCCGGAAAGATAGAACATTGCTCATCTATGGCAAAGAAAAGCACTGCTGATGGCAACACTGCACCATTAGGGAAGCACTGATGGAGATGTCTCAACAAAACTGAGGGCTGAGATGGAAACTTTGTAGGACAAAACCAAAGGCAGACAAGGAATCACATGGAGAGAAAACATTCTCTCACGCTTGCACAGAGAGCAAATTGGTCAAGCAATGGCCGTGACTCATCCATATGGCTCACACTGACAAAGGATCTACAAACTGCGGTAGAGGGTTTCAGGGTAAATCCTGAGGGGATTTGACTTTGTCAGATACAAAAAGCTACATTTCTTGTTCTATAGGTCTTGCTTTATCTTGGTCTTAACCATCCAGCAGAAAAGTATAAAAATGAGGTATGAAAAGTAAAGCCATATTAATATGCTGAGCTGTAAAAGGCTCAAGTCAACAACTTCTGACATTGCCAGTCCTACAGATAACCCACTTTTATTATGGACTACTGGACTATATTGGATTATTTTGCTGAATTCATGTACCTACAATATTTAAATGGCAATGCAATATCCATCTCTGACAAAACTAAACAAAAAAGGGATATAAATGAAGGGTCATTTGTATCTGTATATACAAAATAAGATAGATATATAGTTACTTTCTCTTAATTCAATGAGAAGAAAGATTCGTACTAATAGTGTTTGTGGACAGGATATCATGTCTGCATCTTATACTATGAATAACCACTTTCAAAGACAACAATATGCAACTTACTAATTATTGAAACTGTCCTACTAATTGGTTTTGAAACTGTCTTGCTGTTATTTGTTTTTCAATAAAATTAATAAAAAATATTTTTAAAAACCAAAAGCAGAGTAGATGCTGTTGATGAGTTATCCAGTAATTGTGATTTCACTTGGAACACAAAGCATTGTCCAGTGCTTGTGTGTTACTAGATCTTAAACCTACAGCGTAAAAAGTTTGATAGTTTACTAAAAAAAAAATAACAACTGAGGTGGAAGACGGCGCCTGCTATGACAGGTCATCGAAGTGATGAGATTGTCATTCAGATGACAGCACTACAGTTCTTCGGAACCATTATGATCCCAAAAGAAAAGGAGAGTGATACAGATACTGGCCAAGGTGTTTTGAGGTGCATCGAAGTGTTCCAAGCTGTGACTTACCTCAGCAGGTTCTTGAAGGACCCTGGTGTGGATTAAAAAGAAATATGGTAAGCGGCCTCACCTCCACCCAAACGACTCACCAGGGAAGCTATGTGAAATTATTTAAAAGAATGAGGTGATGAAACAGTACTTATTCTTCATGCAGAAGTTGCACAGAAGTCATACGGAAATGAAAAAGGGTTTTGGTTGGGGGTTTTTTTCCCCCTCCGCCTTGCGTATATCTTATGGGCAGTGGACGGAAGAAATAAAAGAGCAAATGGAATGCGATGGTCCTTCTGAGCCAGAGTCTCAGCCACGTGTATTTCTGGGAACAGGAAATAGTGAGCAGGAAATGCAGCAGCTGAACTTGGAAAGAAGACCTACTGCACAGCCAAGACGTCGTACATCCCTGATTCTGCCGAGAGAAAACATTTCCTGTTGTCTGTAAAAAATATTCTGTGGTAACGGGGATGACATTGGTGTTTTCCTCAGCAAGCGGATTAAAGTCATCTCCAAACCTTCCAAAAAGAAGCGGTCACTGAAAAATGCCAGCTTGCACATTGCCTCAGGGACAAAGGGGGCAGTGTTTAATCGACTTCGATCCCAGACAGTTAGTACCAGGCACTTGCACGTAGAAGGAGGTAATTCTCATGCCAGCTCACAGCAGCAGGGAGCATTTGACATTCATCTCTTGGATGATGAGTCAGAAGGAGAAAAATTCCCAGTCCAAGATGGTTCCACCCATGATGGACAGTCCAACTTGTGTGTTCAGTTACTGGCGTGGCGCTCCCGAGACTGGTAATCAGGAAAGTGGATAAGCAGACAGCACTTTGGATGCAGATGATTCAGTGTCACTACTACATAAGTGTGCGTTTTACCTTAAGAATACAGAAAGAACGTACTTGTGCCTTTCTCAAGAAAGAGTAATCCAATTTCAGGCCACTCCATGCCCAAAGGAACCAAATAAAGAGATGACCAATGACAGAGCTTCGTGGACAATCATTAGCACAGATAAGGCAGAATTTACATTTTTATGAAGGAATGGGCGCTGTCCTGGCCCTGTGCCTGTCGTAGAAAGTCTTCAGGTGAGACCATAAGTAGTCACAAGGCAGCTTCATGCTTTTGAAAATGTGCTCAGCCAAGACTGCATAATTTCATTTTACAGTAGTTTTGATTCAAAAGTAGTGGTCGGGAGATTTTGTGAAACATTATTTGTTGACAAAAATGAAAATAAGCAATTTTTCTTACATGTGAGAAAATTAAATCAACTTGTATGTTGTCTGAAATATTTTTAGTTAGCTTTGTAATCATGCTATTTGAAAGAAACATTTACAAATGCAAACTTCTACCAACTGTCACAATAAAAATTGAAGGAGAACCTAATTTTTGTACTTCCATGAGAAGAAGAAAACAACTAAAAAATGTCATAGATGGTTCCGCATACCACGCTGATCCGGTGATAGAGTCTTGGGGGGGAGGGTTCACGCCTGTAATCCTGCACTGAAGAGGCTGAAAAACAGGAGGATCACCACAGTCCACACTGCATAGTGAGACCCTGTACCAAATACACAAATAAAAAGAAAAAAAAAAGAAACATGTCATAGGGAAATTTTTGAATAGTATTTGCATGCATTGTCTATTCTAAAAACTCACCCACAAATTAATAATAAAAAAGAGTGAGACCTGGGCGTCAGGACGCTGAGGCCGAAAGATAAAGGAGTTTAGACAGGGACAGAAGAGCCAGAGGCGGGAGGCAGTGAAAGATTCAGCGTTTGCCAGTTATCATGTAAACTGGGAATGCTGTGAGGGTATCCAAAGAACCAGAGAAAGGCATTTGGCAGAGGAGGAGGCTGTAATGAGCGTTAGCTGTGGTAAGTCCTTCGTGAGGATGTGTGGAACCTAAAATCTGTGTTTGGAGGGCCCCCGGGGCTGTGACAGCAGATTAGAAGCGGCAGATTAGAAATCACTCCTGGTGCCCCCTGGGGAAATTTCAAGGCCTTTACGCCAGGAAGGCCCAAACTTCATCCTGTCCCCACATCAGTGCTGATCAGGAGTTCAGCTATGGCGCTAGCCCCAAGGGACAGGGGGAGAAACAAAGAAGTAATTGAAGGGTTGAGAGAAAATAGAAACAAAGAAAAATGGTCCAAGGAGCGAAGATTGTTGGTGCCGAAGGAGGACAATTGCCTGATGACGGTCTCTCCGTTCGTGTCAGTGGGAGGACGACCAGCTGCTTGCTGCTGCCTCCGAGCAGACAAAGAGGAACCGGGCTTCAACTGCAGCACAAATGACTCGAATGGGATTCAGAGAAAATCTCTGTCAGGAAAAAATAGAATTGATAAGCCTTGGAAGAAACAGAGTCGGAGGGAAGATGTGGCCTCGCTATTCTTCCCCCGGATTAGTTTTCAGGTGTGGAAATCCGCTCTACAAGACACGTGGCTCACCTCTTTGCTACCCTGGGGTCTTCGTCATGACTGTGAGAAATAACGCCGACTTCAAAGGTTGTTATAAGATTAAAAGGGGCCGTGTGTGGTGGTGAATGCCTGTGAGGCCAACGCTAAGGGGGCAGAGGCGGGAGAATTCCAAGTTCTAGGCCAGCTTCAGTGCATTCTTACCTTTAAAAACAAGCAGCAACAGCAACAAAAATGCTGTTAGACCCACTGAGAACAGAGCCTGACACCGTAAATCTCAATAAACAGCATCTTGTCCCTTTTATGAAACAGACAGGGCTGGCCAGATAGCTCAGTGGGCTAAAGCACCTGCTGAGGCAGAGCGCAGCAGCCAGAGTTCGAGCTCCAGGGTGCCGCGCTGGCCCTGCCCCCAGGGTGCGCTGAGACGGGCGATTGAGACTGGGCGTGCTGTACTGACCTGTAATCCCAGCACCTGGGAGGCTGAAAACAAAAGGATCACTACGAGTCCCATTTGTGTAGTCAGACCCTGTAGACTCTGGACTAAATACAAAAAAAAGAAAGGAAGGGAGGGAGGGAGAGACAGAGAGAGAGCACCTACTAGTCATGAATTGGTTAAATCATCTACAGTTTGCTGCAAAACAGGTTGCCTGCATTGGTCCCTGAAAGTATCTTTGATTTGAGAAAGTATTCCAAGTGGCTCACTGATAGTTTTATGTCCACAATTTCACAATGAAACTTAAACTATTCTGAAACGACATAAGACTATTCTTCTAATCTGCTTTGGTTGTAAGGAGTTGGCTTTTTTGTTTTGTTTTTGTTTTTAATGTATTTGGTTGTTACAGGGCTTCACTATGTAGCTCCAACTCATGCTGATCCTCCTTCTTCAGTCTCCCCAGTGCTGGGATTACAGGCGTGCGCCACCAGGCCTGGACTCTGGCTTTCAGCCTGACCTGAGGGTGGGACTGGCGCGGCATGTGATGCCAGGGATCTAACCACAGTCCCTGAGCTTGCCTAAGCAGGCACTTTAATCTGCTGAGCTATCTCTCTAGCCCCAGGAATTCTGATTTATTTTCCCCCCAAAATCATATTTCTAACAATCTAAAGAAGTACAGTACAGAGCAGATTTTTTAAAATTCCACTGTGACCTATATTAAATAAATTTCATATCACAACATGCTATAAGGGCTGGGAAGATGGCTCAGTGGAATAATTAAAAAATCAACATGAAAGAACTCTTTCTCCAACTAAGACGAATGAAAAAAAAAATCATCAGTATCATTTGAAATAAATTGCTGGAAAAAATAGGGACGACTTCAGCATACACATGAGGCTGGGGGACCCTTAACCTGGTAATGTAACTCTTAACCTTGGTCCTGAGTAAATGAAATGAAGAAAGTTTTCACACTTTGTTTCTCATCCAATTTATAACTTCAAGCCACAACTGATGAGGTAGGACACTGACAGAGCAATCATCCTGCGACCCATCCCTCTCTTAAAAAGGCCATCAGTGGACCCAGGCAAGTAGGACCCGGGTATTCCCTCTCCTCAGGTACCCACACTCTCACACACTCCAGCTGTGAGGAAGGCAGCCCTCTTCAAAGAGGTCCTGCGAGTGGACAGAAAAGACAAGTGGAGGAGGTGAGGCTCTTAGAGACCTACTACCAAGAGGAAGATGGTGCCAATCCCACCATCCTTAAACCCAACTGAAAATAGGAGTAATACTGACACACAGCATCAATAATAAGAAATCCAATTAAATTTAGAGCTTCCTTATAATCAGTAATTTATTTATTTATTTATTTATTTATTTATTTATTTATTTTTTGGTGGAACTGGGGCTTGAACTCAGGCCCTTGCGCTTGCCAGGGAAGCACTTATTCTACTGAGCCATCTCCCCGGCCCCACTAAAATTATTTTTCAGTCAACTCGTTTTAAAGTTTCTGCATGTATTTGTGTGTGTGTGTGTGTGTGTGTGTGTGTGATATGATTATCACGCAGCCCAGCAAACTGAAGGGGAAGACCCTCCCGATTATGGGCAGCACCCTCCAATAGGCTTGTAGCCTGGATGAAATAAAAGGGAAAGAAGGGGCATGTTGACTCGCAACTGAAGAGTCCATTCTGCCTTAGTGGGGAGATCTTTTGTCATCATCTCTTGTGGACATCTGACTCCTCTTCCCACATAGACCCATATGGTGACTCTCTAGGGAGCCTCCGAGGAGCTTCTAGGGCTTTGGTTTCAGGGTGGAGCTAAGTCCTCCATCCTCCTTGTTCCAAGACTTCCAGATCCTTGACTGAGTCATTACTGGACCCTCTGGCTGTCTAGCTACAGGCATCTATTGTAGACTTTTCCCACCAGTGTTCCTGTAAGACATCCCTTACATAATTAGAAACATCAGTTCTGATTCTAACCAATATTCATCCAGCACTTACTGCTGGGGGAGGGGGGAGCTATTCCTCAGACTAGAAAGTAGGTTAGTGAAAACGTGTGTCCTACATGTACAAAGATCTTCTAGAAAGCTTGACCTTAGATCCAGTACCCCAAGTATGGCACGGAAGTCTCTGAGTTGTAGGGCCCCATACAGCCTGAGACAAAGGGACAGGTCAATGATAAACACTATGGGCGGTGTCATGTGCTTGGTAAAGCTTTAACTATGGGTAAGATCTTGGCACAACACTACAGCAGAGTCCTAATAAGGACCAAGATTTATTTTTTCCTGCCAACTTGACAGATTAGTTTCCAGTGTTGAGTTTCTGCTCTGAGATTTAAACCTGCTTATTCATGCACCTGACACCTGGGTGCTACTTCTGCAGCAGAAGCTGAAATCTTCCCGGACCATGCACACCATCCGTGACCTTCGAGAGCACTGTTCCTACCATGTCAGTTAAAATCTACCTCGATGCAGTCCAGCCAACCAGAGCACGTCCCTCGGGAATATGCTCCATGTTCGTGTTTTACAAGCAGGCCTAGGATGATAGGCAAGAGGTGAAGTGAAGGGCTACTCTAACTTCTGCAATTTGGGCTTCAGAAGGGAACTCAGACTTCTGTGGCAGTGATCCTTCATCATTCATCATACTGGAAGAATACAAGACGACAGGGTGACACTTCAGGGAGACACATGTCACTGCAGAATGATGAATTATCAGATGTAAAATGTTGCCAACCCAGCTTTCTGTCCCTAAGCAAAGGAAATGTGGCTTTATCAGGCATGGGGATCAGATATCCTGGGAAAAGTTGAAAAGTATGAATGCTTTGTTATTCAGTCAAAGCCATCCTCAAAGCATCATCCCAACCCACAACTGCCAGAATATCTAAGTGAATCAGATTATTATCAGGACAAGGCCTGGCATTATTTTTGTAAAGAAAACTAGATCATTACTCATTGAGTTTTACTTACTGGATTTAATTTCGTCATGGCCTCTTTTTTAAATTTTCTTCCTCTGAAGAAAATTCTTGGATGTTCCTCCCCTTCTTTCTGATTTTATCATTACCTGTCTATGAGTATTACATGTCTGACTAACAAATGAGTTTTAGTTAACTTTTAAAATTCAGTTTTAAGTATCCATTTCTATTAATCATTTTGACATTGTCTTTTTTGTGGATCCATAGCCAGTGGTCAGACGTAGCTAATCTCGGGCTTTTGCACTAATGGCTAATTTGTCACAGTGCTCTTCTAACATAATATAAATCACCTATGAGCAAATCTTGGCTCCCTTGGACTTAATCACATTATATCAAAAAAGCTAAGTTACCTTCTACCTGATAAAAAGAGCAAACGTGCTATAGCAGCCCCATATGAACTCTAAAGCCACAATCAGAGCTGCAGTTCATTTTTTCCCTCCTAATGTGTAAAAGGCAGTGAACGGAGAGGGAGATTAAGAGAATGAAACGCATCTTTGGCAATAGCACAGAAAAGAATATTTGAATATCAGGAAGGCCAGGGAGTGGTAGGGAGGCTCCTCAATCCCTTCAAAAACAGAAGCTGTCCTGCAGCAGAAGGACCATATTCTCCAAATCAGAGCCCTCACACGTGATGAGGATAGCTATGGGCACAAATGCTTCCCCTTTCACCCTGATTCACTTACGCACCCATCCATGCATCCATCCAGCATACGCTTGTTGCGCCCCTGTTCTGAGCCCGTGTCGGGCCGCACAAGACCTATGCATTTCCTGAATTCCCATATTATGTTGTCTAGTACACAGAATGAAGTGGGAAGTGCAAAGAAGTAAAAAGCGACTGAAAAGAATTGAAGTAAGACAGTAGATGTAAATATTTGAGGCAAAACCAAACAAGGAGATTTGAACCAACGTTTTCATAGTATATGATGTCCTTCTCCTGCACAGGGAAGTCCCTGGGCAGAAGGACCAAGACTCGGAGGAATTAGGGATCACCTGCTGTCCAGGAGAACATGGTTAGTCATCTAGTCATCCAGGTACAAAATCTCACAAGACCACACACACACACACACACACACACACACACACACGACCATGCCTCTCATCCCGGACTGGGCCCAGAACTTGTAGGGGCCCACTGAACCCCCTAAGTTATCTAACTGTACCGCTATGAGGGCGGTATCTCTCTGCTTACAACTCTGGAAGACACCTCTTGGCAGTCACTGGATTATGAGAAAATAGAAATAATTCTTTTTTCTCAGGTGGCAGAAAACAAGACAAGCTCTTTGCATGTGAGGACCATTCCTATTGAGCTTGGTATCTATTCCTGTGTTCAACAGATATAAGTGAGGGGCTGGAGAGACAGCTTAGCAGCTTAAGTGCCTGCCTGGCAACACAAAGTCCTGAGTTCAATCACCGGCACCAAATAATTAATTAATTATAGGGTTGACCAAATAGCTCAGTGGATTAAAACACCTGCAACAGGCATAGGAGTCTGGGGTTCAATCTCTAGGCCTGTCATGCCAGACCCGTCCCCCAGGATGCGCTGAGACAGCAATTGAGACTGGGCATGGTGGCATGCGTGTATAATCCCAGCTCTTGGAAGGCTGTAAACAGGCGGATCACTACAAGTCTGATCTAACAGTGAGATCCGGAACACCCTGTAGAACCTTCCATAAAAAGACAAAAAAAAAAATTAGAAGTGGAGAGCTCTCCTCCCCCTAATCACCTCACACCATCTTCTGAGTCTCATTGTTGGCCTAGGACAGTTTCTCAGGGCAAAAAACTGTCTCTCTGACTTCCCACTAAACCCAGTCCTACAATTCTGCAATCTCTGAGCTCAGTGACTATACCAACCAGCTCAATGGGGTACATACACAGAGAACATTATCTCAGCTACTCCTAGAAATGTTTCCTAAGGATTTTCCAATTGATTTCTAAAGATCGCTTAAAAAAATAACTTTTATATGTAGATCACTCCCATTTCTTCTAAAGTTCTGCTGCTAAAATACCATCATTTGTTACCCCATTGTTAAATTCAGCATGGTGAAGTTTTCATGAAGCTTGAATGCTTTTTTTTTTTTTTTTTTTTTTTTTGGTTAAGAATATTGAACTTCATTTCATATACTTAAGGATAGAAAGTTAAATACATTATAAAATATCCTTCTAAACATAACATCCATAATATTTTCTCTTTTACATTTAAAAATGTCTTTAGTTTTTAGAAAGGATTTCAGGAAGTTAAAAGGCAACACCAGAGGGCACAGGTACAGAAAATGTAGTCAGCCAATCTAAGCATTTAATTAAGAATATTAGAATATAAACATGAAAAAGCATGACTTAGGTGTTCCAAACAAGACATACATCATTCTTAATTAATTTGAACTTTATAGCATTTCCTAGAAGGAGGAGCAGGGATGGGAATGGACACGACACAGTTAACATTTGAAAGTCCTAAAAGCTTTCCTTGACTGACTTGCCTTCCATCAAAATCAAATTCTTTTTGTTTTGTTTTGTTTGGGGAACCGGGGATTGAACTGAGAACCTTGTGCTTGCTAAGGAAGCGCTTATTCCACTGAGCCATTTCCCCAGCCCTTCAAATTATTTTAAACATGGACAAAAATATTACACAGGTTCCACTATTGTAACAGACAGCAGGTTGCTTCAGGTATAGTGTCTTCCAACAAAGCCTAGAAATAATGATGTTGTGGTGGCTTTGGACTGAGCTTTAATGGGCATCCTCTTGTGAATAAGAAAAATTATATATGTGTACACAAGATAGTTAGAATAGATATACAGCTACTTTCTCTTAGTTTATTGAGAAGAAAGGTTTTTACTAATAGTGTTTAGACAAGATATCATGTCTGCATCATGTCCTCTGAGTAACTACTAGGAAGACAAAATATGCAATGTATTCACTATTGTAACTGCCCTACTAACCTGTTTTAAAACTGTCTCATTGGTATTTTATTTTTTTTCTCATTAAAATGAATAATAAAATAGTCCTCCCTTCTGCTGACAACTTCACAAGCTGGACACGGCAGTATGGTGTGTTCAGCCTGCACTGTGTATGACCCTTTAAGGTCACACAGTGGCAGATACGGGCCTACGGTGCCCACATCAGATTCCTCAGCACCATCAAGGATTTACTTTTTCCCAGGTTGTCTAACCACCTATCACAGAAGGCAAGGGTGCCAACAGTCTCTCTCTCTCTCTTTCTTTTTATAAGAATTGTATTGAGAAAGAAGTAGCAATGAGACAGTTTCAAAGCAGGTTAGTAGGACAGGTACATAATCAATACATTGCATATTGTTGTCTTTGTAGTAGTTGTTCTTAGTACAAGATACAGACATGATATCTTGTCTAAACACTATTAATTCAAACTTCTCATTGAACTAAGAGAAAGTATACCTATGCTAACTATTATATATATATATTTCCCTACAAAATAGTCCTTCATTTATATTCCCCTTTTTGTTTACTCTTGTCAGAAATGGGTATTCCATTGCCATTCATATATTGTAGGTGCATGAATTCAGCAAAATAATCCAATATAGTCCAGTAGTCCATAATAGTAGTGGGTTATCTGTAGGACTGGCAATGTCAGAAGTTGTTGACTTGAGCCTTTTACAGCTCAGCATATTAATATGGCTTTACTTTTCATACCTTATTTTTATACTTTTCTGCTGGATGGTTAAGACCAAGATAAAGCAAGACCTATATAACAAGAAATGTAACTTTTGTATCTGACAAGGTCAGTCAAATCCCCTCAGGATTTATCCTGAAACCCTGTACAGCAGTTTGTAGATCCTTTTTCAGTGTCAACCATGTGGATGAGTCATGGCCATTGCTTGACCAATCTTCTCTCTGTGAAAGCCTGAGAGCATATTTTCTCTCCATGAGACTCTCCTTAGGCACACTCTACATCATTGTTCACTTTTCTCTGTGACCACATAATCTCCTTGATCAGAAAATTTGTGACACAAGGGTGCCAACATTCTCACTGATAGTGACGTCCTTTCAGATTATGGATTGGCCTCGCCTGATACATCTCCTTGCTTATTTCTACTTCACAGGACTCTAGAACTTCCTGGATGGAAAGCCTCACCAGCTCCACACAATGAAACATCCATACCAGCACACTGTATTCTCATATTAGTCACATCTTTCTCACTTTTTTTTTTTTGTATTTAGTACAGAGTCTACAGGGTCTCACTACACAGATCGGAGTTGCAGTGATCCTCCTATTTTCAACCTCCCAAGAGCTAGGATTACAGGCGCATGCCACCATGCCCAGTCTTTTTTCACCTTTTAAAAAGATGTCATATTTGGGATTAAAGTGACAGTACAAGAACAATCAGTAACCCTACCACTTCTATGTGTTAAGTCGATATTACAGTTGTCATTGCACTGTAACACTGTCGTGTCACCTGCACTAAGATAGTGAGCAGCAGTTACGAGGGAATACCCAGTGGAAAAGGCCAGGCTGTGTTTAAGCATGAACAGTCTCCCAACTTCTCACAGATTTCTTTTAATTTGGGGCCAGCCAGATAGCTTAGCAGATTAAAGCACCTGCTTAGGCAGATACAGGGACCAGGGTTTGATCCCGGGGCACACTGAGACAGTAAATGAGACTGGGAGTGATTGTGGGCATCTATAATCCCAGCATTTGGGAGGCTGAAAACAGGAGGATCACTATGAGTCCAGTCTGTGTAGTGAGACCCTGTAGACCCTATACTAAATACATAGAAAAAGATTTATTTTAAAGGAAAAAAAAATTTTTCAAAATAAGATAAGAGGGGCTGGCAAGATAGTTCAGCAGACTAAGCACCTGCATAGGCAAGTGCAGGGACCAGGGTTTGGTCCCCAACACCACTAGAGTCAGCCCTGCCCCTAGGCGTGCTGAGCTGGCCACTGAGATAGGGTGTGATGTACATGCCTGTAATCCCATCTCTGGAGAGGCTGAAATAGGAGGATCAGTGCAAGTCAGAACTGCATAGTAAGACCCTGTACCAAATACAACAAACAAACAAACAAATAAATAAATAAATAAATGGAAGGTAACAAAGGTTAGCACATTGCATATTGTAATCTGTGTGTGTGTGTGTGTGTGTGTGTGTGTGTGTGTGTTTCTTAGGGAAGGGTCTACAGGGTGTTCAGGATCTCAATATTGGATCGGACTCATAGTCATCTTCCTGTGTTCAGCCTCCCAAGAGCTGGGATTACAGGTGCACAACACCACACCCAGTCTCAATCACCATCTCAATGTGCCCCTGGGGTGAGGCTAGCCCAGCAGGCCCGGGGATTGAAGCCCCAGCCCCTGCACCTGCTTGCAGGCCCTTTTTAATCCACTGAGCTCTTTGGTCAGCCCTCATCATCTTTAAATTAGTTACAAGGTATCAGTATTTAACAGTCCAACCAATATTACCACAAACCTTTCTTTTCAATGAACTAAGGGAAATTAGTAATATAATTATCTTAACTAATATATATATATATATATATATATATTTGCTATTATTATTGTTGCTTCCTTTTGCTTTAAGCTTCCTTCTTTTCTCTACTCCCCTAACCTAGTTTCTCTTTCTTTTTGAAGTTTCTTCCCTTTCTCAATAGGTATTGGACATCTGGGATCTTATTTACTCTTCAGCTTCTCACACTAGGGAGACAATGTGATGCTCACACATGTGCCTGGCTTATTCCACTCAGGAGTGTGGCTTGCAGATTCCCATCATCAGCATCTGCTCTATCATCACTATCCCAGGTAGATCCAGCTCATCGCATATTTTCTAACATGTCAGTGTGCTTTCTCAGCTACTGAAAAATCATCCCCTCTCTTCAGTATCCTGATCCAATGCTTTCTTTTCTTCACTTGTGGTTCTCTAAGCATGTGTTCACAGGTCTTGGGAAGGTGGATACTTGCATTCTTGTCCTTTGGGCAACACACCATTAGGAAACAGGTCACAGGTCAGAACCCCGGAAGGGTCTATTTGAACTTTCAGCCCTCTCTTTTTCTTCTTTCCATCACCATCATCTTTCTCTTCCAGTAAATGAATTTCAAACTGTTTTGACCTCAGCCATAGAGGCTCCTGATTCTTTACCAGGATCCTCCTGCCCTGCAACAGCTCCTTTCCTCTTTTCCATCACTTCTTCCTCAGCTGCAGAGGCAGCTCCCCCTTCCCTTTGCCATTCAGGTGGCTCCCTGAGGCTGCTATCTCCTCCATGTGCTCCAGGAGGGAGGGAAGGAAAGAGTAAGGGAAGGAGGGAAGAAAAGAAGGAGGGAGGGAGGAAGGGAGGGAGGGAGGGAGGGAGGGAGGGCAGGCTGCAATGGCCTGCTTCTCCTTCACCACCTCCAGGCATTCTTGAAGGCAGATGAAGCAAGGCTTACATTCTGCAGCATTATTTTATTTTATTTTTATACCTTTATTTACTATTTTAATCAATTTGGATTTACTGTGAGACACAGAGACTCAGTCAGAAAAAAAAAAGAAAGAAAGAAAATTTACTTCTCTAGAATTTCAAATTAGAAAATAATTAAGGACCTAAGAGAGCTTTAGGTTAAAACATCAAAGTTTTATACAGGTTTATGGCACAGGGTGAAGGTAGGAGCCAAAAAGTCACACAATGTAAGAAGAGGACGTAATCTGAGGGGGGCTTGAAGGACAGAAAGGACCCGGATCTGTAGAAGAATATAAAAGCCAGAAAGAGGCATCATATATATCAATTTCAACATCAATTTCAGGAAAAATTTCCTTCATACCGGATGGTAGCAACAAATTTTCATGGTCCATCCGAGGGAAGTCACTGTCATGAAGGCAAATCCAAAGGAAGATGACAGGTCTACACATGTATTCCCTTTCTGCCTTCTTTCAGTTGAGCTTGGAGGGCAACATTCTCCTGACATGCATGTTGAAAAGCCTTTGAAGGATCAAAGCTCTTGACACCTAGAACTTTATTTAGTTCCTCCTGAAATTTTATCTCATTGTGTTTCTGTTTAGCAAGCTGAAATCAGAGTGTTGACACTTCTGATTTGAGTTGGCTGTTTTTGTCTTTCCATTTAACAGCATGCTTGATTTTTTGCTTTAAATTCTGATGACCCAATGATTCAGCATACAAATCTCTTATTTTATTTAGCTGTTCCTGAGTTGCACCAAGTTCACTCAACAAGGCCAGTTTCTCTGCTTCAAAGGCATCCAGTTGTTGCTCAAAAGGTTTTGTTTTATCATGCAATTCCTCACAAAGGACATGCCATTCATTAACTTCCACAGTTAACTCTGCCAGGATATTTTCCTTCTCAGCTTTTCTTGCTTCTTCCTTTTCTTCTTGCCTCCTAAAATCTTTCTGATTATTTTTTTTTCTGGTATTGGGGATTGAACTCAGGACCTTGCACTTGCCAGGCTGGTGCTTATGCTGCTGAGCTATCTCCCCAGCCCGTTGCCTCCTAAAATCTTGAGTTAGTTCTGTAAATTAGTTATTTTTTAAGTGAAGAAACTATGATTTCTTTAATTTCTGCTTCTTTCAGAGTAGACTTGTTGTCTCAGTTACTTTTTACCATTGCTGGGACAAAATACCCGACATCCAAAATGAAGGAAGGAAAGTTTTCTTTAGCTCATAGTGGAGGTTTCAGTCCATACTCTGCTGGCTCCAAGACAGATGGCAGCAGAAAACAACAAAGAGAAGGGGAGGAGCAGCAGCTGCGGCATCTATCAAGCCTCTCTCTTCCTTCAGCGCTGACTGGGAAGACCTAAGAGCCTCCAGGAAGTGGTGGCAGCGGCTGCTAAGATCAGAACTCCTCCAAAATAGCGCGGCTATGTAGGTCAAGCTCCTCCAAGGAAGTGGCCCTGAATCCTTCCTCAACCCCTTATATACTCTTTTTGTGCTGAGTCATTCTGGGACAGGCCCTCCCTGCCCCATGGGGTTGGGCCCCCATGGCCCAGAGCATGGAACTGTGGAGGTGATCTGCCAAGATGACACAATGTATCCACCACCACACTTGTTCTGCAGATCTTGAAGCATCCTCTGAAATTCGAGAATTTGTGCTCTCAGTTTCCTGTGTTCTATGCTGAACATGCTCTGTGGTATTTTTGTTGTTGTTGTTGCTTTTAAGCGTTGGCCACTTTTTTTTGCAGTGATGCATTCTCCGGCTTATGATCTCTGATCTCATTCATTGTCAATGTTTTATAGCTTTCAAATTTAGCAGTAACATCTTCAAGGTTTTGCACTGCACTACTGTACTTTTCTTGCAAAATCGGATAGCCTGAATGTGAGCAGAATGACTCTTCTCCAACTGAGCTTCTTTCTCTTTGAGCTGTTGTTCTGGGAATCTGAGCGCTTGAGGTGTAGTTTTTACTTCCTTTTCCAACCACTTGACAAGGTTTTCAGACTGCTCCTCCTTGTGCTGAACTATGTCTAGTTCCTGCAGTACTTGCTTTAATTCTTCTGCCAGATCGTCCTTTCTTTAATCATTTCCTTTTGAAAAGAATAGACCTTCTGCTGAAGACCAGAAGATAATTCCTTCTCTTGATGGAGAATTGACTCAGTTTGCAATTGCATACTTTCTTATGCAAGACCTATAACTCATCCTGTTTTTCTTTACTCTCTTCCAAGCTGAATGTAGGAAGACTTCCAAGTTGAATCTCTCTAATTTTACTTTAATCCATTCATTTATTTATTCAATAAACATTTATGTAGGAGATGGTCACTTTTGTTTATTTTGTCCCTGCCTCAAAGGGCTCTTGGTTTTCTTTTTCTTTATTGCAACTGCTTTTCTTTCTTTCTTTTTTTTTTTTTTTTTTTTTTGGTGGTACTGGGGAATCAAACTCAGGACCTTGTGCTTGCCAGGCAGGTGCTTATGCTGCTGAGCTGTATAGCCCCTAGGTTGGTTTTTGTTTTTTGGTACCAGGGATTGAACTCAGGACCTTGCGCTTGCCAGGCAAACATTTATTCTCCCGAGCTATCTCCCCGGCCTTTCTATCCCATGTTTTCCTACGTGTACTCTGTGAGCTTTGGAAGTAGTCAGGAGGTGATATAAGTGCATAATAAAGACCTTAATGGTTCTATTTTAGGACTAATAGGATCTAAGTCACGTCGTGGCAGTGCACACATAAGGAATCGTAGAGTCTACAGCCTCGTCTCCGTTCTGCCCCACCAGCAGCAGAAACTGAATTCGGGGTGTTTTCTAAGCCTCAGTTTCCCCACCTGTGCACATGTGGCTGAGAATCCGGCAGGAGATGTCTACACAGATCGGACTGAGCCCCGAGCCCTGAGCCCCGAGCACTGAGTATCGAGCACCTTGCGCTGCCCATCCCAGAGTGAGAGTGTGACCGCTCCCACTGCGCGAGCAGGTCCAGATCCGTGAACGCCCAGTCTACGGGAAGAGTCTAGCTTCGGTCCCACAGGGAAAAAATATATTTTTTTTAAACCTCAAAATTTAAATTCATCATAAACTGTTTCCTCTGTGTGCGCTTGGGAGTCTTGGCCACGTTCCGTCACCCCTTGTTGTCCGGCCTTCTTGTCTAATTATAAACTAAATTCTGGCTCATTAACAAGAAAGATTTTCTCAGGCTCTGTTCTGTAAACAATACCAGAGAACTCACAGATGCTTCGAATGCCACAAGGGCTCTCGCGGTCCACGGTTGCATTTTGGTTTGGTGATTTTCTTTTTGGTTGTTTAAATTTAAAGATACCACAAATGCCTCTGGCTTTCAAAATTGCGTGTTTGCCTGTAACAAACACAGCACATCAAGCCTTTGTCTGCTATGACGTGCATCACAGCGGCTCGTAACTTCTTGCTTCCACGGCTGTCTGCCTCACTGTCGGCCAACTCCTTGAAGGCTAGACTGATAGCCCACTCCTTGTTCATCTCCTGCTCCTAGCCCAGGGGTAGGAGCATGTATAGTAAGTGCTCAAGAAATATTTGTGGGATCAATGAAGAAAAACTCAACTAATGTAAATGTATATGGAGACAATGACCACATCGCAGGCACTGTGTTATCGTCTCTGCCACTGGTCACATGGATGAACCAATATCACTATACTTGAGACCTGGAGAACTTTAACAATAATAACAAGCTAAACATCATTTTATACCTTAAGCCACAAAGCAATTTTTTAAAAACATCTGAGTCAATATTTAGAAGCTTTTCAAAGCCATGCCAGCATTTTTTTTTTCTTGCCAGCATTTAAGAGATTGACTATTTTCTCCATGACTATTTTCACCAAAATTCTAAAAATTATGACTCACACAATGTGCTGGCATGGAGGCTTGGTGTGGAACTTTCTCTCTAGCAGTAGAGGGAGGTTGGGCAGAGGACCAAACTGTCAACCCCATGTAAGGCCACAGCTAGAGGCTGGACACAGTTCTGAGGGCTAAGGCGCAGCTGGACGACAGGTAAATGGCCTTCCAGGAGTTCCCTGCCTGGAGAAACCCAGGACACTGGGGAGAAATAGTCCTTCCAGAGCTGAGCTCTAGGAAATAGCATGGCATTTGTGTAAAACTTACATATATCCTCCCGTATACTTTTAATTACCTCTTGCTTATTTATAATACTTAATACAATGTAAATGTTATTCAAATAGCTCTTGCTTCTTACTGCTTAGGGAAAATGACTGAAAAGATGTACATGCTAAGGACAGGCACAATGGTGTTGGACCTCCCCCTGTGGTGGGTGAGTTCTGTGGATTTGGAACTGACAGAGGCAGAGAGCTCACTGTACGTGCAATGGTGAGCTGCTTCCTTTCTGCCCACTATGCACAGAATTTGCTCATACAGGAGGCAGCCCTTTTCCCTGATTTCTACGCAAACTTGTACATAAAATCAGTTAAAGCAGCAGAAGAAAACTCCTAGTGCTTTCCCATTATCCATTCTCCCCTTTTCCCTTAGAACTACTGAACTCTAGCTGGGCACACAGATGCCAAGAATAACAATTATGACCAAGCAAGGTAGCACACCCCTTTAGTCCTAGCACTCAAGAGGCCGAGACAGGAGGAGTGCCGGGAGTTCGTGGCCAACCTGAGCTACACAGCAAGACCTGGTCTCAATAAATGAATAAGTAAAATCGTTTTCAGCCTCCCTCACTGCTAGGCACAGCCAAGGAACATGTACCAAACTACAGGGAGCAACTTACTAGTTGTGGAGTATGTGCTTCACTTCCTTTCACCTCCTTCCTGTTGGGTGAGATACAGACATGACAACAGAAGCTGAAGCGGCGCTCTGGCACCATTAAGGACCCTGAATGCTGGGGATGACAGAACCAGAGAAAAGCTCTGGCTCCACGCGCTGCAGAACTATTGCAGCCCTGCAATGTTGGCTCTTCTGTAACAGAGAAATAGGCTTTCCCTTGCTTAAGTTCTCATTTTAGTTCTTGGGGACAGCCACTATCTCTGTATCCTGCCTAATGCCCTTCCCTACACAGAAACTGGCAAAAATCAGCAGCATCGCAGAGGATGTGACAAGCGTTCTAATTGGATTATCTATTAGAGTAAGCCCTGTTCATTTCCTTTCTCTTGTTTCCCTCTTTATTTAGAATCATCCTTCTAAATGCTTACCAAGTCAACAGACTTCTATGGCTTTTGTTTACAGAAAAAAAAATACCATTTTCTGTGCAATGGGATTTTTTCAAGTAATTCCAGTTAATATCCCATCCTTCTGAAGTGAACTTCAGTTTTAAGTTTAAGCTCCAATTAAATTTTCTATTTAAATTTCATTAAGCTTACCACTTTTACTTAAAAGAAGTTTTTGTATAAAGTCTCATGTATTCAGGAAAAAAGTTTTATTTTAACACCTTCCACAAAAATCAGTTGTCAATCAAATCTAAGAAATTGTAAAATTTTTTAACATTTGTGTTTTGGGGTTTCCTGGAGGTTTCTTTGTTTGCTTGCTTGCTTGCTTTTTGGGTTTGTTTTGTTTTGTTTTTGTGGCTGGCTCAGGTCACCCTGAAGGAGGGGCTGGCAAGGCATGTGGTGCTGAGGATTGAACCCTGTCCCTGTGCTTGCCTCTCGCCAGCCTGGTTTTGCCACATTTGGTTCAGTTCTTTTGCAAAAGAAGCAAAACCTTACAAAAGGTTGGAAGTCTCTCTTCCTCCCTGGCTCCTCTTTCTTTTCCCTCTTCTGTACAAGGAGCCACTCTCATAAGCTCTGGCTTATCTTCTAATTAAGAAATCGTCTCCTGTCTGGAACCATAAACATATTTTTCTATATTTAAATCCAACAGCTTAAAATTTTCCTCTCTTAGGGCTGGCCTGATAGCTCAGCAGAATAAAGCTCCTGCTTAGCAGAGCTCAGTGGCCCAGGTTCATCCCCCAGCCTGCCATGCCGGCCCAGCCCAGGAGGCGCACTGAAATGGCGACTGGGCATGGTGGTACATGCCTGTAATCCCAGCACTTGGGAGGCTGAAAACAGGAGACTCACTACTAGTCCGATCTACATAGTGAGACCTTGTACATCCTGTAGACCCTGTTCTAAACACAGGGGAAAAAAAATTTCTTTCTTCACCTATAGGCATTTCATCTTTATAGAAGTGAATAAAAATTTAAATTTAAAGATTTTAATCTAGAATACCAGATCATGGTTTTTGTGACATTTGACGGATTGGTAAAGAAAAACTAAGTGATTAATTCTTGAAAAAGTAGAAGTTGACCCCCACAGATATCAGAAGTACCCAAAAGAAGGCATATCTTCTCTTTGTGGATTTTAAATACTTCCAGTGTCCTCTCTTCCATTTCTCATGCAGCATGTTGACTTCAGTTTAGGTCGAGCTCCAGATACCCTGCCCTTGCATCTCCACGGCCTCCACCACTTGCCTTCCAGCCTGGTGCCGTCCCAGTGACGGTTCCTGTCCTGGTTACCATCACCCTCACCTCACAGCCAAGACCACCAGCTTTCTCAGCCTCATCAGACAAGAGGTCCTGGTTCAACAGGACCCAGGGCTGCAGCAGGACCATGGCTGGGGCCAGTCGGAGTTCTACTGGATCTCTGGTATTCCCTGCCAAGTGTTGGTGCCCACATGGTTGCCAGTGATGTGGCAATGAGGAGACTGATGCCCTGAATGCAGGACAGGCTTTGGCCAATGAGGGCGAAGATGGAACCCAGCTTACTGATGAATTGCTTGCCCTGCATCTCCCAGTTCACTGTCTGAGAAGTAGGGACTCCACGTGACCACGCAAGTGGCCCATGTCAGCTTGCAGTGTTTTTTGAAGAAGGTGCACTGAAGCTTGGTGATACATCAACTTGCCTTGCTTTTCCTCTTTCTCTGCTTTATTCCCCCTTTCTTCCTGACTTTTTACTTGGTATAGGATTGCATCTCTCCTCTTCATAAACCATGGCAGATAAGTTTTGCCTCATGGTCTCTTTCTAGAGACCCAAGATCAAGAGATTTTGTTTAAAATATATATATATATATATATATATATATATATATATATATATATATATTTCATCATTAACTAGAGCTCAAATTTTTTATAAAACTTGTAAATAACTCTAGTAAAGATGTTAAAACCAAGCCAGGTATGAAGGCATATACTGATGAATCGCTTGCCCTGCGTCTAATCCCAGCACTTAGGAGGCTGAACGTCTTTTATTTTTCTCTTAGTGCTGAGACAAAATACTCAATGCTCAGAGCTAAGGAGGGAAAGGTTTATTTAGCTTATGGTTTATGAAAGCTTCAGTACATACTGCACTGGCTCAAAGGCAGGGCGGCACATGGCATAAGGCAAAAAACAACAAAAGCAGCAAGAGCCAAAAAGGAGGAGCAGCAGAGAGCAAGGCTCTTTCCCTCCCTCATATTGCACGCAAGCTGCTGCCCAGGGTGGGTGTAGCGCTCACACCCATAATCCTAGCACTGGACCATGGGTCAACCAAACACTTTAGAAACCCAAACTGTGACCATGTGAGGCTTTTGGGGGACATCTAGATACAAACCGTAACACTGCCATGAATCTGAGGCCAGCCTGGGCTACACAGTGAGTTCAAGGCAGCCTGAACTATATGGTAAAACCCTACCTCAAGAAGAGAAAAAGAAAAAAAAAAACATAATCAGTAAATCTTGTATATACTATAAAAATGAATTAGTTCGGTTGCAAGGCAATAGTTTGGTGAACTGGCTTGGCTCTGTGCAAGTGGGGATGAAGAGAAGTATACAGGTACATTGAATACAAAACTGGTGTGGACCAGAAATGAAGGATGAAGGACAGGTGGAGTTAAGAACAAATGTAGGTTCTGTTCTGGACAAACCCATGGACAGCACTGTGAATCATTAAAACAGAAGGAATGGGTTTGTGCATATAAAAATATAAGGCCCATGGATAGAGGCAAAGGACTATTAAAGATGATGAGTTCATGGACTCTGACGTGAGATATTTTGCACACATGTAAAAAATGCTTCTACCTCAAATATATCTGAGTTGGAGATACTGATTTTTTAGAGTGCTATCACTGACCCTCTTGATTGATTGCCTGACAATCATTTGCCCTGTCTTATTTGTTAATATAATCCAATTTCTCTTAAGGCAATGATCTATTTAGCTCATGTGATAAATAAAGGTTGATTCACCCAGATGAGAATGGTAGCACATGCCTAGAATCCCAGCACGTTGGGAGGCTGAGGCCGGAGGACTACTGTGAAGTCAAAGCCAGCCTGGGCTACCAGGTGAGTTCAAGGCCAGCCTGGTCTACATAGTGAGACTCTGTCTCAAAAAAACAACAAAATAATAATAATAATAACAACAACAATAATAATAATAATAATGGGTTGAGCCGACCATGGTAACCCCATTTTTCTGCCACTGACTACTTACATATTGATGTACGTCTAAGGCAAGACAAGTCTACTGGGAAACATACAAAAAAGATTTTCCTCCCTGATAAAAAGAGAGTGGTAAAAGAACAAATCTCTCTTCTGCCTTCAACAGCCCCTTTGCACCCCCTTGATGTGGATCTGGTGAGAACTCTGAGATGAGTGCTCCATCTTAATCTTGTGAGAAATGTTCTGTGTGTGACAAAGCTGAAATGCAGAAAGAGCCTACTTCCAGGTGGCATTTCTGAGCCTCAGAGTCAGCCCTAGGCGACTGTCTCCACACATTTCGTTCTCTGAGATACTTCAGTATCATCATTGTTGGGTCATTATTGGGAACTCTGACACTGGAAGCCAAAGTTTCCCCATGACACATTTTTCCCACAGTCCTGGCAACTAGAAACAGAGTAGTAAAGTAGACCAGTAAAAAGGGTCTTGGTTAGGAGGAAGATGCCAGTGTGAAAAGGACAGGTAAAAGAAAAAGGGAATCTACAGGGTACAGCGATGGCAGATACTATCTTTCTGCCATACATACAGACCACCAAAGTATGCACCCCAATGTGCACTACAGACCTCAGGTGACAACGATGTAAATGAACGAGCTCATTAACTGCAGCACGTGTGGCCCCATGGTGGGAGTCGCTCCTGATGGAGGTGCGGACATGTGTACAGGTAGCAGTGGTATGTGGGAAATCTCTCTATCTTCCTTTTAAATGCCGCAGTGAATTTAAAACTGCTCCAAAAACTGTCTTTAAAAAAAAATAATAATGCAACTCTAAGCTATCAATTTAACTCTTCACTTGCAAATCTGCTCAAATATTTGGCCAAAAACATAGTTAAAAACAATGACAATAGACTTTGATACTAATGTTTTTTGTAAATTTCTGGGAATACTGTTCTCTTTTCCATCCTATTCTTCCCATCAGGAAGTCCTGTGGAGTCAGCCCTTGATAGAGACAGTGAGCATCTTCAGATCTCGGGTTTGGGTCATGAAATTCACTTGGCCCCGGAGAAATAATTGCCTGTCAGCCTGAAGCTGAGATGCTGAATAATTTTGACAACACCATACACCAAATTAGTGGACTGGCCAACTTCACATTTCTCTTCTAGCTCCTGCTTTTGCCAAGTGTTTAATTGAGAATGGATGTGATAAGTTATCCTGCTCCCTTCACTTAGAATAAATATTTGTAGGCTTGCTGACACGATGCTATTGGCAGGGCATGTTTGTTCTTTCCTTGTACCACTGGTGGTTTAAGGACACAATATTCTGTTCGACACAGCATAAAAGATGAAGTTGGGGCACATTATGAGAGGCTACGATGCAATTTCAGCAATATTCAAGGTAAAAGAATTTAATGCAAGAAGAAAGGGCATGGGAAAGAGTTCTGAATCAGGCAGAGCTGAAACAGGATTTTGATCCACCACTTAGAATGTGTAAGAAATTAAGCAAACCTCATCCTTTCCAAGCCCCAGCTTCCCAACTGCCAGAGGGTAGTAACACTGTCAACTCCACAGAGTTGCTCTGAAAACTAAACCACATCTGTAAAGAGAGATTGCTCATATACAACTACAAGTTCTTTTTTTTTTTTTAATTTTTATTTTATTTTATTTATTTGAGAGACAGAGAGAGAGAGAGAGTGTGGTGTGTGTGTGTGTGGCCAGCTCAGCCCACCAGGGGGCGGGACTGGCTGGCAAGTGGTGCTGGGGGATTGAACCGCGGTCCTTGATGCTTTGCCAAGCTTGTTCTAAGTAGGTGCTTTAGACCACTGAGCCATCTCTCCAGCCCACAACTACAAGTTCTAAATCAGCACATTTATAGGTTGCTTTTTTTTAATATCAGAAAAGATTGCTGAGGCTTTGTATCTGTTAATATGTCACTCTGTACTCACACATTTACTAACTTTTATATAATATTTTTATTTGGGTAAAACATAATTCATCTCTATGCTTTATCTTAATCAATATCCTTTCCATCTGTCAGTAGCTGGGAGGGATACAAATGCTCTCCTGCGCCAGTTGTCACATCCTTGTGCCTCCCCTTTTGTCTCCTACTTTGTGGGGCTAGGGCTGGAGCTCTGTGAAACACACTGTTGCTTTACCTTCTGCCTTCTTGTAGGCTCTGACTGAGTGTGGGGCTGCCACAAAGGGGTGGAAGGATTTCCCTCCCACCCCCACCCAAGGCCACCAGTCCACCTCTTTCTCCCCGGTGTGACAGTCCAGCAGTGCTTCTCCACCCACACAGTAGCATTTCCCCATTGCATCAATGGAATCATTTTACGGTTCTCCAACCCTGTGGAGCCAGCCTCTCCCCCTCCGCCAGCCAGCAGCCCTTCCTCCTCCTCCACCCCCTGAGCATGGGCACTTCTTTCTACAGCTGCTACACTTGGGATGACTAAATGTTCTTTTTGTCTTCTCGGTTACCTAGGTAACAACTTTGTGTAGTTATTCACTCTTTTTATCACTTTATCATTTTTCCATAAGTGGCAAGATTTCTGTCTCCTGGATAGACATTCACTAAACATTATCCCTGCCATGCTTTTAACAGTCTGGTAGTCTCTTTGCTTACTTGCTTCATTTGTTTGTTTTCTGAGACAAAGTCTCTCTGGGTAGTTCAGGCTGGTCTTGCACTAAATATATAGCCCAGGCTGGCCTCCAACTCTTGGGGATCCTCCTGCCTCAGCCTCCCAAGTACTGGGATTACAGTTGTGCACCACTATACCCAGATGGCCTCTTTGAATAAATTAGAAGGTTTTCCAATTTTTTATCTGTTTCTTGAGTTTGGATAAAACTGTCCTATAGGTACTTTCAAGCATCATATCTTTTAAATTGATATTAAAATTAATTTTAATTTATTCTATACATTTGGGTCTACTTGAGTTTTCTATAACTTCTTGCCTCAATTTTGGTAAATCTGTATTTTCCAAGAAAATTTCAACTATATTATCACTTTTGTCACTAATAAGCTGTTCACAGTATTCTTTCAAAATGCAACTACTACTGATATCCTCACCCTAATGGTAGCTCCTAGGTTCCAAGTCAAGCGCTACCAGGCCTTTGACAATCTGACCCAGCCCTCCACCTACAGAAGTCTTCTATGCCTCAGTTTTGGTTTGTTTTTTTTTTTTTTTTTTAAATTTGTGCTCTATGGAAAACTTTACATTCTTTTCATTTTTCTCCTTCTACAGACATTAACTATTTTCTCTGTTTAACTCTGAAGAAAGAAAGTTTTTCACAAAATGGATTTTCTGGCCTTCACTGTTCCTGGCCCTTTCAATTAAAAAACATGTGGTATTCAGCCCCAGAGTTTTTCTATTGCTTTGCTAATGTTTGGTTGTTTCCTCTCTGCGTCCTCTCTGTTAGATGAGTGTTAGACCAAGTTACACTTCAAATCATGACCAACAGAAACTGATTTTATACTCTTGCCTTTAACTAGAAGTTAGACAAAGTATGTGAAATGATGTTTTTTAGGCCTTGGATAAAGGGATGTAAGACGAGAATCCCTGAGAAAAATCAAACAACTGAGGTGAGCCTTTAGCTTTCCAGCTTTACTATCTGGATGTAGTTCTCAGGCCACTTTAAAAGGACTATTATTCAAAAAGAACTCAGACATCTTTCTGGGTGGAGGGGACAGGGGTCAGAACCTCAAGAGGTAGTGACCAGGATGACAGAAATGAAAAAGCATGACCACACTTTCTGTTGGCAAGACTATAGTTAAACCAAGTCCCTCAGACGCTGCCGGTGAGAAAGCACATTGATGAAATTCTTCTAGGAAGGAATCCGTCAACACATTACACAACCACACTCGCATTTATCTTTTAAGCCAGCAGCTCTAGTTCTAAACTCTACCCTGAAAATATGTCACTACCAATCACACACACAAACTCACTTTCTTTCCTTTTTCCATTGTAACTGCAAGATATTGAACAACCTAAATGCCCATATTTGGGACACTGGCTAGATAAACTATCAGTGTTCACACAATGAAGCATTGTGCTATTGTACAAAACAATGAAAAAAGATTTCTGTGTGTCAATAAGGAGTAATCGTGGGTGCGTAGTACTCACTAAGAGAAGGTAAAGTACAAGAGAGTTTATAGTAACAAGGAAGGTTACATAAGCAAATACACATCCCTGTCTTTGCTCATTTATTTCAAAGAAATGCAGGAGGGGTAATCCAGAAGCAGTAGGATTTTGACCTGGAAGGAGTGGGTGGGAAGAAGGTCAAAGGATAAAGAAAGAGAAATGGGGTAGTAGGGGCCAGCCAAGTAGTGACACTTCCCAGAATGCATCTTTTGGATGGACTTCATGCTTATATCAGCATAATGCTTTCACATATCAAAAATTAAGCAACCAACAATTTACATTGAGCGAGATGAATGTATGCAAAGGAACAGGAAGGAAGGGGTACCTCAGTGAGCCATGAAGCAGCAGATCTATGTTCCATGAAAACAGCATAGTCACATGGGGACCAAATCAGACAGCAAACAATACAACAAGATAGTGTCAACTTAGCCCACCCACAGGAGACCTGGCTTCATTCCCACACTTGGCCAGCCCTGCTGAGGTGGAACCCCCAACTGTCTAACTGGATTTCAATTTTTTAGTTACCCTAAGTGTCATCCTCAGCCACTAAGAAAGCTTACGTGTGGGGAGATACGCACTGTGCTTAGATACAGCTCTTAGTTGTACAACTATCTAATACTGAAAACAGCATGACAGAGACAGGCACAAGGATGGCAGAAAAAGAAATCCTTCTCTTATGAAATATAGGACACTGATCTAGAAGAGATTTCATAACCACCAGTTTCTATGTGGTTTTTAAAAGCTCTTTCTTCTCATTACACAGATTAATAGTTACCCTTTTCATTTTAGTCAAGAGAAGTAGGCACGAGTTTTTAAAGTCTTGCAAGATGTCTGCAATCCCAGCACTCAGTAAAGAGGCTGAGGCAGGAGGATTGCTGCAAGTTCAAGGCCAGCCTGGGCTACGCAGTGAGTTCAAAGCCAGCATGGGCTCCATAGCAAGACCCTGTCTCAAAAAATAAAAAAATAAAAAAAAAATAAAAAGTCTGGTAAGAAACTGAGTGTTTAAATGCTTGTTTTGGGGACCTTAACCTTCAGCTTATCATTGCCATGTGTTAGGTATAATGCTGAGAAATTATCCATAATCAATAATTCTTCTTTATTTGTACTTTAAAAAAAAATATTGACTTGGTGATTTTACATTTACCAATTGCTCATGATGAAATCATCAGACACATACACATTTATTTACATAAAAAGATTGCAGCATTATTTTGATAGAACAAAACCAGAAAGCACCTACATGTCAAACGGCAGAGACGCAACCCAAGGCACTATGCCACAGCATCTATCACCAATTTTTTTCAAAAGCCTTTTAATGGACACAACTAGATACTCAGCACACCAGAAAAAGAGAAAAGTCCTGCATAACAGCAACTAGAGGTATTTTCATTCCTGCTGTGTTTTTTTAAAGACAGGATAAATATATACTCAATATATAAAATCATACTTATTTTTATTTAATGAGGAAAAATATTAACCATTATTTTTAAGTTGTAAGAATTAAAGGCAATTATTGTCTTTCTATAGTTTAGATATTTTATAGTTATTCTGATTTAAACATGAATTTTAGGGCCAGGGAGATAGCTCAGTAGAATAAGCACCTGCCTGACAAGTGCAAGGGCCTAGGTTCAATCCCCAGTTCTAAAAAAACAAAAAACAAAACAAACAAAAAAAAAACCCCATGAATTTTATTTGCTAACTATACCTCCTGTTGCTCAGACCAAAACTGTTGGAGTCATCCTTGATCGCCTGTCTCTCACCAAAACTCTGCATCTAGTCCCTGAGCAGGGACATCACGCAAGCCCACGCTCCCCAAATGCTGCGTCTCTCCGCCCACATCTCCCCCTCCGCATAAGGTGGTCCAGATCAGCTCAGTGAGCGGCTGGGTTTCTGCCACAGCCTTCTTTCTGACGGCCTCTCTATTCCCTCATTTCTCCCCTCAACCCCTGTCTCTAGAAAGACCACAACGAGAGGTCATAAAAGAAAATTACAGGGTGGATGAGTTCCATTTAGAGTACAAGTCAAAGCCTAAATGACCATCCGGGATGGAGTCACCGAGGGAGATAACTACTGCATTTTAAGGGACAGTAACATCTGGCATGCGCTTGCCTCTGCTCTCCCGCTCTGTGTTTCAACTGCATGCCCATCATCCACCCAGAACTCACAGAAAAATCTTTACAGTGATCGCGAGTGCTTTGGGAATGGTTGCAGTAAATCCATTTAGAAATGCAGAAAGGGAGGGACAAGATGACAGCTAAAGCGAACACGTGGAGGGCAGGAAAGAAACTGGAAGAAAAAGTGCCCAGTAGGAAACCTCAGAAACCTGAGGGTAAGACATTGGGTTTCCTGCATCACATGCCGTGAAGGCTTAAGCCAATCGACATCAACGTGAAGAGAAAGGGACCCTTCTGAGGAACTCAGGTGACATCATTTCCTCTTACTTTTGCACTAAGTGCTGGGGACTGAACTCCGGCCCTCAGCAGGCTCAGCAAGAGCTCTGCCACTGAGCTACATTACAGCTGCGGCTATGTGATTTTTTTTTTTAATTTGGCTTTTTGTGAGTGGTTTGTGGTTATTTATGTAGATAGATAGATAGATAGATAGATAGATAGATAGATAGATAGAAAGATAGATGATAGATAGATATATATATAGATAGATAGATAGATAGAGATATCCATATTCTGTACACTTAACATAGCACTTGCCAAAAAACATTTATAAAATAAATGTAGTAGAGAAGGAGGAGGAGGAAGAGAAAGAGGAAGAGGAGGGAGAAGAGAAGGAGCAAGAGAGGGAAGAAGGGAGGCATCCGGGAGGGAGCCAGGAGGGAAAGAAGTAGGAAAGTAGGAGGGATGAAGGAGAGAATGGCGACATTTATTGATAATGACAAGAAAGACTATCATCGCTGATATGTGCTCTGGCCCATTCTGAGAGCCCCTATGTATTAATTCATTGGCCCAAGATGAGAGCTAAGTTTTCCCAGCTCTGTGTTCTATGTATATTTTCACTGTCAGCTTCAGCAATGATCAGATTCATACTGTGAAGAAGCTCCCTCAGGCGACCCATAAAAGAGCAGATGCTCCTTGTGCACCAGGGCCGTTCGGCAGGGCAGTTCTTACGTAAGTGATCCAGGTGTTACCCAACTTAGGAAAACGCACACAGCGCAGGAGGCTGGACGCTCCAAGGGAATGCCCTCCTTATTCCATTACGTGAGTAGCTAGACAATCTCAGTAAAGCAAAGTAATTATCCCGGCAAATCAGGTCCCCCCCCAGAGCCACTTGTCTCCACAGTAGCCTTAGCTCAATAATAATTAACCTAACACAGGTCTCTGTGTTTCTCCCACAGGCCTTTCAGTACATTCTTTTTGATTTACTCATCCAACAACCATTTACTAAGAACGTATCACGTATCCAGCAACTTTCCATGAGCCCACACAGTTGAGACAGAAGAATCATCATCCTCCCTCGACAGCAAGAGCAACTGAGGCTCAGAGAAGATACATGATCTGCTTGGGCAGGATCTTCTCACTCATGGATCAAGCAGAGAGACAACAGCACTCCATTCAGATTCTTCTTTGAATTTAAAATAGTCTGACTTATAGAAAGGGAGCACTTTGACGAAATAGTTCACAGTATTCTGGCTTCTCCTCAGGCTGTAAGACATTTTGCTCTCTCTCTCTCTCTCTCTCTCTCTCTCTCTCTCTCTCTCTCTCTCTTTCACACACACACACACACACACACACACACACACACCCCTCTGGGGACGTTGTTACTCAGAGGACTCGGTGGGAGAGAGAGGTAAATCCCTAGCAGGAGCGCAAGAAGCAGCCTCAATTCCTCTCTTTCTCTCAAGTCTCAGCAAATCCAGTTCAGAATACTGCCCCTGTCCTCCCTCATCACTGCCACCCTGCCCTAAGCCACTGCCATCTGTTAGGTGACCAAAGGAGAGTCCTGTCTGCTCTGACCATCCTCGAGAATACAGCTGGAGGAATCCTTTTGCTGTGTAAGCTGGGTCCCACCCGGCACATACATGGGCGCCCCGCTTTTCATTGAGGGCAAGAACCAGGTCTCGGGGCCTCCAAGTCTACCTTCCACTTCACCCAACCTCCCACCTATCCTCTTCCTCTTCTATTCTCATCTCTCCAGTCACAGCCATCTTCCTGATGTTTCTCAAGCCTCCCAGGCATGTTGGCTCCCAAGGGCCTTTGCACCAACTGTCCTCTGCCTGGAACACCCCACCACAGGTGTCCACATCCCCCCTGCATCCATCTTCTCTCCAGTGCTGCATTCTTAGTTGAGCCTTCTCTGGAAGCCCCTGGACTTGCCACATTCGAGGGGTCTCTGATGCCCTCTATCTTGAGCTAGTTATTTTCCTCAACACACTTCTCAGCCTCTGAAAAATAAATATATTATGTCTATTATCTGTATTTCTCTAGAAGAGCAGGAACAGAAATTTTTCTTCTTTCCTCCACATCTGTACCCACAGAAGACAGAACAACACCTGCTGTGACTGCAAACACCTGCCGTCACTACTATTGCCACCACCATCGCTACTGTCTGAATGCCCAGGGACAGGAAGCATGACAGCTTTAGAGAAAGAAATTTTTCCCCTGGGAGACCCCATAATTCAGGAACAGAGCAGACTTTTTCATAGCCCAACGTAAGTGGACTGGAATCCTGGCTCTGTTGTTTATCTGTGATCTTGGGCAACTTACTTACCTCTGTGTACCTCAGTCTCTTAAGTAGAAAATCGGAAAAATAGGACCTGGCTCACAAGGTTGCAGAATGGATGAGAGGATAGAATATATAAAAGGGGGGGCAGCCAAATAGCTCAGGGATTAAAGCACCTGCAAGCAGGCACAGGGGCCAGAGATTCAATCCCCAGGCCTATGCGCCAGCCCCACCCCAGGAGTGCACTGAGATGGTGATTGAGACTGGGCGTGGTGGCACGCACCTGTAATCCCAGCTCTTGGGAGGCTGTAAACAGGCGGATCACTATGAGTCTGATCTAGTAGTGAGACCCTGAACACCCTGTAGACCTTTCCCTAAAAAATAGAGGAAAAAAAAAAGAATATATAAAAAGGTCTGCTTTGATCCAAGAAAAACTGAATATAAACTCTTTCAAATTAGGAAGTTTTTTTTTTTTTTTTTTTTTTTTTTTTTTTTTTAACCATAGCCAGGTTCTGACCTAAAACAGTGGCTTTGAACACACCCTCCCTCTTGTGGCTCAGTTCAGACATATACGTAGTGACAAGGGCTGGGGGTACCTTAAGCCTCCCAAGACATTGCTTCACCCTTTCCAAAGGGTTAGCTAATCGGCTGCTTTGGGGCCTGAGTCCTTCGAAAGTCAACACAGGATCACAGGAGATAAATAAAACCTTTGCCACTTACTGCTGCCTCAGTCTTATACAAGTGCTGCCAAAATGAGTTGCAACAGGAACCTTTGAACAGATCCATCCCACGGTGTGTGCTGATAAATGCTTGTTTAGAATGCAGCTCCTTTCTTTTTCCTGGAATTTCTCAGTAATTAACCAACTGCTCTGACTACAACCTTCTGGCGGTAGTTTGGAGGGCTGACCTGAGGCCTCTCACCACTGGTACTCCCTCTGCTTCCCTGAAATCTCCAGATTTCCCAGGGTTTTTCTACATGATAACTGTGCGGATCCAGTGATAATTTCTGTATTTTTTTTACATTGGCTATGCTAAAGATGTAACCCTCATTAGAGTGTATGATCAGGGCCATGGAGATAGCTCAGCAGTCTAAGCCCTGCCTAGGCAAGTGCAAGGACCCGGGTTCAATCCCCAGTACCACATGCTGTTCTAACCCCACTTTGGGTGTGCCGAGCCAGCCACTAAATCCAGGCATAGTGGTACACACCTGTAACCCCAGCACTGGGGAGGCTGAAACAGGAGGATCACTATGAGTCTGAGCTGTGTAGTGAGTCCTGTACCAAATACATAAAATTAAAAAAAAAAAAAAAAAAGAGTGTATGATCAATGTGAGTCAGAGAGACTGTCCCAGTGCATGGCTGTGCTTCCAGAGAAATTTCAAAACATCTGATGTTTTATGTAGAGCAAGTAACCTAGTTTGAACCACATTCATTCATTCATTCATTTCACACATATTTAACAAACACCTGTCATCTGCTAGATACAATACTAGGCACTAGAGATAGAGCAGGGAAAGAGACACATCAAAAAGAAAAGGATCGGGGCTGGAGAGATGGCTCAGTGGTCTAAAGCACCTACTTGAAACAAGCTTGGCAAAGCACAGGGACCGCGGTTCGATCCCCAGCACCACATGCCAGCCAGACCCGCCCCCTGGTGGGCTGAACTGGCCACACACACACACAATAAATAAATGTAATAAATAAAAATAAATATTTAAAAAAAAATAAATAAAATAAAATATAAAAAAAAAAGAAAAAAGAAAAGGATCCCTGCCCCTTTGGGGGCTACATTCTTTGCGGGGGGCTATATTCTAATGGAGAAGATAGACAATAAGATAAATAAATGATATGGGTAGAATAACTCATTAAAAAAGAAGGAAAGAAGATGGAAGGAGAAGAAGATGTTCTTTCCAACAGCATGGTCAGAAAAGTCTGATTAAGAAAGTAATATTAGGGACTGGGGAGATGGCTCAGTGGAATAAGCGTTTCCCTGGCAAGTGCAAGGGCCTGAGTTCAATCCCCAGTTCTGCAAAAAAAAAGAAAAGAAAGTAATATTTGGGGAACTACCCGCTCAGGCCCCCCTCCTGTCCCTCTCTTGGACAGGAGCTTGCTTTCTCTCAATAAATATATTCTGCTCATAAAAAAAAAGAAAGTAATATTAGCCCAAAGAGCTGAAGAAGAGGACAGCTGGTTCTCAAAGAACTTACACCCCAGTGGGGAAATGGACACAAAGATACAGAGACAGAGACAGAGACAGAGACAGAGAGAGTCAGGGAGACAGAGACAGAGAGACAGAGAGAGAGAAGAGAGAGACAGGGACAGAGAGAGACAGAGAAACAGAGACAGAGAGACAGAGATAGAGAGACAGAGACAGAGAGACAGAGACGGAGAGAGACAGAGATAGAGACAGAGAGAGACAGAGACAGAGAGAGAGACAGAGACAGAAACAGAGACAGAGAGAGACAGAGACAGAAACAGAGAGACAGAGAGAGACAGAGACAGAAACAGAGACAGAGAGAGACAGAGACAGAAACAGAGAGACAGAGAGACAGAGACAGGGACAGAGAGAGACAGAGACAAAAACAGAGAGACAAAGAGAGAGACAGACACAGAGAGAGAGACAAAGACAGAGACAGAAAGACAGAGAGAGACAGAGAGAGAGAGAGAGAGAGAGAGAGAGAGAGAGAGAGCATATAGCGCATATATTTCAAAAAGAAGGTAATTTTGGAGAGTGACAAATCAAAGTGATAAAAGTAAAAACAGTAACCAAATAAAGAGCTATGAAGGAAACAGAAAAGCAACTTCAAACGTTCTGAATACATGACATTTAAGTGAGATCTGTGCGGCAAGGAGGTGGTGATATTCATACTTTGGGTGGTGAACACAAGGCAGATAAGTATGAGGAACAGAAAGGAAGTGCGGGAATAGAGACATTGGTGTAAGTATGCAAGATCAAAAAGAAAGGCCCGCAGCACTAGACAGTATAGGATCACGTGAAAATTTCATTTTTGTCCTAGTTGTGATGAGATGCTGAGGTAGATTTGCAAAGGTGACCACAACAGTCCCTGCATCCCATATGCCTTCTCCTTTGTAGCATAACTTTGGGGGTCCCTGGGTCAGAAGCCTGTTTTTCTTCTCCTGGGCCTATCCCTGTAACCAAGAGACTATAAAAGAAGTGACATTGTGAGACATCTGAGACTTGGCCTCAAAAGGTCCTGTAGCCTCCATTCTTTCCTCCTCAGAATTCTGCCCTACATCTACCAGGTTAAAAGCCCAGTACAGCTGACTGAAGGATAAGAGGTCATGTGGAACGGAATAAGATACCCATCAACAGGCAGCAGCCACCACCAGACGCCATCTAGTTCATCCAATCATAATTGAGTATAAAATGCTTCAGTAAGAGTCAAAAGCAAAACCAGGGGAGTCCAGCAAAAAAAACCCACCTTGCTGAGCCCAACTGAGACTGCTGCTCTACAGAACTACAAGCAAGTAAATAAGTTAGAGATATAAAACATTTAGTGATAGTAATAATTAATACAGAATTTTTGGCGTTCTAAATGAAGAATAAAATAACATTTTTATGTCTTTAAAGACCACTTTCATCCTAAATACATTGATGGATACAACCCATGATGTGATGGTTAAGCTTGACTGTCAACATGACTAGACTAAAAGATGCCTCGGACATTAGTAATGCACTCATCGGATGTGCCTGTGGGGTGTTCCTGGAGATAAAAATGACTGGCATGTAGGCCAGCAGACAGAGGGGTGAGACCTGCTCTGACTGGGGGTGGCACCACTCATAGCTTTGCAATCTGAATTGAAGAAAGCAGAGACAAAGAAGGAAGTGGGCCTGTCCTTGGAAGCTCAGTTTTGCCTGCCGGGGCCCATCCTCTGCTGCTGCCATCACCAGCGGACTTCAAACTCCAGCTTCTTCGTTCTTTCAACACAGATTCACATCAACAACTCTCCAGGAAGCTTCTCAGCCCTCAGCCTCCGACTGTGCTGCACCCTCTTGCTCTGAGGCTTCCACCTTCTTGAACTGAGCAGCTACCAATCCTCCAACTCTCCAGTGTGTGGACAGATGTTGTAGACTCACTCACTTGTGATCCTGTGAGCCTACCTACTGAAGCTCCTTACATAGAGATAGTTGCTCTATGGATGAAATTATATATAAATATATACTATTGATTCTATTCCTGTAGAAAACCCAAACCAATGTATATGGGCTTCTGTCTTCCTACAAAGCCCAAAATTATGATGTCCTTCATCAGCGAGTGCGGCTTATGGAGCTATGCTGATCCACCAAGGCCTTTTTCTCACAGTGAAATCCTATCCTCAGTCATATCCAATTCATGTGAAACTACACACACTAGATAAAAAAACAGCCAAAAGTCATTTGATTCTGCATCCTATTTCAGCTAAGAATGGGATAAAAAAAAATTCTGATGAAAACCAGGATCCTATCTTAGGCCAGAACTCATTATGAAATGTGTTCCTAAAGAAGATTAAAAAGGACTCTCAGTGAACTCTACACTGTGGTGTTTGAATTCTGTGTCATGCTGAAATTCAAGGCAGAATTACATCATTCTCAAAAATGAAGATTAAAAGGTGATCTTTGAACATGCAATCTTGGAGACAACTTTAAATAAGCAGCACACTTAAAACACTTTTTAAAAGCTACTTTGTGAAAAAGTACTGTAATTAGTTAAAGCCAAGATATTTGCTCTTGCTGTGCATAATTATTTCATCTGCAGAGAAATGGGATTCACTTTGATTATATAAATAGCATTATTTTTAAATGGGTTCTTTAAGTCATAATATTTAACCAGTCTGTGTGGCTGTTTATTCCTAGTACCTCATATTTTTCATTAGTTTCTCAAGAACATTAATATTATCTCCCTGAAGTGTTGTTCATCATGCTTTATTACAGTCAGATAACATATAGATGATACAGGGTCAAAATGAATTTTAAAATTCCTTTTTTTTTTTTTTTTTTTTTTTTGGCAGAACCAGGGATTGAACTCGGGCCCTTGCGTTTGCCAGGCAAGCACTTAGTCTAGTGAGCCATCTCCCTGGTCCCTTAAAATTCTCATATAGTCACTGTATGGAATGGTAGGAATGGGTGTTAGAAAACTGAACCAAACACAGTCTCACCTACTTGTCCACCCACTACTAGCCACACTCTTCCAATCTATTAACATCAGTGAAAGGAGGCTTGGATAAAGAAAAGAAATAAGAAAATTCAAATGAACCAAGGAGGCAGGAAAAATAAGCAAATAGCCATGAGAGAAAAAGAAGGTAAGGAGTAAACTAATGCTTGAACCAATCAATCAAACTTCCACAAAAAAAAAAAAAAAAAAAAAAAAATTTCAGGCAAAGGCCACAGACCATTGCGTCATTCCGGGATTTCTTCAACTAGCACACTAGCTGTAGCCGGTTCTGGGAAAATCTTAGCATCTGTTGGATCATGGGCAATTTAAAGCCCTGATAGCACCTACAGAAGAATACTCTCCCTTGGAAAAAAAAACTTTCTCCAGCCGTGGGTCTGACCGTAATCGCTCTTCCTCCTCACAGCACCCTCTCTATTTGGAAAGTGTGGCAAAGCAGGAGCTTCGCCAAGAGAGCTCTACCCCCTCTCTAATCTTGATAAGGCACTGGTCTTGCTCATTGTCCATGCTTTCCATCCCCACGGGGCAGAGTTGAGGCGGCCTGGGAAGGGATGTACCCGGCAGCTCCTGCCTCATGTTTCCAAGTGCTGTCCTACCACTGGCCCACAGGGCTGGAGTTCTCTCAAGTTGGTGATACACTTTAGTCACTGGTTTCACTCAAACTTTACTTCAGAATCCAGACATTTCAGACAATATGAGTGGATTCAGAAGGTGAGTGGAGTAGGGTTCCCACACCCAGTGACCTAAGACCACCCACAGTTATCCCCCACCTCTTAAAATCTCCAACACCTTCCAATACTGGAATGCGGGAAGCAAGCCTTAACACACAAACATTTAGGAGCTACCCCAGATCTGAGCTACAGCACAATTTAACCAATTATTAGTGCTAAAAATGTAACCACTTTCTTACTGAATGATAAGATATGGAAGGTTAGGTTAATTTTCCCTTGAAAATGGCTTCTACAATGACAAGGATATACCACCAGTAGTGACTTCATCACTATCATCATCATCATCATTTTCTTTTAATGTATTTGGTACAGGGTCTCACTATACAGATTGGACTCATAGTGATCCTTCTGTTTTCAGCCTCCCCAAGCAGCGCTTAATCTACTGAGCTATCTCACCTGTCCTTCATCACTATTATTTATAATACTGCCTAAAACCTCTAATACCTGACATCTCAATACTTAACTGGTTTATGTTCACAATATAAAGTAATATCATTTGGTTATTCATAATTACAGATGGAACAACCACTATGGGAAACTGCTTGGCCTCTTGTACAAAGTTAGACATGCATCTGTCCTATGCAATTCCCCTGCTGGGGAAATCAAAACATAACACAGTAAGAGAAGAATGGTTATAGAAACTTGATTTTGAATAGCTTTCTCCTTCACATACACATGTACACACACACACACACACACACACACACACAAATAGAAACACTCCAAATGTCCATCATTAGGAGACTGGATCAATAAATTTTGGTCCATCTATATATAGATGTAATACTACATTGCATAGGGTAATATTAAGCACCAATGGAAAATGAACTAATGATAAACACAGTAACAGAGATAAATTTTTTAAATATTATACTGGGAGAAAGAAGATTCAAAAGAGTCTGAGCCAGGAAGATGGCTCAGTAGAATAAGCACTTCCTTGGCAAGTGCAAGGACCTGAGTTCCATCCCCAGTTTCACACACACAAAAAAAAAAAAAAAGATTCAAAGAGTCAATTCTGTATAATTCCATTAATTTGTAAGTCAACAAGCAAAGTCAAACTACAATAATAAAAATCAAAATAATGATTACACAGGTGTCTATATACACATGCAAAAGTCAATTTAGAAGTAAAACCAGGATGTACATATCTTACCAAATGTAAACTACATCTTAGTGAGTTTGTAAAAATTGTTCTCAAAGAATCCTTAAAAACAGGAAGTTTACTCTATATGGTTAAAGACAAAAAAAAAAAAAAAAAAACAGGTTGCAAAGCAGCACATACAATAATAGGATCCCAATTTTGTTTAAAAATACTGTGTGTGGGAAAGAGATTGAAAGCACATATGCCTGGAAGCTAAGATCTGCCACAGCAGTAATTGATATTCCCTTAGATATATTTTATTATATTTTAAAGTTTTCTACAAAAAATAGCTATCACATATTATTAGGAAAAACTATTTTTTCAATTGGCTGGAGATATCCTCTCTCCCACTCGCGTTGCCCAAATCCTACTCTAACTCCCCAGGCTGCCTTACTGTAAGAGATTCCTAATCGACCTCCCAGGGGCCTGGTTCTCTCCATCGAGCTCTGTGTGCTTCTCTTCCGGATGCTTCTTTTTGGAAAGCCGAGATCTATTTTTGTCCTGTGCATGCATCTTCTTTGTTAGATTAAGGCTTCCTCTACCCCCCTCTGGTGTTTGATTTCCTCCGAAGGCCTTTCTTCTGGTTTGTCCTAGCCTCTGTCTTTCACGTTAGAGAATTTGCACACTGGTCTGGTCATCCCTGACCATCTCTTCTTAAGAGGAAGAATGAAAAAGCTCCCGCCCCCATCCCCTTATGGAGCAGTCTCCATGCAGAGCCTGGTCTTCAGCACTATGTGCAAACTGCTCTTGTCACACCCTGGCCACACTGTCTGCACCACACTGTTCCACCTGGCCTTAGGGTGTGGCTCTCCAGGTGTCCCCTCAACACCCAGCTTTTTCCATCTCTTTGGCTGACTCCATTTCATCTTCCTTGTCTCTTCATCAAAGCACCCTCTGCCTCAGCCTCGTGTTCACTACCCGGAATCTCGATGATCCCACCTGCTCTCGGGGCCTGACAGCCACAGGGAAGGACGGTGGCTCCCACATGGACAGCTGCGGCGCTGGCTGCTGTCCTGTATTTCCCCTGCCTACCTGACCCCACCATTTAGACATTGGTCGGCAAGAAAATTCCCCAAATCAAACAAGCCCCAAAAATCAGATTCTCTCCCACCAAGCCTGCTTCCGCCGGGTCTCCTACCTGTCACACACGTTGGCTCCTCAGTTGAAACCTGATCAAACTTGACACTTAAGGGGCCCCAGGTTCATATATTGCTCCCTTGAGGAGGCCCTTCTACTTGTTCTTTCCTCTGGCTCGAACACTTTGCCCAAATATTTCCCGCCTTGCTCCTGCCCTGCCTTCCGCTGTCTGCCCAAAGTTCACCTGGGCCCGTAAATGCTTGGGGATACCCCAGGCCCATCCTATTTGCTTGTGCTCAGAGCTTTGCTCTCCGGCCCACATGTGCTGGGTTCACTCCTCAGCAGCCCTGGTTTACGCATCCGTCCTCCACACTATAAATATTACGTGAGCAAAGACCCATTTTCCATCCCAAGCACCTGGAACACAGTAAGCGCTCAAACACTGAGGTGTTTGTTAGAGGCACTAAGCAGTTATTGGATGAGTAAGTGACTGCATCGGTGACCACCACTGAATTTCTGTTCCCACAGGCAGGGCTTGCTGGGTGGGCCCCAAGAGTTTACTAAGCAGGGGGCTTCTTACTTCCACTGGGCAACCTGCAAATACCAGTTTTATTTGTGAGGGGTTTTTTTGGGGGAAATAGAGGACAGGATCTTGCTATGTAGTGCAGGCTGGCCTTAAGCTTACAGTGTTCCTTCTGCCTCGGCCTCCCAAGTGCTGGCATTGCAGTGTGTGCCACCATGCCAGGCTTAGCTAGTTATTTCTTGCTGAAGTCCCTCAGGCAGAAGAACAAGCAGACACTGAGCTTCCTTCAGTTTCCTGGATATACTGTACAAGCCTGCCTGCACCATTCAGAAGCTCAACCAAGGAGAGCCTCTGAAAGTTTTTGATGTTCAGTTTGCAAACTTTTAATTAATTTCCCTGTGTTTGATAGGGTTCATTTGTCCTTCATTCATTGGACAAGTATTTGCCAAGGAGCTACTAAAGGCCAAGCGCTGCTCTTGATACTTGACATACAGCAGTAACCAAAACAGAGTAAAATCTTTCATTTGGGGGGGCTGATATTTAGCGATGATGAGTGTTCTTGAGTGCAGGATTCCCCTCAAAAAAATAAGCTGCCCCCCTCCATTAGTTAGGCAAAGGGGAAGTTTTTGGTTGAGTTGGCAGGAGAGAGGCTATAGCTGCTTCATAACATGAATTTTCCAAATAAATCTTTCCTCCTTAGATCGTGGATGTCCAGTATTTCGTCCCAACTTCAGAACATGACTTGCCACTTGCCACGAGAATTAAAAGAGATCACGTATGAAGTGTTAGGGTAAGATGTGGGGACACTAGCACATGTAATCCAAGGGGAAGCTCAGTCTGAACCAGTCTGAAACCTATTCGCTTCTAATGAATTCATACTTCTGCAGCCTCTGGTCTGTCCTAGAGAGGAACCAAATCTCCTTCCTACATGAGGACATGCTCTGTGCACCTTCGCTCAGATCTCCAGAAAGGCACAGAGTAGGGTCACATCACTTCTGACAGTTGGTTAGGAGACAATGTCGGCATGCTAACCCAGAGCTCCTGAGGCTCTGGACCAAAGCTAAATTTGAGTAGCAGAGCAATCCATACTCACATAGTAATAATCTACATATTTTCCTAACCCCAACCTCCCTTGAGATAGATGGGCCCTCATGGTTAACGTAGGCCAATAGAAGGAGCCAAAAGTCATGGTGTCACTTTCCAGGGAGGCAACCCAGAGTCCTTCTCCTTTCCCCTTCATGGTAATATCAGAGTGGGTGTGTCCCTAAACATGAACTATAAGATGATGAGTGGGGAACAATAAATCCTAAATACCCATGTGACCACCTGCAGTGCTTTACTCCTACCCAACCATCCCACACTCAATTTGCAAGACAGAAAAAACTTCAAACATTCGCTAAATTGAACCACTGAGATTTGGGATTTCATTTATTATTATACTATCCCGAGGGAAATAGATTAGTTTAAGAGAACTTGTCAGGATAAAGTAGAAATAGTTTTGGTACCCAAGAATGACAGACTGGGAAACTGAGACCAACCTTCCCAGTAGGAGAACTGAACAAGAACATTTTTTAATCGTCTCTTAAAAGTGTTGGAAAGGCAACATGGTGTGACAAGTACCAGGCTACCATCTGACCAGGTAAAAGAAGACAAAAACCTGACATTTGACATCTACTCTTTTCCTCGGAGCAGGTGTTAATTCTGACTGCACCAGTGTGTAAGTGGCCTGGTATAGGGAGGGGACAAAAGGCACAAAAATGAGTCCTTGACACTGGTAAAAGCAAGGTAGTAGGAACTGGGACCCTGAAGTGCTGTCCTCCAGCGGGGACAGTGAGTTGGAAGTGGAGAGCCTTCTTGCGGGCTGTAGCACAGCTGCAGACCATCGGGGTGGCCCAGAAGCTCTCAGACGTGGCAGGTGGACAAGATGATTCCACTAACGCCCTCTGTTACGGTTCACAGCTAGAGGCCTGCCCAAGCCACCGGCACTCTCATTGGTGGGCTTTGAGAGGCAGATCACTGAGTTCAGTAGCTCAGTGTGATGTGAGGAGGTAAGATCTGGCCGGAAGAGGCAGGTCACAGAGGATGGCCTGGAAGCGGGCACAGCGGGGCCTCAATGAACAGATTTAATTCAAACCGAATTTAATGAGAACTGAATCAAATTCAGTGGTTATGTTCCATGTTAACCACTGGAAATCGTGTGGATTTTTTTTTTTTTTTTAGTATAGGGGCTACAGGGTCTCACTACCCAGATTGGACTCCTAGTGATCCTCCTGTTTTCAGCCTCCTAAACCCTGGGATTACAGGCGTTCACCACCACGCCCAGTCTCATTCACCGTCTCAGCGTGTCCCAGCAGGGATTGAACCCTGGCTGCCGCATTCTGCCTAAGCAGGCGCTTTAGTCCACTGAGCCATCTGGCCAGCCCTCTGATGGGGAAATTTGCTTCCATTCTCATCCAATTCAGTTTATGACCAGATTCACGGAGAAAATTAAGTTTGTGCCCTGAGGCATTGCATATGTCTCCCTGGCTCCTTTCCTGCTCTCTCTGCTTTCTGACACCACAATGAGAGCAGCTTCCTCTGCCCAGATGCTTTTGCCATGCTGCTGAGCAGTATAGAAACTTCTGGGTGAGCCAAAATAAACTCTTTTAAGTTTAGGTGTTGGATATTGTGCCCCAGCAAGGGAGAACTGCTCAAGACACCTTCAGGATGGGTGGAGGAAGAAGTTAATTGGAAGAAAATAAAATATTTTAACCCTTAAACAATTTTTCAAAAAGCTTTCCAATGCAAATCTGATGCAATCAAAGAGAACTTGGCACAGACCCAGGTAAGACAATATGAAGAACAAGCAAAGTCAACAAAAAATAGAAACAGAATCACATGGTCTCCATACATTGGCACTGATCAGGCTTGAAGATACTTTACTTCCTACATTCTTGGAAATACAGTAAAAGTTTGGCATTTCCAGCAGAAAACTAGATCTATTTTAATGAAGACATAGCAGAAATGAAGGGAAGATAAGAAATCTAGAACTGAAAATACAACAGCTGAAAGGAAGACTGCCACGAATGGCATAGCGGGGCAGGTGCGTGGCTGTAATGCCAGCACTAGGGAAAGCTGGGGCAGGAGAGCTGCAGGGTCGACTACAGCCTGCGCAATTTAGCCATTTAGATGAGACCTGGTCTCAAAATAAAACGGTTGGGCATGGAGCTGGATCCAAGCCCCAGTACTACAAAAACTAAATGAGAGTACAGTGGATGGCTTTGTTTCTGATTAGACCTTACCAAAAGGAGAAATAAAGATCTGAAAATATCAGAATGATGTATAAAGAAGCTAAATGGCTGGAAATGCAGGAAAAATGGTCAGAGGAAAGAGAGAGGGGATGAAACAAAAGTAATATTGTAAAAGATGAAGACTCAGGATAAGGGCTGGTGGGATAGTTCAGTGGACTAAGTGCCTGCTTAGGCTAGCGCAGGGTGAGGTTCAATGTCCAGCACCACAGGCTGTGCTGGCCCCGCCCCCCAGGCGTGCTGAGCCAGCCACTGACACCGGGCGTGGTGGTGAACACCTGCAATCCCAGCACTGGGAAGGCCAAAGGCAGGACGATCACTACGAGTCCAATCTGCAGTGATTCCCTGTACCAAATAAATTTTTTTTAAAAAAGAAGATGACTCAGGAACAAGGCAAGGATGATTCCTATAGTTGTTGAAACTATAGTTACAGCACTTAGACAAGAGGAAAAATAAAAGGGACACAAACAGGAAAGGAAAAAGACAAATGATTCTTGCCTTTGGATGATAAGATCCATTGGTTAGAAGGATCACTAAAGACACTATGAAAAGACTTTTAGAGCTGATAAATGAATATAGCAATATAGCAGGGTATAAAATCAACATTTAGAAATCAATATCTTCACTATATACTAATAACAGACTGGTTAAGAAATCAGGAAAACAATCCTACTCACAATAGCTTTAATTAAAATAAAGCACACAAGGGCTGGCCAAATAGCTCAGCAGATTAAAGCACCTGCAAACAGGTGCAGGAGCCGGGGATTCAATCCCTGGGCCTGCCATGCTGGCCCCGCCCTCAGGGAGCACTGAGACAGCAACTGAGAGTGGGCATGGGGTCACATGCCTGTAATCCCAGCTTTTGGGAGGCTGTAAACAGGTGGATCACTACAAGTCTGATCTAGTAGTGAGACCCTAAACACCCTGCAAGGGGCTGGGGAGATGGCTCAGTAGAGTAAGCACTTCCCTGGCAAGCGCAAGGGCCTGAGTTCAATCCTCAGTTCTGCTAAAAAAAAAAAAGAAAAAAAAAATTTAAAAAAAAACACAGTTCTGAACCTAAACACCCTGCAGACCTTTCCCTAAAATACAAAAAATAAAAATAAATAAATAAAGCACACGGGGGTCAATCTAGCCAGGAAGGTAAAATACTTCTACAATGAGAGTTTCAGAATACTGAATAAGAAATTAAGGAAAACTAGAAGATAGAAAAATAGATTGGCAGAATTAATATTGTCAAAATGGCCATTTACTAAAAGTGAGCTAGAAATTTAATGCAATCCTCAATAAAATCCCAATGACATTCTTCATAGAACTAAAAAAAATCCTGAAATTCATGGAGATGCAGAATAACCAAAGCAGGCCTAAACAAACAGAATAAGGCTAAAAGCTTCGCAATACTTCCAGTTATCCTCCAAGCCATAGTAACAAAAACGGCAGCATACTGATGAAAACGTGGACATACAGACAGACCAACAGAACAAACAGAACAGGACAGAACAGGACAGAACAGAACAGGAGGACACAAAAACCCACCCACACAACTGTAGCCATCAAAGGACCTCAAAGAACAGCCTCTTTAACAAATGGCTCTGGGGAAACCAGGAATCTACATGTGGAAGACTGGAATGAGATCCCTATCTCTCACCCTGTATAAAAATTAGTTCAAAAAATATAACATAGAAGACTTAAAACTTTAAAACTGCTGGCTTACTTCCAAGGTCAATTAAGACTCAGGACATATGAGAACTTGTACTGTAACGTCATGTAACTCGGTAGTGTCCCATATTTTCTGATCAAGGAGATTATGGGGCCAAAGAGGAAAGTGATCTGTGATGTAGAGTGTGCCTAAGGAGTGTCACATGGAGAGAAAACCTTCTCTCAGGCTTTCACAGAGAGCACATTGGCCAAGCAATGGCCGTGACTCATCCACATGGCTGACACTGACAAAG
>NW_004524580.1:28985093-28985688 GCF_000260255.1 Octodon degus | reverse complement strand
ACAAGCAAGCTAGTAAAGATACAGGAGAGAAAGGAACCCTTCCACACGGTTGGTGCAAATGCACATTAGTACAGTCTCTATGGAAACAAGTACAGAGTTTTCTCAAAAAAATAAATACATAAATTCAAATTAAGGCTTCCATTTGACCCAGCTAGGCCACTTCTTGGTACAGGCCTGAAGGGATTAAAGTCAGCATATCATACGGATACTTGTATAGCCTTGTTTGTTGCAGTACAATTCTCAATAGTCAAGGTATGAAATCAGCCGACATGCCCCACAACAGATGAATGGATAAAGAAAATGTAAATATGTGCAATGGGGTATTACTCAGTCATAAGAAAGAACACACTTCGGTCACTTGCAGAAAATGGATGGATCTGGAGACCGCCATGCTGAACAAAATAAGCCAGACCCAGAAAGCCGAAGACTGCACGTGGAATATGTGAAATCTAAAAAAAGACAGAAGTGAAGTGTGTAAAAGGGAGACTATTATTAGACTAGAAGGAGACCCAGTCCTAGCCCAGGTCCGGTGAGTGTGCGGAGAGTTTCCTGCTACCCTGCGCCGGCGGGACCAGTCCCAGCCCAGGCGCAGCGT
>NW_004524580.1:28955670-28980803 GCF_000260255.1 Octodon degus | reverse complement strand
ACTAAGAATAATATATGCAGTGTATTATTTGTTGAAACTGTACTTCCGATTTGATTTGAAACTGTCTCATTGCTATATGTTTATCAATAAAACTGTAGGAAAAAAAAAAATAGACTAGAAGGAGGAGAGAGGTGAAAAGGAAGGTAATAGGTGGATAGAAATGAACAAACTATACTCACTGAAGCCCCCAAATGTGCCACTTGGGAAGGGAGGGGCCAGGAGAGTCGGCGGGAGCAAAAATGATCTTAGCATATTATGTATATGCACAGATTCACCGAAATGAAATCCCTTCATCTGTATAATCAACACAAAAGTAAGACGAATTGGAAAAATCACTCATAATCTTAACTTTAGAACTCCAATCTCTTTAATGAGATAGCATCTTGGTATATAATTTCTCAGAGTATTTTTTTAAACCAAAGATTGAACCTTGGGCATTTGAATTAAGCTACCACCCCAAGTCTCTTTCTTAATTTTTTTTAATTTTGGGGTAGGGTCTTGCTAAGTTGCTGTTTCCCAGCCTACTCGAAGTTGTAGTCCTGCCTCAGCTTCCCGGAGTGCTGGATTACAGGTATGCCTAACCATATATGGCGACAGATCTTTTTATTAACATCTTTTAAAATTGGGGGTTTTTTAATATTTAAAGTGATAAGGCAGAGAATTTTATAATACTGTATGAGACATAGATCTAGAGGTTGAAAGTTAAATGAACTCATCAGAGAAGTAATTCATAAGTCAAAAATGAGTCTAAGAATTCTTGTTTGAGAAAAAAAAAAAAAAAGATGTGAATAACTGAAATGAGACCAGAGAAGGAAGAACAGGCTTGTTTGGCTTGGGTCAAGGTGGTGTGCAGAGAAACAGCAAACTCTAATTTTCACCTGTTGAATTTAATATCCAGGCAAGGATAACAAAAGGTTCATTATTTTCTGAATAACTGTTTTCTCATCATGTTCAGGGATATACAAAATTTTCATTAGTTAGAAAGGACAATCACAGCTTTCCTATTTCAATAACCCAACACCCTCAGAACTCCTTCCCTTCCTGCTACAAGCGTACTTCAACTCTATTCTGCTAATTGACATCTGCAGCAAAACATACAGAGATTTGCAAATCATATTTGTCTGGTATTCAGTGCAAATAGAGAAAGACCCACCACAACATAAGTGTTCTTTTTAGCAATTAACACCACGAAAAGAGCTCTATCATATAAAAAAAAAAAAATACTACAGGGTAAGTTATGGGTAAAATGTGAAACATTTGCATAGGACACCAGTTTCACATGATGTGATAAATACACCTTTGTTTCACAATATAAAAGAGTATCATAAGGATTTACACGGTTTTCTGCATATAATGCTTTAGTGAAACACACACAAACTGGCTACTATAAAATTCTGACATTTTTAAAATTAGAAAACAGTACATGTTCACAATAAATTCTGTGGTTAATGTAGGAAAGTGATATAGCATGCTTTGTTTACAACTGAAAATTTCCCCAAAAAGGCTAAGAGATGATAGTGGGGATGATACATATTTATTAAGCATTTCTATATGCCAGGAACTGTTCTGAAAGACTTACATTTAATTCACTTATTAAAGAGATTTAAAGAGGTCTGATAACATAAATGGTATATCAGTAATAGAAAGAATATCATCTAATGGAAAGTCAAACATTTCTTTTTTAATTGAAGATTATTCCTTTTATAAAATATATTACAACTCCACAGGCACAACTAGGGAGGAGAAATATATACAGGGAAAATTAGAAAAAAACTATAATAAACTGTATCTATAATTTTTCCATGACATTAAATTTTTCTTCTGAAAATAGAACTAAAGTCTTCAAAATAATTGAACAAGAAAATAATTTTACTTTCAAATAATCTTTTGCATGCCAACATTACCTTCTTAAAATATATCTAGAGAGTATCCATGTTGTTGCCTAATTTGACCAAAAGTGAATTTTTGAACATCAACTATAGGTCTAGTTGTCTCAGATATTTTATTCTAGAATTCTCTTGTATGGTTACTTCTATATCATTGTTCATTCCCTGAATAATATTTCATATGGGATCATTCTAAATACTTCAAGCATAATTTTGTACAATTTAGTCAAGCTTCCTACCATTAGCAGAAAAGGCTATATTTTATAACAGAAGATTCTTGAATATAATTTTACCTCTGAAGGTATCAAATGTTTTAAGGATTTATAAATAATTTGAGATAAAATTTAGCCACAATCTTGATACTGTAGAAACTTGAAATTTAATGCCAGTCCTTATTTCCTTCTTTTCAATCATCCTGATCATTGAATTCCTAGAAATCTGGCTGTCTTGCTTAGCTTCTTTTCTCTTTTAAACCTATTTGAATTTCTCTTATAGTTTGTGATCCTAATTATTAAAAGCAAAAACAAAAAAACAGAACTGTGAATTCACAGAATCACTGACTTCCAATAGTATAAAATGCTGAGGGCCCTTGAATCCCGAGCCTCGCATACCAAACGCCTCACGGCCCTCAGCCAGGCAGCCTGAATGTTTCCCGGCCCCCACCCCTGTCCAAACAGAAGATAACCTACAAGACAACTCATTCCATCTTCAGTTTTCATGACTTGAAAAAGGTGTTCTCTACACTCGACTGAAATTGTCTTCCCTAACCTGCCGGATACTTGGTGGCTTCACCCATCTCAGCAGCGGCTCTGGCAGAATGACCTTGGGCAAGTTAATCTTTCAGTTGTAAAATAAGGATAATAAAGGTGTGCTCTGGGGCTGTGGAGATTAAACAGGAATGTTTATAAAGCACCTGGCACAGCAGAGGGCCTCCGAGAGTGGGGGCCTTTATTAGAAATGGAAAATCTTCCTCTACATGGCTGATGCGGTAGCCACTACCACTTTCTCTCCTCCTGGCCCAGTCAGTACCCCCATTTCCTTCAATATTTCCTCAAACTCCATGGTATTTTTTTCTTACTCTTCTATTTGTTTTCTCAGTAAGCTCAGTTCTTTGAGAGAAAGACCAATTGCCAATCTAGGGAAAAAATAACAATGATCAACTATTTTTTCAACTGAGGGCAAGTGTCACACTAGCGTCATTGTAAGATACTACTTCTCTTTCCCTGATGCTGGATTAACTTTGTCCCCTTCCCTCTTCTGTTCAAGGTCTGCATGTTCGGCCCCCTGGCAAGCCAGGCTATGGGGAAAGCAATAGGCATGGATACTTCCTGGTTCTAAGGTCAGGAGTAGACAGAAGCACCCCTCAGACACTAGGGTGCATTGGAGAGGCTTCCCTCTTCGTTCTGGTAGGAGGGCGGCTCTTCATCCTCCAGGGCTGCTCCTCTCTGGGCTCTCCATGCCTCCCTCTGGACTGCACAATTCTGGGTGGTGGCTCCATAAGACATCTTCTTCCTGGGACTCGCGAAAGTCTCGTGGTTGAGTTCGGTCTCTTCAGCTAGTTCGTCCTGGTCAATGATCCCACACTTATCCTCCGAAAGGTTCTCTGGGTCAGCCCACTCCTGTTTCTCCCCAGAAGCGAAGACCCCGTAGAAGATCACCCCACTGTAGTGCACCAGGGCTGCTACGAGGAACACGTTCTGCCACTCCTCGCGCGTCTGAACATGGAGACAAAGTGCCAGTTAGCGCCTTCCAGCCCTCTCAGGGGTTCAGAGACGTCCTACGGGCCTCCACTGCGACAAAAGCGCTTGTCCTTATCCTCAAAAACAGCGCTGCTCTGCATGACAGAACCAGCCGCCAGTACCCCATCTAATGTGAGCACTCAAAACACTAAGGGTAAGACTACAATGAATGTGTTTCTTTAGTTTTAAAAGTAACATCTGATTTTTTTAATGTAAAACTATATCTCCCACCATTGCACGGACTTCACATAGTCAGCAAAGTTAAGCTTGCTTCAGGGCCCTGCTATTTTCAATATCAGAGATCCCCTTCTTGCTTGCTGTTGGATGCATCACAATACTGGGCCAGGAAAACATTCAGCTTGACTACCAAAAGCTGGTTCATAATCCTATCTTCTTTTCTTTTCTGCCTTTTTTTTTTTTTTAATTGAGTACAGAGTCTCCAGGGTCTCACTGCACAGATCAGACTCCTAATGATCCTCCTGTTTTCAGCCTCCCAAGTGCTGAGATTACAGGTGTGCGCCACCACGCCCAGTATCAGTCCCATCTCAGCGTGTCCCAGGGGCAGGGCTGCATGGCACGGGAATCAAATTTGTATTTAAAGTTAGGGGAAGCTAGTCTCTTAGATTTGATACCCTCGCTACCAATCCTATCACCTCATGAAGAGTTGGAAAATGTGGATCCCCTGCCTGTAAAATGCGCAAATTCTACCTTCTTCTTTTTTTTTAATCAAGCAAGAAAAATAATTTCATATTTTCTCCTCCAAGAAGATTGAAGGATTTCTGAAGTCATACTTAAGAAAGATTATCATACTTAAGAATTTCTGAAATCATACTAAGAAATGCAACTAAGAAATGGTTGTTTAAAAAAACACAAAATATAAAAATTTTTTAAAAATCCATGTTCAGAAATCAGGAATGTGAAATTTTCCAGCGATGGAGCACCAGGGTGTGGCCTTTGGCTGAACTTGGGATCATAGGACAGCTTCTCCCTCCACCAGCCAGGCCAGGCTAATCATGCAAAGGTTCAGTGATGCCGGACCCAGGCCCTTGAAGGTTCTTAGCAAGGGGAAGAAACGTCTCTTTCGTTTTCTTTTTTACAAGGAAGTATAGCAGCACTAATATTTTAATGTTGTGACACGCTAAGCACTAGATGAAGACAGGCTATAAAGTTTAATCACTTAGAATTATAAAATAATCTCTGGTAAATCATTGATCCTGAGTTGATTGCCTCAGTTTCTTCTCATGTCTTAAAGAGTCTCCATGGCTTCCATCCCCCTCCTCTAAGCCTTTATTTCTCAGTTAAGAAAATGTGGAACCCTGGGGCCATTAACAACAATGACGGAAAGCAGAAGAAGAGCAAGCGATACAGAAGGAAAAGAGGAAGAAGGCATTCAAGGATTCAGTCAGAAACACACTCATCTACAGGGCAGGGAGATGTCACATCTATGCAGTGTTTCTGACCTCTAATACTACGACCTGTAGCTGCCAAGGAGGCCATTACCTTGTGTCTCGTCATTGCACCCACAATGAGGGGACAGACCATTCCCGAGAGAGTTCCCACTCCATTGGAGATGCCCATGAGAATGCTGGCATAACGAGGGGCAATGTCCAGGTGGTTGACATTAAAACCTAGAGTGAAACCAAAACCCCAAGATCAGAGTTAGAAACAGAATTCAAAATGCCTTTTGGGGAATGTCCAGCTTGCCCCGAGTCTTATCCATCTATCAGGTTTCCTCTAGAGGAGACTACTGTCACAGAGACTGTACCACAGCATTGCTGGGCAGTATCTGCACAAAGCGGAAAACACAGCATCTATGATTGATTAGCAATGTCTGCCTGGGTTCCCAATGTGGAGAAGTACGCCTGGACTGTGCTCACTCAGGGCAGTCAGCCCAACAGAATGAAGCCGTGCTTCATAAAATGCCTGTGGACATTGACTCATTCCTACAAGTCTCCATCTGGGAGCCTGCCTGGAGCCTAGGGCACAACTAGGAAGGATGTTTTCTGATCATCAATATTTGCACAAATATTGGCAAAGTCCTCTGTAGTTTACAAAAACATTTTCACCTACCTACTTGATTTGGAGCCTGCACATTTGGATTCAAGCCTTACTCCAACGATGGAATCAAGGACTTTTCAGCCTATGTTTGCTCTTCTCAGGTCTGGGCCCAATATTACTACTGACCTCCTAATGGTGCTGTGACCTGAGACTTTGGGCAAGAGCACCCGCAGAAGCCCTTGGCCAATAGCTAAGCTGCACTAACTGTACCACACCACAGCCCCAAAATTATGCAAGAATTAAGTTAAATAGCTGGGTAGGGTGGTGCAAGCCTGTAATCCCAGCACGTGGGAGACTGAGGCAGGAAGATCACCATGAATTCACAGCCAGCCTTGGCTACATAGTAAGTTCAAGGCCAGCTTGAACTACCAGTGTGAGCTACTGAAATTAGAGCAAGGGGTTGTGGAATTTATCTATTTTTTGTTTTCCTTTGTTTACTACTTAGAGAATTAATTAGAGATTCATGAAAAAAAAATCCTGAAGATAGGATTTAAAGTAAGGTTTTCCTAACCTGGCACATTGGTTGACTTTTTTTTCTTCTACTTCCACTCAGGAATAGCTTTTGAGAAAACATTTTTGGCCATAAACATACCTTCTCTTGCAGATCAAAGTGCCAGGCAATCAGAATATAAAACAGCTGCAAGAATAATGAATCTTACCATTTATTTGAATGTGATACTTTATTAGAAATGAACCTGGAGATAAAAAGCAATTAATGTGATTGTCAAGTATTGTGCTGTGATACAAAACGCAGGCATTGGCATTCATTAGAGATAATTTCAGCAAAGCCCCTTAGGTTTCTGGCTGTACAATCCCTGAGAAGCTGAGATACTAACAGGCTTCTGTAGAAGATGAGAAAAAGGCGCCGCCACGCCAGGCATTTCTCTGGACTGGACCTTCACATCTTAACCTCACCGAGTCAGCTCCCCTGCCTACTGTCAGCCTGGTCCTCCCAGCATTCCACTGATTCCTTATGAAGCTGCCAAATGGGAGGTCCTGAGAAATGGTCCCCCAGTGCCCACAGCACCACTTATGCCTCAGACAGGACTTTACTCCAAGTTGAGCAACTTGACCATTTGGGCAAGTGAACTCGCCCCTCTGAGTCTCAGTTTCCCTGTCCACACAGTGGACGCAGCAAGGCCCTTCTCATGGGGTTGGGATAGGAGTTCAGTAAGGCCAGGTTTTAACAGCAGCATGGACCCAGTAGGTACTCTCTGAAAAAAACAAGGTAGTTCCTGTGCCTGGGGGTGCTGAATTTCTCCCTGGATTATGATTTAATTGGCAATCCAGGGCAAAGGTAGCAGTGCAATCGTGAACACTTCTGTATCTCAGGAGGCAGGATATCAACACCTTTTGCACCACAGTTATGAAGGGAAGAGGCCCCTGGGGTCCCGAAGCAGCACCACTGCTCCACACTGTGTGGGAGCCTGGGGCCTCATGGCAGAGCTTGCTAGCAATGCAGGATCTCAGGTTCCGTTTGACCAGCACTTGCATGCAATAGGATCTTAGCGGGGTTTGTGTCCACTAAAATTTGAGAAGTGTACAGAAATAGAACAATAATAACAGAGCACACTTATTAATTTTCTTCCACATCTGCACTGTGCTAAGGACTTCAAGGACCTCATTTGCAGTACAAGGAAAACATTATGAGGACAGAATCTTTGATTTCCTCACTGCAGGAACCCCAGGGCTGAGGACAGAGCCTAGCTGGCCTCAGAAAGATCACGGGTTATTCTCCTCGAGACCCTAGGGTGTTGCTCTCTAATCTCTGGGGGAGAAGTTAAATAATGTAGCTAAGGTTTTCTTTGGTAAATAGTAAGTAGCTCAAAGAGGCCTCAAACCCAGGTCTGCATACTTCAAAACCCTAGTTCTCAGGTGTTTGAAACTAGACCTCTGGTTTGCTGTTTTTTGGTACCAGCAATCAAACTCAGGAACTTGTACTTGTCAGGCAGGTATTTAAGCCACTGAGCTGTTCCCTGGCCCTTTTGTTTTGCTTTTTTTGGTTTTCTAATTTAACTATTCATCAGCTCGATTTAAGGCATATACATCAAACCCCCATTTTAGAGTCTATCAGACCAGAAGCTCCCTATTTGGGATTCTAGAATGTTACCAATCTATCAGACATTTAACCTAACCTGGAAAGAAAAGGTTAATGGAAAGAGAAGATTTGGAGCCAGGAAGAACCATGCTTTTGACTTGCTTTAACCACCAACTGTGGGACAGAAGAGAAAAACCCAGTATTTCTGAGCTTTGATAGATATCAGTGAATCATCAGCAAAACGCCAGTATTACTTGTGTTCATAATGTCCTGAGATCGGTGCAATTATGCAAAATTTTCTGTAACCATTTCTTATATGTTTTAAAAGCAAACTTTCACTTTCTCCTCCAGCTTCACAGAGGGAGGCTCTGAAGTCTCTGGGACGTGATATGATTGCATGCTGGTCTCTCCCATGCAGTAGATTGCTTTCTGCCCCTAGAACACGCTGTCCATAGCACCAGTCCCCCAGGGTAGATGTGACAATGACATCATTGCTATGATTCCTAGCTGTTCCATCCCATTCTCTAAGTCACTTACCTTCTCTGGTCTTGCATTTTGTTTGGCAATAAAAGTAGCAAAGCAGAGAAAATCTACAGAAGCCCGGATGCTGTAACTGTATGAGCTAATGCAAGCAGTTCTCTGGTAGAGAGCAAGGACTCGAGGTCACAAAAGCCTCCATTAGGTAGGGTGAAGGGTGTTGACCCCAGAGGCACACTTGGGCCTCAGAGAAACCACCTGGGCCTTTCGCCATGACAGAGTAAGCAGGGACAATCTTAACTCAAATGGTTCCTAAGCTGACCCCAAGTGACCCCACACGTTGCCCCTGCTGGACAAAACTCTGGGCAGTGGCCCGGCTCCTTGGGAGTGGCCTGGCTACTTACTCCTCCTTCCACCTAAGACTCAACCCACACACAAGATGCAGGGACAGAAAGGATGCTTTACCTGAGATTGCAAAGCCACTGAATCCTACAGCGAGCACCAGAAAGGAGATCGCCACTCCTTTGGTGTGGGAAAAGCCAACCACCAGGAGCAAAGTTGCCTCCATGCCAAAACCTGCAAAGGGAAACAGCCGTAGGGAAAATGTCATTTTGTGTCACTTGGCCAGAGGTTATTCATCGATCAAATAAGAATTAATCTGTACTTCCAGAGACTGAAGCTTTTAGTGTGTACATTCTGACACAGCGCTTACAGTAAGACCTAGATGTTTGATGATGTTTGATGACTACAGGACCATGCTAGTGTTACCTGGGTATTCTGGGAACTCTACCGTTATCCTGTGCACTTTCAGGGCTACCTGGCCCCAGAGTGTTCCAATGGTGCTCCTGGGATGAAGAATACCAATACCATGTCTATTGCCAAAAGTGACCAGAAAACTTTGGTGAACATTTAAAATAAAAAAACAGCAGTTTATTGCTTGTATGCATGAAATTCTTTAAGAGAATTTTTTTAAAAACAATAAAAATGAAACAATTTCAAATTAAGACAGGAAATTAACAATGCTATACTCCATTTTTCTATCTTCAAAACAGTTGTTCAGATTACCAGATAAAGGCATGCAAAACTGATTAAACAATTCGGCATTGTCTGTTCCTTTCGCTAAACCAATAGAAATTAGTAGTATAATTATCTTAGCTATCTTGTGTGTGTGTGTGTGTGTGTGTGTTTGTGTGTGTGTGTGTGTGTGTGTGGATAGATGGATGGATAGGTAGGTAGGCAGGCAGGCAGATGGACAGATATGGATAGGTAGGTAGGTAAGTAGGCAGATAGATAGATAGATAGATAGATAGACAGACAGATTCCCATTCTTTTTTCCTCACATAAAATTCTTTCATTAATTCACCAAGCTCTCCAACATCTTAAAAAAAAAAAGCCATTTGCACAAAAAAATGCAAATGGGCAAGAGTATTTTCTGTTCTTTTCATTTAGAAAAGTGAACCCAGAACAATAAAAAAAATGAGAAAATTATGGAGAAGAATCTCTCACCCACACGCACCGCCCAAAGTCAGCCAACAGTGGAGAGCAGGGCGGTGTAAAGCCCTGTGAAGCACCCTGGCGTGAGGGGGACCAGTCCCATTCCGGGCACCTCCGTGCAGGCTTCCTACGGAGACCTTGTAGCCACCACACACAAATCAAGCCCAAGTTCCTCTAAGCTTCCTCCAAAAGAAACAGACGCCTAAGCCACTACCGCCAAATTCCTTCTTTTCCCTTTCTAGATTCTTCTTCTCTCCACTTGTGTGTAAAACGCTGGATGGAGATTCCGACAGATGCTCAGAGTCACTCAGTGAACAACTGACTTCACCTCTTCAATTCCTCATAAATAAAAAGAAGATGAAGATACTGTTACAACCTGGCAGGACGTGGGAAGACGGAACGGAACTGAATACGCGGTGCACGGAGCAAGGCGCACAGGCGCAGCTCAGCACAGGGCTGCCAGAAACGCGGTGCAGGGACTTCTCTGTTGTCTTGGACTTCCTCTTTCTCATCTTTCACACTAAGATCTGTTGATCCAGCTTCAAAATACCTACTTAATCCATCTTCCACTTTCCCCAATTGTTATGACTTGTGTCTAGATGTCCCCCAAAGTCTCATGGAAATTTCTGGAGATGGCTGAATCTAGCGTGTGATTGACTTGTAGTGAGGTGCTGGGATTAAGGGAGGGTGATGGTGCGTCAGTCCACTGACTGAACTGGTACCGCCCTAATCCCGGAGGACAGGATACAGTATAAGGGGCAGAAGGAGGCCTCTGTCTCTCCTCTGTTGTTGCTTTTCCTGTTTTCCACTGCCATGAACGACTGCCCACCCTGCCTTAGAGCCAGCCGATGGTGGACTGAAAGCTCCACAAACTGTGAGCTATTTAAACCTTCCATCCCTTAACTCGTGGGTGTTGGGTATTTTGTCACAGCAACCAGAAAAGTAACTAACACACCAGCCTTACTCCCAGGCCTCAGTGGTGCTCACCTGAACAACCACAGCAGCCTCCTTGGGGGTCCTCCCCCGCCTCCATTCCCTCCTCCTCCCCTTCTCCTTCCTCCTCTGATCCATTCCTTTGAACACTCTTCCAGAAGTACATGCTTCCTCAGGCCCTTATTTGCTTTGTCAGGGGCACGTCATTCTAAATGGCCCTGCTTCCCCTCTGCCAGTCTCTGTGTCTGAGTTCAGTGCCCCGTCCCAGCCAAACAGTGCTCTGCGTTGCATGCACAGTTCTACAGCTCTGTCTCCATCGCACACCTGCCCCACTCCTGAGCCTATTTTCCCAGCCCCGAGAGGCTCTCCTTCTATCATCTTCCCCTTTTCTGGAGAAATTTATCATCCTTTACAGTCGGGCTCAACCATTGCTTCCACTAGAAAATATGTGGACGATTCTTCCACATCTCCCACCAAGGAAGTGGACTTATTACTTATTTGATAGAGCTTTTCAACACTGCTTTGTCATTTTTTACTTGTGCTTTTGCCTCTCCCACAAAACTGCACTCTGAACACAGAGCCTGTTTACCATGTAGTGGGCACTTGTGCCGGCCAAATAGCTCAGTGAATTAAAGTACCTGCAAGCAGAGGCAAGGGCCGGGGTTCGATCCCTGGGCCTGCTGTGGCAGCCCCACCCCCAGGGCACACTGAGACTGCTTTTGAGATTGGGCATGGTGGCATGCACCTGTAATCCCAGCTTTTGGGAGGCTGTAAACAAGTGGATCACTATGAGTCCAATCTAGTAGTAAGACCCTGAACACTCTGTAGACCCTTCCCTAAAATAAAAAAAAAAAAAAAAAAACATGTAGTGGGTCCTCAATAAGTAACACATGGCACTGCTTATAAAACCAACTACTCTACTCAGAAGGCTGAGATGGGAGGATCACCAGTTCAAGGCCAGCCTGGGCAGCATGATTGAAAAAAAAAATCAATGAACAATACTTAATGACGTAAAGCCAAGGAAAAGGAATAGAATCAAAATATTTAGTTTAGAGCTAGACATGGTAGCACACACCTACAACGCTAGCTACATAGGAGGCTGAAGCAAGAAGATCCCATGCCAAAGGCCAGCCTGGGCTACTTAATAACACCCTCTTTCAAAATAAAATAAAGGACTAGAGATGTACTTGAGCAGTACAGCAATTGCCTAGTATGCATGAGGCTGTCGGAGCAATCCTCAGTTTAAAAATTATATGTTGAAATACAAGGTACCGCACTTATTGTAGATCTTAGTTAAGTCACTTACCTTTCTGTACCTTTTTTCTTAAAAACTACTATAGAGGATAGAAAGTATGAATAACTATTTTACATGAACATCTAAAGTGGATCAAAAGAGAATATAGAAGCAATGTAGAACTTTTTTATATGTATTTGGTACAGGGCCTTGCTACGCAGCTCTGACTCACAGTAATCCTCCTGTCTCCAGCCTCCCCAGCGCTGGGATTACAGGCTTGCACCAGCACACTCAGCAGCAGTGCTGGTGGGGCCTGTGGTGCCAGGGATCAAACTTTAGTCCCTGCACTTGCCTAAGTGGGTGCTGAGTCCACTGAGCTATCTCACTGGCCCTAATATAGTGCTTTTCAAGGCTTGGGCTTGAGCTGAGAATGTAGCTCAATGGTAGAGAGCTTTTCTGCCATGTACAAGACCTGGGTTTAATCCCAACAACTATGAAAATGTGACTTACACACTTGTTGTTTATTTTTAATATTGTTTCAACATTTTAAATGATAAACGGGCAAAGACTGCAAATGGCCTACCTTAAAAACAGCACATGAACATAGATGCACCTCTTAATACTTTCTTTTTTGAGAAAAACATTAACTTTTAGTTTTTAAATGTAAGTTTCTCAAAACATTATATTTTTAATCTTTCTTAAAGACAATTAAAAAACTAAAAATAAAAAGGTTATTCCAGAAGGTTAATTCCCCCAAGGAATTCTTCACATCGTGTACAGAATAAAACTTACAAGCCATATTTATTGGTTCATCTATAAGGAAAATAATATATATTTTAATCAAATAGCAGAATTTCAAAGGAAGAAAAGGGACTGAAGAATTTAACTGGTTCATATTAATGGTTAAAATACTGCAATTAGGGCAGTATATTCCAGGAGCTCAGGGATTTAAAAAAAATTATGTATTTTAGTACAGGGTCTCACTACACAGATCAGACTCATAGTGATCCTCCTGTATTCAGCCTCCCAAGAGCTGAGATTACAGGCACACACCACCACACCCGGTCTCAGTCACCATCTCAGAGCACCCTAGGGGTAGGGCTGGCATAGCAAGCCAGGGATCAAACTCTGGTCGCTGCATCTGCCTAAGCAGGTGCTTTAATCTGATAAGCTATCTGGCCAGCCCTTCAGGGATAAAACTTGAACTTCACAGATAACCAAAGAATCCTTCATAGTGAACCTTTTCAGCATTGACAAGACAGGCAACACTAGGATTTCAAGACCTAGGAAAACTGTCATTGCATATTCAAATAGTGTGAAGCACACACAGCCAACTGACTCGGCCAGAGCAGAACTCTGCTCTCTAGCCCCACTTTCCATGGACTGCAGCAGCAGCATGGGAGCAAGACACCTGCTCCGAGGCTCCGAAATGCGCCCTTGCTCAGAATGAGCTAGGAGGCAACAGCACGTCTCCAGGTGATTTGTTTCATTTAAATGTTAGTAATGACATACATGCCTTGTCTGGTGAGGAAAGAAGGGTACAATAGTTTCAAAATATGTGTGAACCTTCTCAGATGAGATCTGTCCTCTGCATCTCCCTTTAGCAAATATGAAAACAACTAAAATTCAATAAAAATAGTGGCAAGTGGCTCATGATACCAAAATAAATCTGGACTATACAACGATGGCCCAAAACTGTGGTTTCAGGTAGTGACCTCTGGTCTAGTAGCTCTGTATTTACACAAAATAGACCTATGGTGGTCTTTCTTTCTATTTCTCTTTCTTATTTATGGTTTCTGTGTTGAATGCATTGCCCCTACTGTGTTAAAATATAAGACAGTGTGAAAAGATGTGAGTGGGCATTTTTAAAAGATAAGAAAGGTGTTGGGCGTGTTCACATACGTATTCTAGTTTCTTCAGAACGAAAGAGTTTGTCTCAACAGGTCCTTCGCTAGCTCTCAAGAATCTGAGTGCTCATTGCCACCAGTGCCATCTCCCGTCATGGAGAAACAATGGCAGAAGTACTGGGGCCGAATAAAATGTGAACAAGACATTGCCACAGTGTGTTCAAGACCTTCAAGTTATCTGGGTTCAGAAAAGGTTGTGAGAATTGTGTTAGGTCCAGGATTTTCTTTCAAGCTGCAGGTGTAGTAGATCATTCTGGTCAACAGAAATACGATTGAATAACAGATATTTGTTAAATGTCTAATTGGAAAAGTTCTGGTTTTTTCAGCATCTTGAACACAGAAGAAAAGAGGCACCAACACTTGGTGAGAACCTCCTGACAGTTGGCTGTCACACTACATCCATTTATGCAGGAGTCATGTAGCTCACATCACTATCATCCAAAGTGAGTGTCACTGTTTTAGAGAAGAAAGTTGACTCTGAGAATTTAAAGCCAACCCATCTTTCTCCACCTCTATTGTTACCACCTTCAGCTCAAGCCACCATGAGCCCTCGACTTCCTTGAAATAGCCTTTCGCAAGGTCTCCCCTTCTTTTATTTTTATGTCCCACATAGTTTCCACATCTGGAAATTAAGTCAGACTGTGTTCCTTTCCAGCTTTAAAACATCCACTTGGGGCCGGGGAGATGGCTTAGTGGAATAAGCACTTCCCTGGCAACCCAAGGCCCTGAGTTCAATCCCTGGTTCCATGAGAAAAAAAAAAAAATCCACTTTCCAGGGCTGGGCAGATAGCTCAGCGGTCTAAGTGCCTGCCTGGCAAGTGCAAGGACCTGCGTTTGATCCCTGGCATCACATGCCCAGCAGGCCCTGGAACTCACCACGCTGCCTACAGAAACTAGGTGTGGTGCTGCATTCCTGTAACCCCAGCGCTGGGGAGGCTGAGACAGGAGGATCACTACAAGTCTGAACTGTGTAGTGAGACCCTGTATCAATAAACAAAATAATTTTTTAAAAAAAAAATCCACTTTCCAGTGGTCCTCAAATAAAACCCAAGCTTCTTCTGTGTCTACATCTTAGTCACTTTCCTCATTGCTGGGAATTAATGCCCAATATCCACAACTTAAGTGAAAAGAGATTTATTTTGGTCACAGTCACAGTCCGCGGTCATGGCTCATGGTGTGGCAGGAAGCAGCCAGCGAAGAAAGACCAGAGAGGGCGCTCCCCGCTTCCAGGCCCTGCCCTTCCAGGCTCCCCGCTTCCGGTTCCCCCCTTCGAGGCCCCACCCTTCCAGGTCTTCCTACCCCTGGTGCTCTCTCTTCTGACCAAGATTTTCTTCTAAGTCCTAAGTATAGCAGACCATTTTGATCAATGGAAATAACAGATACAGCTGTAGAACTGCTAACATCATATTTAACTGTACTTTTCCCCTTGATCCTTCAAAACCCCCACATTTAAGTCAATGAAACTTGGGGGGAAAATCCAGACATATGTCGTATCCCTCTAAGGGGCCCGTGGTTTGCCCCCCAGCTGCGCATTCTGATCCCACCTCCTGCGACTCCCCAGCCCATCCGCACTTTCTGCCCTTGCCCCCTTGTATTCGCAAGTGCACCCCGTTCGTGCCTGCCACGGGCCGTTGCCCTTGCTTTCCGCTCTGCCTGAAGCACTGTCCAGCAAGAGTTATAACAAGGCCACACACGCTGACCTGCCACGTCCTGACCCACACTGGAATCACTGAGGGCCGGCGCGGCTTTAAACACAAGAGGGAAGACTTGAGCTGAATGCCGAAGGATACGAAGAAAAGGCCGGCTGGGAAGAGAAGCAAACCTCACAGTAAAGAGAAAGGAGTGAACGACATCAGGGATAGGAAGATATGTTCAGGGCTTGCGGGGGAGGCCTACACGCTGGTGCCGAGTTTGAACCTTAGAGGGGAAAGACTGGGGAAGCTGCACAAGTTTCCAATTGTGGCGGTAATAAATGACCATGGGCTTAGTGACTCAAACTTGTCCTCGTAGAGCTCTAGAACTCAGACGCTGCACCCGGGTCCCACTGAGCTGAGCAAGTTGTCTGCAGTGGGGTTCACTCCCGAGATGCTGGAGGAGAACGTGCTTGTGCCTTTCTCAAGTCTGTCTAGGCTTTCTAGAACCCACTTGAATTTCTTGGCCCATGGCCGCGTCACTGACCCCTGACCTCTTCTCTGCCACCTATTACATAAATCCTTGGCATTCCACTGGGCCACCCAGATGATGTGGGTTCAGATCTCAATGTCCCCTCGAAGCCTCACATGCTCCTAAGTGGGGCTTTGAGAAGTGGCTGGGTTATGGGGCTTGTAGCTGACTTGCTGGTAGGAGGTGGGGTCTGGTCAGAAGAGGTGGGTCACTAGAGGGGTGGCCTGAGCCTGTCTCCTTCCTGACCCTCCCATAATCATCTCTCTGCCTCTCATTGCCATTCGCTGTTCCTCCTCTGCCATGCCACCCTGCCTTGGAGCCTACCGACTATGCGGGGAAACCTCAACAAAATCTGAGCCAAATAAGCCTGCCCCCCTTTAGCTTGTGGGTGTTGGGTACTGTGTCTCACTATGGAGAAAAGTTACTAAGACAGCTCCCGAGCTCAAGATCCTTGCTGAAGAATCTGCAAAGCCCCTCGCACCTGTGAGTAACATACTCAGAGGTTGTGAGCAGCGGACACTAGGACCCCTATGGTAGCCACCCTGGATAGCACGCTGGGTGCAGGGCTCCAGCGCTTCCGTCCCTGCTCCCAGAGACCAGAGCTGCACTTGCCAACATTTCATCTCCCACACAAACGTTCAAGCTGAAGTCAGGCCCAAGCAGCCCTGGCACTACTGGGATGCCCAGCGTCTGGTCAAACTCTGTACCCAAGATACACAGAGGGGTCAGATCACTCCTGTTTCTGCACCCCTCACACAGTCTTCCTTTCTAAATGGACCAGACCCACCTAACCTAGAGCAAGATCATGCCCATTTCCTCCTGTTCCGTGGAGGGAATACTCCAGCTGTGATCCCTTGCCCATAGGCCATGCTGTCCTCCATCTCCCACTCTAGCTGAACCCAGTGCACAGGAGAGGCAGCAGCAAAGGGTGACAGAGGGCCAGCAAAGAGCTTGGCCAGGCCTCACACAGGAGCTGCCACTCAAGTAAGTCACTTTCTTTACCACCACCTCACAGACTAGACATCACTTCTAAAGCAGGTCTGCAGTTCTGTTTAACCCTACGGAAGCCGCGCAAATCCACCGTGAAGTCCACAGTACCTCCACAGTTCATGATCTTTCTGACAGCAGTTGTGGTCAAAATTTTTCTGCTTCTTAAGTAATCAGCCAGTTGTCCTCCGATAGGCACAACAATTGTCATCACCATGTGTGGGACTGCCGACAAGAGACCCACCTGGAAGGGAAAGAAGCACCCAGCACATTTGATGCTGCTGGGAGATGCGCCTCCCCGCTCCCTGCTGACTCCCAAGCCACTGTCCCAGGGCCACCATTGGATGTAGTCACTTAATATGGCATCCGGGGAATTTAGTCCTTGTCCACCAGTGAACAAGCAAATGCTATAGCACAGAGCTCGCTGTCTCCTCCATCGGCTGGGTGCTCTCTGAGGCCAGAGTTGACTTTTACGTATCTCAGAGGCTGCAACTGCCAGCCCCGGGCCTGGCACAGGGACGAGAGCCCTGGTGTAGGGTGGCAGTCACTGCCTCTACGATCTCTCCTGACAACACCTGTAGCCATGTAGACTCCACCTCAGCTACGCCCCTGTCCTGTGATTTTGGAAGGCGTTCTGATTCTTCTCTGATGATTGTTTCTGTTTCCCCATTCTGAGATTCCCCCAACAAGACACAGACAATGGCTGGAGACATTGAAAGTAGCTCCTTCTAAATAGGCACAAACCATGGTGGTTCCTGCTACAGCCACTGGGGCTGTGAAATTCTTTCTGGTGCTCACTAAGTTTGCAGGGAGAAATGAAACCCACACTGTTAAGTCTTTTTATCTTGGTCTAGTACGCAGTCCCTGAGTTAACTTCAAACATACTTTGAGACTGGGTAGAAACAAAATCTTTAAAAGCAGCTTAATACAGCTCTGATCCTTGTTAAGAGAAATCAAATAGCTAGCTGTGCTCTGCACAGAACGTGTAACTTGTCTGACCTCCCAGCTATTAAGTATCACGGAACCATTATGAGTTATGATCATACAAGGATTCCTGGGAGAATCAGGAGCATTAAAGTTCAAGAATATTTGAAGTCTCTGTGTGTTTACCTTACTTATTGCAAATCCAAAGACTTCTTCAAAATAAGCAGGCTGACTTATTAAGAGCAAATAAAAGGTCCAACTTCTGCAAAAATTCGCCACAATGATTGCATACACTGGCAGCGATGTGAAAAATCTTTTCCACGGTGTGTTAAATTTCTAGGGAGGAAAGACACCACGATATTTTCAAGGAAGATACTGACATCTTATTTTGTAGGAGAATAGCATAATCATAAAGAGCAATACAGAAAAGAAGCAAGGCCTCGTCAAGGCAGTCACACTTACGTTTGGACTGACCAAATTGGCTCCTTCTCCTATACTTGTCTCAATATAAGTCTTCTCCTCATTGGATATCGTTGGGTGAGCTGCTGGGCACTCATAGGCCTGCAGCAGCCAAAACATGTACCAAACAATCCCAAACATACCTGTAATTAAAAAGCAAAATGCTTTCATGAGGTGGTCTCTCTTTCTTCCATCTCTAAATCTTTCAACTTTTACAGTATTCTCCAATAACAATATACACATCCAGGAGAAAGTACTTTGATGATTTTTCTGCTGCTGTGAACTGGCATTTAAAGAAAGATAATGTTCGGCTTGTTGAAAAAAAAAATCAATCAATTCATTGCAAGTAAACAGATATTCTACTATATGATAATTTTTCCTTAGTAATCTCTACTTTCATACAGTAATAAACTCCTCATTGAATCCCTATATAGTAAAAATACCATCTCTATAAGTCATCCTGTGAAATAATAAAGCCAGATCACTCACCATAAATATAAAAGACTGAGGGCCATCCGATGTACTGCACCAATACCCCAGCCAGGGGCATGGCGACCACAGCACCCGCATAGGACCCTGAAATGAGAAAAGACCCAGGCAAGTTGACCAATGGCCTTGCAAGACCTGACCATTCACTGAGAAGTCACATGGCAGAGTTGAAGACAGATCAAGCTAGAGTCAAATTACCACTGTGGTGAGAATCAGACAAACCCCCAGCGTGCCTGAACACAGAGCTTTGCGAGGAGGAAGGTCACCAGGTGCCCTCTAACTTCACCCATGATAATCCATGGATCAGATAAAGACTTCCCCAGAACCACAATATGGAATTATGTGAGAAAATGGAATCAGAAGAGAAATTTCTAGGAGAAATTTTGGAAAGTCAAGCAGGCACAATATTAACTGCTGAAAATAGCAAGCTGCAGGAACATATGGAGGTGCTTTTCAGAGCTTGCAGTCTCACCCTAGGTCTTTAAATGAGAGATACTGAGCTATTAAAAGTTTCGTACTTTTAAGCCTTGATTTAAAAAAAATAAAAGAACTAGTTGAACTCTAAGATGGCAGATGTCATCTCTATATACTTTTTTTTTTTTAATTTAGTACAGAGTCAACAGAGTCTCACAACACAGGTCAGACTCATAGTCAGCCTCCTGTTTTCAGCCTCCCAATCATTGGGATTACAGGCATGTGCCACTACAGCCAGTCTCAACGTCTCAGTGCCCCCCGGGGGCAGGATTGGCACAGCATCCAAGGGGATCCAGCCTCATTCTTGTGTCTGCTGGCCGGCCCTTTTATGCACTTCTTATATTAGTGCATTTTTAAGTTTATTTTTTGTTGAATACAAATTAAAAGAGGCCATTGTATTGGATGAAGTTTTGGGTCTAGCCCCAAAAGACCAGACTAAAAATCAAAATGGGGTCACTCAAGCAGAAGTGCCTTGTCACCAAACAAAAGCTAAGCTGCTTACCTGACTTTTCATGAAACCATGAAAAGACACAGAGTAAAGGAAATCACTAACAGTGGTAACATAACTTACAGAATGGGAAAAAATGTTTTGCCAACTACTCCTCAAAAAAAAACCCCCTAATATCTAGAATACATAAAAGCTTCCACTTTGTCCTGCACCCACCGGTCCAAGCCCAGGCCGACCTTGTGAGAGAGGCCTTTCCCTGCACTCTCCGGACTGACCCATCACAGCCTGCCCTGTGAGTGAGAACTTCCACGGTGCCTTGGACCCACTCCATATCCGACCAATCCCAGGCCCTCCTAAACCCGCCGCTCCAAGCCCAGGCCTGCTGCATGAGAGAGGCCTTTCCCTGCATTCCCCAGATCTCCTCAGCCCATCCAGAGCCAGCACAGTCCATTCTGTCAGTGAGAACTTCTGCCATGCTCTTGGGAGTCCTGCAGACCCACCAAAGCACAGCCCTGGTGAGTGTGTGTGAAAGCTTCTCCACTCTCTTGTTGCCCCCATACTCCTCCAGACCCAGCCCAGACCTGGTATACAGGCTTGGGGTGAAACCCTGCACCTAAAGTCCCTGCAGTGAGAGTAGGGTCAAAACCACACAGCTAATCCAGGAACAGAACATCTTACCAGAGGGGTACAGCAGGCCCACCTCCAAGGGCAACAACAATAAGGAGCTGAGCACAGTAGCCAGACCCAAGCCAGGCACAACTGCATGAACTAGAACTTGGTATATCAGTACCTGAATTTCATTAGGTGATAAGGATATAATTGCACCAAAGCTCTATACCAAAGGTCAGAGGTCAGTGCTATATGAAATGATAAAGACAAGGACCAAAATGCAATCTCAGGCCTTGAGCCCCCCCATAACAAGTGCAGAGGACACTAGCTCAGCTGAAATATAGGAATCAATAGTGTTGGAGGTAAATAAACAACATCAGAAAGATATAGAGGAACTCAGAGCAGAATTAAATTCTGGAGAAAAAAAAAAAAAAGAAAGAAAGAAAGAAAGAAAGAAAGAAAGAAAGAAAGAAAACTCTGAATTCATAGCATCTGAACTAAAGAATCAAATGCAGAAACATATAGAGGAAATACAATGCCCACCCAGAACAAGTGCAGTGGACACCAGCTTAGCTGAAATTTATGAATTAAAGGCATCGGAAGTAAATAAGCAACTGCAGACAGGTTTAAAGGAACTCAAAGCAGAATTAATGTCTGAAATGAAAAAAAAAATCTCTGAATTCATAGCATCTGAACTAAAGAATCAAATGCAGAAACAGAGGGAGGAAACCCAATCTGAAAAACAAACTCTGCAGTAAAAGAATTAATAACTGCTTCTAAAGAACACATTGATAAAAAAAAATATAAGAGATTTTAAAAATGATGGATTTCTTGAATGAGCAATACAGGAAAGAAATAGATCACATGAAGCAGAGTCAAAGAGATGTAGAGGAACTTAAAATCTCGATCATAAGCCTGCAAAACTGTTTGAGTGAAAATGAAGACAAAGTTTCAGATCTTGAAGACGTTGGTGCGGCTGGTGAAAAGGCAAAAAAAAATCTCTTAAAAACAACTAGGATGCAGGAAAAAATAATTCATCACCTGCAAGACCAATCAAAGATGAACAATGTGAGACTAATAGGTATCAATGAAAAATAAAGAGTCAATACAAATGACATAAAAAGAATATGGGCAGAAGTAATAGCAGAAAACTTCCCAAATATGAGGAAATAATCTGACATTCAGGTAACTGAAGCATACAGAACGCCAAAAAACCTCAACCCAATTAAAAACACACAGAGACATATAAAAGTCAAGATACCAGAAATTCAGCTCAAGAATAATATACTGAAAGTTGCTAGAGAAAAGAAGCAGATCACATTCAAAGGAAAACCCATCAGAATTACAGCCGACTTCTCTTCACAAACCATAAAGGCAAGAAGAGCATGGAGCAGAGTACTTCAAGTACTATATGAAAACAAATTCCAGCCCAGACTACTATACCCTGCAAAATTCTCTTTCGAGTTTGATGGAGAAGTGAAATACTTCCATGACAAAGAACAACTAAAGAATTTCATAATGGCAAAGCCAACCCTATACAGACTACTGAAAGATGTTCTAGAGAGGGACCCACCTATATAAAGCAAATCTTAATGAACATGAAAAATCTAATATCCAATACCACAATCTTAACAGGAGACCTTAAAACCCCCTTATCCCCAAAAGATAGATCAACCAGAAAAAAAAATTAGCAAAGAAGTAGCAGAACTGAACCAAAGCTTGAAACGAACTTGGTGGACATATACAGAATGTTCCACCCAAACACAGCTGAATACACATTTTTTTCAACTGCACATGGGTCATTTTCTAAAACAGACCACATACTGGTCCATAGATCATGTTTAAGTATATGCAAGAAAAATGCATATTATCTGACCACAGTTCAATGAAACTGGAAATAAACAACAGAAAAAAACCCTAAATACATGGAAATTAAACAACACCTTACTCAGCAATCAATGGGTTACAGATAAAATTAAACAAGAAATTCAACAATATCTATAATTCAATGAAAATTCATCCACAACTTATCTGAATTTATGGGATGTGATGAAAAGCAGTTCTCAGAGGGAAATTCATAGCTGTATACTCACACATTAGGAAAACAGAATGGAAAAAAATAAACACCCTAATGCTGCACCTTCAACAACTAGAAAAGGAAGAGCAAACCAAACCTAGAGCTGAAAGATGGGAAGAAATCATAAAGATTAGAGCAGAAATAAATTTCAATTGAGATGAAGAAAATAGTTCAAAGAATTAATGAAACAAAAAGCTGGTTCTTTGAAAGATTAAATAAAATCAATAAGCCCTTAGTTAATCTCATCAAAAAGAGGAAAGAAAAAATTCAAATACAAGCAATAAGGAATGAAAAGGGTGTAACTACTACAGGCCCAGTGGAAATTCAGAAGATTATCAATAGCTACTTTGAGAATCTTTACACTCACAGACTAGAAGCCACAGGCAAAATGGACAGATTCTTAGAAAGGTCCAAATTACCAAAACTGAATCAAGAAGATATAGCCACCCAACAACAACAGCCAATGAAATACAAAATGTAATAAAGAGCCTGCCAACAAAGAAAACTCCAGGTCCAGATGGATTCACAGCTGAATTCTACAAGAAATTCACAGAAGATATAATCCCCATACTCCTCAAACACTTCAATGAAATTGAAAAGGAAAGAGTTCTCCCAAAATCATTCCTGGAGGTAAGTATTATACTCATACCAAAATCAGGGAAAGATGCAACTAAAAAAGAGAACTACAGCCCAATCTCCCTCATGAACATTGATGCAAAAATCCTCTATAAAATCCTAGCAAATAGAATACAGCAAATCATCAAGAAGATCATACACCATGACCAGGTAGGATTCATTCCAGGGATACAAGGATGGTTCAATATTTGAAAATCTATAAATCTAATACACTATATCAATAGAGTGAAAACTAAAAACCACATGATTATCTCAATTGATGCAGAAAAGGCTTTTAACAAAGTCTAACACTCATTCTTGTTCAAAGTCCCACAGAAAATTGGAATAGAAGGCCTGTAATTCAATCTGATAAAAGCCATCTATGACAACCCAATGGCTAATATAATTCTAAATGGGGGAAAACTAAAATCTTTTACTCTCAAATCTGGTACAAGACAAGGATGTCCTCTATCAACCCTCCTATTCAATATAGTTCTGAAATCATTAGCTAGAGCCATTAGACAAGAGAAAGAAATAAAAGTAATAAGAATAGGTAAAGAAGAAGTTAAACTGTCATTATTTGAAGATGACATGATACTGTACTTGGAAGACCCAAAAAAACTCCAAGAAGATACTAGAACTGATAGACAAATTCAGTAGCACAGCAGGATACAAAGTCAATACCCAAAAGTCAATAGCATTCCTCTACACAGATAATAAACACACTGAGAAGGAAATTAGAGAAACAATACATTTTACAATAGCACCACGGAAAATGAATTGCCTTAAAATTAATCTAACTAAAGAAGTCAAAGATCTTTTCAAGGAAAATTACAGTACTCTGAAAAAAGAGATCATAGAGGATTTCAGACAAGGAAAAATATTCCCTACTTCTGGATAGGAAGAACCAACATCGTGAAGATGGCCATACTCCCAAAATTGTTTTACAGATTTAATGCAATCCTTATCAAACTACCACCAACATACCTCCCAGACCTAGAGAAATCATTCCTAAAATTTATTTGGAAGCAGAAAAGACCTAGGATAGTAAAGGCAATCCTGGCCAACAAAGATGAGGCAGGAGGCATTACAATTCCTGACTTGAAATTATACTACAAAGCTACTGTGATAAAATCAGCATGGTATTGGCAATGAAATAGACCTGAGAATCAATGGAATAGACTAGAAGAGGCAGAGGCCTCTAGAAACACACTCAGCCACCTGACCTTTGACAAAGGGGCCAAACACGCTTATTGGAAGAAAGACAGTCTCTTTAACAAATGGTACTGGAATATTTGCCTCTCTACATGCTGAAACTAAAACTTGACCCAGGTCTATCACCATACACTAAACTAAAGTCAAAATAGATTAAAGAAGTGAACATTAAAACAGAAACATTAAATCTCCTGGAAGAGAAAGTAGGAGGGACTCTTGAAGACATAGGGATAGGCAAAGAGCTCATGAACAAAAATCAAATCACACGGGAAATACTTGAAAGAATTAACAACTGGGATCACCTCTTGAGAAGTTTTTGCACATCAAAAGAAATTACCAACAAAGTGAAAAGACAATACACAAATTTCGAAAAAAATCTTACCTAATAAGCACTCAGAAAAAGGTCTGCTGTCTAGAATTTATAGAGAACTAAAGAATATTAGGGTCCCAAAATTTAAAGACCCAATCCAGAAATGAGCATCTGAGATGAACACACACTTCTCAGAGGATGAAATTAAAGAAGCAAATAAATATATGAAAAAATGTTGCTCATCACTAGCCATCCATGAAATGCAAATTAAAACAACTCCGAGATACCATCTCACCCCAGAAAGAATGGCTATCATAAAGAAATCAACCAACAATAAATGTTGGAGAGGCTGTGGGGAAAAAGGAACCCTTCTCCACTGCTGGTGGGAATGTAGACTGGTGCAACCGTTATGGAAATAAGTGTGGAGACTCCTTAGAAAAGTTGGACTGGAAATCCTATTTCAACCAGCTATTCCTCTACTGGGAATTTTCCCAGAGGATCTGAAAACATCACATCATAGTGATATATGTGTGCCTATGTTTATAGCAGCACAATTTGTGATAGCCAAATCTTGGAAACAACCAATATGTCCATCAC
>NW_004524580.1:28936896-28954000 GCF_000260255.1 Octodon degus | reverse complement strand
TAACCACTAGGAAGAATGTATGCAATGTGTTAATTATTGAAACTGTCCTACCAATTTGGTTTGAAACTGTCTCATTGCTATTTGTTTCTCAATAACATTAAGTAAAATAAAACCTGAACAAAATAAATGCAAATAAAATTAAACAGCACATTTCAAAAATCAAAAAAAAAACTACTTTCTTTGTAGATCTGAAAAAAAAGAAAGAAATCAAGTCAAAAAAAGAAAAGAAAAAAGTAAATCAAATCTATTAAAACTGCTAAAAAAAAAAAAGAAAAGAAAAGAAAAAAGAAATCAACCAACAACAAATATTGAAGAGGCTGTGGGAAGGGAACCCTTCTCACTATTAGTAGGAGTATAGACTAGTGCAACCATTATGGAAATCAGTGTGGAGATTCCTTAAAAAACTAGGACTAGAAATCCCATTCAAACTTGCTATCCTCCTACTGAGAATTTTCCCAAAGGAACTGAAAGCGTCATATCATAGTGATATATGTGTACCTACGTTTATAGCAGCACAATTTGTGATATCCAGGTCTTGGAAACAACCAAGATGCCCATCACATGTGGAATGGTTGAAAAAGATGTGGTATTTTTATACAATGGAGTATTACTCGGCTATAAAAAATGATAAACTTGAAGCCTTCATATTTAAGTGGATGCCACTTGAAGATATACTTATAAGTGAGATAAACCAGATCCACATGTGTAAATATCATATTGTCTCCCTAGTATAAGAGCTCAAAAGAGGAATTACATATAGAAAGGTAAAACACAAATAAAAGGAATGCGAGAACTTGAGGATTGGACAATGAGGAGTGGGCAAGGAGAAAAGCTGTGAAACAGAACAGGGACAAAGCCATGCATTTGTATGCACGAGAGGGTGGGGCAGTGATCCTGGGGGACATCAGCAGGTTTTTGAGACTCGCGTTTTCTGGTGGTATTTTCACCCTGACTAACTGTATATGCTGGTGCCTGTGAGCCAAGTGACTGCACTGAGGATGGCGATGTTTAATAGAGGGGTCATGCTTGGAGTACCTGCCATCCTGGTCTTCTAAAAATGTACTTCTTGTCATAACATACCAATTATTGCCATACTGTCTCTCAAGTAAAGGGTTTTTAATTTATTTTTATTTTTTTCTTTAAAAAAAGGGTAATAAATGAAAAAAAAGAGAGACACAAGAATAAGAAAAAAAAATGTCACAGGTCTGTCCTGTTACAATTCTATATATGGTTAGAATTCTAAATTTCTTTGTAAAAATATATAAATGCTTATTTCTAGTTTTTTTAACTATTTTTCTTTCATATTCTGTAAGGACTTAAAGTTCAACATATCAATATTTGATGGAAAATACCTATTCCATGATATGCCAAAGACGTTTGATATTTAGACAGATAGGGTAAACTGAACTGCATATATTGTAGGTTAATAATAAGCTTCTCTTCTGGAAGATTAACAACCTAAGTTAGCAGATCAAAATTGGAGAAAAGGAGGGGCTGTGAGGTCAGCCAACATTTTGGCCCTAGCCTTTCAAGGTCAGTGAAGGCTCGGAACATAGGAGAACCCGTGCTGTAATATCATGTAATTCAGTTGTGCTCCAAATTTTCTGATCAAGAAGATTATGGAGCCACAGAGGAATGTGATCGATGATGTATAGTGTGCCTGGGGAGAGTCACATGGAGACAAAAAAACATTCTCTCAGGCTTTCACAGAGAGCAAATTGGTCAAGCAATGGCCATGACTCATCCTCATAGCTGACACTGACAAAGGATCTACAAAGTGCGGTACAGGGCTACAGGATAAATCCTGAGGGTACTTGACTGACCTTATGAGATACAAAAGTTACATTTCTTGTTATATAGGTCTTGCTTTGTCTTAGTCTTAACCATCCAGCAGAAAAGTATAAAAATGAGGTATATAAAATAAAGCCATATTAATACGATGAGCTGTAAAAAGCTCAAGTCAATAACTTCTGATGATAACCCACTAATATAGACTGCTAGACAGTGTTGGACTGTTTTGCTGAATTCAAACACCTATAGTATTTAGATGCCAATAGAATACCCACCTTTGACAGGACTAAACAAAAAAAAAAAGAGGATACAAAGGAAATATCATTTTGTATTTATACATACAAAATAGTTAGGATAGATATACAGCTACTTTTGCTTAATTCAATGAGAAGAAAAAGGTATACATATACTAACACTGTTTGGACAGGATATCCTGTCTGCTTCTTGTACTATGGATAACCACTAAGAAGATAACAATGTACAATGTATTGATTATCGAAACTGTCCTATTAATCAGCTTTGAAACTGTCTCATTCATATTTGTTTCTTAATAAAATAAAAATAAAAAGAATAAATTTTTAAAAATAGAATATGTAAAGATCTAAAAATTCAATTCCCTAAACTTAAAGAGCCAATAAGAAAAACGGGCATCAGAAATGAAGAAATAAACATGAAGAAATATAAACAGCAAATAAGTATATGAAACAGTGTTCAATATCAGTGGCCATTTGAGAAATGCTAATTGAAACAATGCTGAGATTCCATCTCACCCCAGAAAGAATGACTGTCATCAAGAAACCAACCATAACAAATATCAGGGTGTCTATGGGGAGAAAAGAACCCTACCCCATTGTCGGTGGGAGCATAAACTGATTCCTCAAATCAGTTTGCATATTCCTCGAAAAACTAAAATAGAAATTCCATTTGACCCAACTATCATTGCCTTTCTACATATCTTCCCAAAAGAGTTAAAGATATCATATCAGAATGATGTACGCATACCCATGTTTGTAGCAGCACAACTCATAATAACTAAATCTTGGAAACAGCCCATGTGTCCATCTACAGATGAATGGATTTTTTTAATGTGGTATTTTTACACAATGGAGTACTACTCTGCCATAATGAAGGATACACTTGAGTCGTTTGTAGGAAAACAGGTGCCCCTTGAGGCCACGACATGAGGTGAAGTAACTCAGACACAGCTTAAATATCACATGGTTTGTCTTGTATGAAAAACTCAATATATATAAAGTACAAAATATAATACTGATTATAGGTAAAAAGAGAAAGAAAAAGTGTCATAATCCAGCACAGATTATGTATCCAAAAGTATACCATGACTTAGTACAATTGTCTTATATGTTTTGTATGTTCTTTGGCCTGCTGGTCTGGTTTTCAATCTGTGTATATGATAATAACTTTATAAGGTCTCATAATAGGTAAATGAATCTGATGCTGGAAAAATGGGTGGGTGGATTGAAAAGTGCTTTGTGCAGGGACCAATCCTCTATGTGAGTGCAGTCACTATGTGCTGCAAACATGTATTAATAAAAGTAAAAAAAAAGAGAGAGATGGCCACGTGCCACACTGGCCCTACCCCCAGGGGTGCTGAGTTGCCACCAAGTCCAAGGATAGTGGTGCACACCTGTAATCCCAGCGCTGCTGGGGAGGCTTAATGTAGGGGGATCACTACAAGTCTGAGCTGCATAATGAGACCTTGTAACAAATACAAAAAGAGAGACAGACAGACAGACAGACAGACAGACAGACAGACAGACATAGTGACAGTGAGAGACAGAGAGAGACTGACCAGGAGGGCTAGGTATGGTAACACATACCTGAAATCCCAACAACACTTCAGGAGGCTGAGACAGAAAACTCAAGTTTAAGCCCTGCCCAGGAAGCTTGGATATTTAGAGAATCCCTGTCTCAAAACAAAAAATTGCTGCATATATCACTCAGCGCTGAGAAGCGCTGGCTTCAATCCCCAGGACTGTGACCAAAACAGAACAAAAGGAAGAAAAATGAGAGGTAACAGCAGAATTTCCCAAACAGCAAGGTTTCAATGATACAAGTTCCCTCTGACTTAACCCTCACTCAGAAGAAAAAAATTACCTGATACTATCGGGTTATTCTTCTCTTGTGCTGTGTTTTTGTCCTTGCTAAGGAAAGTAACTTTGAAATGGCCCATCTGCTTTTGGCTCTCTATTTCTGTGGTGTAGCCTCCCTCTGTCCACAAAACCCAACCTCTTCTACTCAACCCATTTGGAACAAAGATTCTATTTTATGAAAGGAACCATTACAGACTCCAGAATCTAAAATAAAATCAATTAACATCTTTAAAACTGTTGTAATTTTGCCCTTTGATATTTCTTACTTTGTAAATAATACTTACCCTTGTAAATACTTGCCTGTGTTGGATGTTTATCTTGTCTAGACAAGATTATGAGCGCTAGTGGCAGTGACCTGGCTATCTCTGGCAGCTCTGGGACCTCTACTAGGGAAAGCCCAGCCCTGTAAACTAATAGTAGCTGAATGAAGTTACTGTCCTATCAGTTACTATCTTCTCTTGAGCTATGAATAAGAAAACTCATAGTGGGAAGGAAGCTAGCAGCATGAAAGGAAATTCCATACCCCAAAATCCAATGCTAAGGAAGATTTTGGGGAAATAAAATACCTTCCATGAAAATGGATTAAATCACATCTTTCTAAACTGGATCTGACCCTCTAGGAAAGACTCTTCCAGTGTCTTCTAGGGTTGGTTTTAAGTTACACTAAACTATGTATGTGAAGGGACTTTGTAAGCTATAAAGGGTTACACAAATGCCAACTATTACTGCTTTCACCATGTCCGGAATGACAGTGCCCTTTTCTTAACCTCATAATTCCTCAAACCAATAAAGCAAGAGCTCCAGGCCAGATGGTAAGAAAGAACGATAGGTCTGACTCTGTAGGAGAAGGTGGACTTCTGTCAAAAGCCAAATACCTTTTGAGGGAGAGGAGATAGTCTGGTTTAGGTGACGAAAATGCAAATCTGTAACAGGGAGGGTCAAAAATAGCCAACAACAGTGTTGTGCTGAGTGCCTTCGGCGTGCCACTGCTGCACGAGGTATCCTGTACCCGTGACTCCACTCAACCCTTCTTCAACCTGACGATGCATTGCCAATATTATTTCCATTTTAGAGGTAAAAACAAGGCTCAGGAAGGGAGAGTTAATTGGCTGATGTCACACGGATATAAGGGACAGGTGGGCTGGACAGGAACTCAGGTTGTGGGACTCCAAACTCCGTACTCTATAATAATTGAGTTCTGTCTCAACACGAAAATGGCCAGGAATTATCCACGTTAAGTATTATTTCATTGGTAAAAGTACATCCTAATCTAAACTGTCCTTCTTCCCTGTGCATCAAAGACTTTCTCATCCTTTCAGACAGGGATCCAATCTCGTTTTTCATCATAGTTCCCAGTAGGATGCTTAGCCCGTATTACTGCTGTCCTGGGACACACAGCATGTCTCTGTCCCTTGTGTGCGCCCCAGGCAGGACAGATAGGCCTCAATGACCACTGGTGGCATGGGGTGGGACAGTAACAGATGGGAGGTAGGAAAGAGTCCCCAGTCCTCATTAGTCCTAAGAATTTAAGTCTTGTTTTCCTCTTCTGCCTGCATGTTCCCAAGCATAAAACCACAAGATGTGATGTTTTCTAGAGTTCCCTTCTCACACCTGTATGTTTTGAGATTAAGAACTGATTAGCCCCAAACCTGTGGTTACTTCTGATAACATTTCTCCTCAGTGTTCTTTGAAACAAGGCCACTCCTTAGCTGGGAAAGGCAATAAGGCCTGTGACTTTGATCAGCTAACTTCCCTGGAGAAGCAAACCGCTTTAAGTCAGCCCTTCTAGTGCTGTAAAAACACACAAAGAATAGGGAGTGGCTGGTTGTCATTCTCAGTTTTGCTGTCAAATCAAAATGAAAGGCCTTACATACAAACCATCCAAAGAGACGAAGGGTCAAGGATTAGAAAAAGCTCAGTAGTAGGGCAGAAAAGCTCGTGAGCTGCCAACAAAAGGCCAGAGATGGTTTCTATGGGAGGCCAAAGATGTAAAAGACATCGCAGATACACATGCAATTCCAAACCAGGACACTAGTGAGTATTTCACACCAAATTACTATCTGCATTTATTATTATCAATGTTTAGAGTAGAGAAAAATGTAAATAAAAACATTCACAGAAATAAAGACTTTTATATGCAGTGTATTATTTGTTGAAACTGTACTTTCGATTTGATTTGAAACTGTCTCATTGCTATATGTTTATCAATAAAACTTTGAAAAGAAAAAAAAAAAAAGAAATAAAGACTTCTTTCTCTCCTTAGTGAAGAATACAAATTAGCTTGTCTTAGGAAACGCATGTTAGGTTGAAAAGCCAGACAAAGATCTAAAAATGAGGGAAGAGAGAGAAAAGGAGAAGAGGGTTAAAAAGAATTAAGATATTTAATTAGAATCTCAGCAGACTAAGGACTAAAGCACCTGCTTAGGAAGACACAGGGATCAGGGTTCAATCCCTGGCATGCTGTGCCAGCCCTGCCCCCACAGTGCACTGAGACAGTGATTGAGACTGGGATTACAGGGCATGGTGGCATGTGCCTGTAATCCTAGCACTTGGGAGGCTGAAAACAGGAGGATCACTATGAGTCCGATCTGTGTAGGGACAACCCTGTACTAAAATACATTAAAAAAAAAAAAAAAAAGATATGTTAAGTCCATACACCAACTCCCTAAGATGAATGGAGGCACAGGTACTGCAAGCATGTATTTATGCAAAATAAGTAAACATTAAAAAAAGAAAAGTCAGACAGGCTGGTAAAGAGCCAGAACAAGATGGCGGCTGAGTAAGATCTTCCAGTGAGGCCTCCCCACACACACACCAATTTGAACACTTATTCATGTACCAAAGCACCTTCCACAACAGCTAAGAAGGCCAGCTAAACTACATCAGGAAATGGTAAGGAGGCTTAAAGAAGAAGAAAGAGTTAACATTGTCAAGAATAGATTATTTAATAAAGCAAAAAATAATAAAGGCAGCATTAGGCATCAGGTTGAAAGCAGATGTCATAGGGTTGTCCTGGCCATATGGACAAAGACTGTGCAGTGAGAACTCACAGAAGATTTCTGCAAAGAAAAGGATTTTGGCTCCCGGGTGAAGAATCTGAACTTCAACAAAGCAGAATGATCTACTTCAGCTATGGCAGTAACCAGAATTAAAGGGCTATATTGTCCCCATCACTGCCAATCAGTCCCCAAAGAAGAGGAAATATACCTCCTTAGAATAAATATGAGGCATTGAGTTAACAGTCATGAGTCTATTCTTAACTTACCACAAAAAGAAGTTGTGGCCAGTCGGCTTCTCTCTAAGGGTGGAGCCCACTTACTCCACATCCCGTGGCAGGCTGGGTAAGTCACACCCTGGCAGAAGAAAGCAGCATCAATTATTAAACTTAACTCCAGCTTTTCTCTTGTCTAAAATGTAAATGCTCCTCCTTCACCCAGGCTATAATATAAAAATCCAGTACATGCACACAGCTATCAATTGCAGTTATGTCCCCCACCAACTCCTTATGTTTAAACCTACCACAGTGTGATGGTGTTTGAAAATGGGCCTTGGGAGGTGACCAGTGAGTGCGAGCAAAGTCCTCACGAACAGGGTCAGGGCCCTTTCACGAAACCCCCCAGACAGCACCTTCCCTTGCTGCCACATAGGGCACAGAGATGACAATCTAGGCACCAAGTCACTGTCCTTCCCTACACTCCGAATCTGTCAGCCCCAGGACCTTGGTTCTCCCAGCCTCAGGACGACAAGAGATAAATTTCTGTTGTTTATGGTATTCTTTTAAGGAAGCCCCAACAGACTAAAAGAGATTCAAAATAGGATAATTCAGCTATGTGGGTGCACAGCATAGGTCCTGAAATTCAGATAGAGTTCAAATGCAAGTGTGGCGGGGAATCAGAAAGGAATTTTTGTACTTGTACATTATTAAAGAACATCAGCAGAGAAGGCAGCTTGTACATCGTTCTACTTCATCTCATTGCAGACGCGGAATCTGAGGCTCAGAGTCATTTCAGGCAAGTCTTGGTGGAGACACAGCGCTAATGTCGTAGATTTTCCACCACACCAGCATTTCTGAGAGCCTAGTCTATATCTCTCCAATGAGACCAAGATGGATCTGAGATGTTCCACACTCTTAGTTATGTGTGTATATGTGTGTGTGTGTGTGTGTGTGTGTATATATATATATATATATATATTTCATATACTTTATGCACAAGTGAAACTTGCACATCAGATCCATGGTCTCAAAGATTCTGGTGTTTACAGTGAGGATGGTTTTGAGTTTTGTTTTTTAGGGAAGTTGATCAAGGGAAAAACAATAAGCAAATAGTAACACATGTTGTATGTGGACTAACAAAACGTTGGTGGTTAGAGGTGACTGTCGGAGTTTGGGGATGGCATTCTACACCAGCAGTCGGCATGCGATGACCCAGTCAGACACACCATCTGGTTTTTTTACAGTCTGAAAGGTTTTTACAGCTTAAAGTGGTCTGAAGAAGCATCAATATAAAATATCATTTCGGGGGCACATCAAAATCATATGAAATTCAAATTTCAGCATAGAAAAGCTGTCCTTAGAACACAGCCAAAGACTGGGTGTGGTGTTGCGGGCCTATAATCCCAGCTCTTGGAAGAAGAAGAAGAAGGAGAAGGAGAAGGAGAAGGAGAAGGAGAAGGAGAAGGAGAAGGAGAAGGAGAAGGAGAAGGAGAAGGAGGAGAAGGAGAAGGAGAAGGAGAAGGAGAAGGAGAAGGAGGAGAAGGAGAAGGAGAAGGAGAAGGAGAAGGAGAAGGAGAAGGAGAAGGAGAAGGAGAAGAAGAAGGAGAAGAAGAAGGAGAAGAAGAAGTCGACGACGACAGCCAGGCCTGTGTGTTTGCCCGTTGTCTGTGGCTGCTTCTGCAGTGGAGTGGCAGCCCTGAGTACTTGCAGCAGCTATTGCAGGGCAGCAGAGCCCAGAATATTTACCTCTGGGTTCTATGTTCCACTTACTCTTCTGGCTGACTAAATCTTCCCATTGACCCACATGCTCAGAAATGTACATATTCTTAATAAATTCATTTAAATTGCCTTCGCTAAAAGAAAAAGGCTTTGCTATGGGGGCTGGTAAGTTTGAGAGTCAGCTTTATGCTCTGTTAAAATAAAGCTGTTTGTATTCGATCACATCTAAGATCTTATGGAAGGAGTATCCCTTTATTATATTTAAATGTGAAATCACACAGGCATTTTAATTAAAATATTCACAATGTTATTTAATTAAAATAGCCATCACCAGAGAACTGAGATGGCAGGACAAGCTGGAGACAGGAAAACAGCAAGAGGGGTTTTCTTCAGAAGTAGGATTTTCTAAAAAGCCATGCTGTCTCTAGAACGTGGAAAACTGAGGAAAGTGTCTCTCCTACCTCCACTAGACCTTGCAAAATTCTCACGCCCATGACGCAGCCGTAGTGCACTCTGGCTGCAGAAGGGATGAACATGTTCAACGTCGATGTTAAGAAGATGGCGGCCCCAAAGACCCTAGGAGACCAAAGCGCTGTGTTATTGGGCAGGTTGGTGACAGAGAGGTGATCATTGAAACATCAATAATGGGTCTAGTAGGTCATGAAGAACCTTATGAACATTAAGAGAAATTAGTCCACTGAAAAAGACAGTGTGCTGGGCTCTGATGCACCCCAAGCTAGCCTCCGAGGCTGCTTTGATGCCCCAGCTCTGGGCCATGGACTAACTATTGCCACAGCAATGGAAGCACGGTGATGTCCCGCCTGGATGACGTTCTAGAAAGCTGCAGAATAACTGGGTTGAGGTCCCACCCAAGTGGCCCTTCCAAGTATGACTTCTACATCTTTGGGGTTTTGCTTCCTGCTGCCCATACTGCTCTCGGTCTACCACAAGGAATCCTGATTATCTAGGAAGAGTCGGATGGCCCAGAGCTAGCCAAGCACAAGCCACACAGCCCTTGTTTGAGCATCCTATTCCCTGCCATGCTAATACTACTCACCTTTCTCCCCTGCTTGGCCCAGAGCATCCTGGGAAAAAGCAGCAAGCAACATTCCCTGCCTTTCTCCTGCATGTTGACTACACATCAACCCTTATTGCATGCTGGGAAATCATGTTATGTGTGATTTCTTTTTAAAGCAGAGATGTAAGCAGTACCCAAGGGGACCAGAGCAGCCAACATCTGATCACATTTTAAAAGAATAAAATAAGCAAATAACAATAAACAAAATATACAGATTAGACAAGAACATACATAAAAGACCATCATGTTCATACATATTTGGATATTATGGTAGTGGCTTTCAAATTTTTTGACATTGACCCTTAAAATATGTGCCTATTACAGCCCAGTCTATCCACATACCTGCAAATCAAGTTTCAAAATCCAGAACTTACCCTTACATTCAGTGCACTCAGATGTTTTCTATTCTGTTTTATTACAATCTCTTCTGTTGCTCTCTTTGTTTCAAAAATGGTTCATTGGCAAATCACTCTATTGATTTCACAACCGTCTAATAATGTGCACTTCAGAGTCTGAGAAACGCTACTCTACAAAGTGGAATCTACCCCGAGAAAGATTGATGTAAAGTCATGTGAGAGGCAAATGCCTTGGAAAGGACCTGAAATTACTCAGTGCGCACCTTCTCTGGTACATGACCCATTCTACCACATCTCCCCCAAGTGGCCACCCACTTGCGGTTGAATGCCTCTGACAACAGAGAACTCACTGCTTACAAAAAGAGCCCATTCTGCTCTTGGACACTTAATTGCTTACACACCTCCCATGGCGTCTCAAGAGTGTTAAACACATATCGTACAAGCTGCAGATAGGCCCTTCATGCACACGAGGCAGAATATTTATGGTTGAATGTGATATTAACACAAATACAGGGGATCACACGATGTCACTAGTCAAAGCACAATTTAATCTAGTGATCCATTTCACGGATTAGGAGACTGAGGCCCAGGGAAGAAGAGGTGTGACTTCCAGCAGAGGTAGCTCTGTGAGCCAGTGCGGGGTCAGATTCCATTTCTCCTCAGTTAATTGCTCTTTTTTTTAAACCATGGAATCCCTTTGCAATGATACTGGGGTAGAAAAGTAAACCAAAAGATCTCTGAAGATCTCTTTGGGATCAGGGCCTCTGAGTGGCACTGCCTGGTTGCTTCTGGTTTTCTTTCTGCACCCCAAACTGAGAACCAGCGGCGCAGGTTTCATGAAGGTACCAAGTCGCCGTGCGACTGGCGTAGCACTCAGAACACGTCCGCGGACCTTACCTGTTAGCAGCGAACTTGTTTGAAATGAAGCCACCTGGGATTTGCGTCACAATATAACCCCAGAAAAAAGACCCATGGATAAGGCCCACCGTCTCCGGGTCCCAGTTAAACTGCGCTATCTGCAAACAAGAAATCAGATACGGTTGTGCTCGGAAGAAAACAACGGCCCCCCGTCTTTCACTGCTGACCCCACAAACCGAACACCCCACGATGTTCCTTTTCTCCTCCTCTTGTCAATACATTTCTGGAAGGCATTTTGCCTGCACAGGATACCAGAGTCCCTGCTTGACGAAGTCAACTTCTAGTGAGAGAAGGGAGTGACAAGCGCAGAGTTATATGTAAAAGGTAAGACGCCAGAGACGGGCGCGAGGGAGAATAAAGCAACTTGCAAAGAAAACAACAAAAAGTTCTAGGGATTCTAGGTTATTTGCTGTATCATTCAGGTATCAGTTCATGATCGCATAAAAGGAATCCAGCCCCTGTGGTGCTGGGAATGAAACCCCTCCGTCAGCGTTAGGCAACTGCTCAGCCACCAGGCTGCTCCGGCAGCCCCAATTCCTGTTTCCTTCTCTTTTTTTAAGAGAATAAAAAACCGTTAAAAAAAAAAAAAAAAAAAGTAGAAATCAAGGGTCTGCCCCTTAGCTCAGTTCTTTAAGTGGCTGCTTCAACAAAGCAGTCAGGCTCAGGCTGTGGTTCGATCCCCACAACTCAAGCCAGCCAAACCTGCCCTGAAGGCATTCGGAGCAAAAAAAAAAAAAAAGAAAGAAAGAAATCATACAGAATTTCACTAAACAAAATGATAGGAATTCAACAATGGTGGTTGCGTTGTATATTTTTGTCTTCAAGCTAGTTGTTCAGATTATTAGATATAAGCATGCAAAATTGGTCAAAAAAATTAAAAAGAAGAAAAAAAGGTAAGCATCAACTGCTCCTTTCAAAAGACCAGTAGAACTCAACTGTAGATTTTCCAAGCTACGTGTGCACACACATGCGTATTTCCTTCCCTTCCTTCTCTCTTTTCTCCTTTTGCTCACTCCAGTCGTTCCTTCCCTCAGAGCAGACTCTTTCCCTCTCGCAGTATTTATTGCACCTTCTGGATTTTCTTTCCTCGTCTAGGATCTTACACAATCCAAACAAGCACAGCCTGTCTGCCCCATCCTGCTGCTAATCGTCACTCACGTCACCGTTCTCTTGTAGGTGATGGTGTCTGTCGCTCACAGAAATGATACCTGACGAGGGACATTTAGGGCAGCTGGGCAGGGACTTTCCTCATCATCTGAGACCCTTCAAATCATAAAGGCAGACTAGAGACTTGACCAGACAGTTCTCCAACGGAAGACATGCAAATCGCAACAGCTATCCGGAGAGATGTCCCCAGTTCCCAACCCTCAGGGAAATGCAAGCCAAAACCACACGAGACGTTACCTCACACTTGTTAGGGTAGCCACTGTCCACAAAGTAAATAATTGCAACAAGTATTGGTGGAAGTGGGGGGAAAGCGGGACCCTCATATGCTATGGGTGGCAACGGAGGGTGGTGCTGTCAGTATGGAAAACGACACAGCAGAGCCTCGAAAGACTAAAACTAGAACTAAAAATACAATTCAGTGATCACACTTCTGGGTATTTACCCAGAAGAACTGATATCAGGATCTTGGAGATATCTACTTAGTTATCTTCACTGATTATTCACCACAAGCAACAGCTGGAAACCACCCGGAAGTCCACTGACTGATGGATTAAAAAAATGCAGCGTGCACGCTGAATGGAACACTCGCCAGCCTTTAAAGGAAAAGGGAATTCTGCAACATGCAACAGGTAGATGAGCCTGGGGGACACTAAGCCAAGGGAAAGAAGCAGCCACACAAATGCAGTTAACGCAGGTCCGCTTACGTGGAGTCTCTAAAACATGGCATTCACAGATCCCAGAGTGGACTGGTGCTTGTCCAAGATGACAGGGAGAGCAAGTGGGGTTGTTCGGTGGGCAGAACGCTTTAGTAAAACAATGAATAAGCTCTAGAGATACACGGTACAACCTCGTACTTATAACCAAAGAGCTGTTGTACATCTTAAGCTGTGTCCCTAGTGTTGCTGTCATGTTAAGCATTTTCCTATGGGGATTTGAATCTAAAATTCACTCCCACCCCGCCATCTGAAGAGTGTGGCAGGTGACTGGATATTTTTTTTTTCAAGCTTAATTCTTTTATTTTTTATTTTTTTTCTTTTCAAAGTTTATTGATAAACATATAGCAATGAGACAGTTTCAAATCAAATCGAAAGTACAGTTTCAACAAATAATACACTGCATATATTCTTCTTAGTGGTTAATAAGCTACTGCACTGCAGATGGTAATTTGTAATAGTGGTTTCATATTGGGAGTGCCTGTCATTGTGGTATTCTGAACACGGGCTACTTGTCATGACATGCCAGTTACTGCTAAGATGTCTCTCGGGTAGGTGGATGTTCAAGAAGAAGGGGGTGGTGAATGAAAGCAAGAGACAGGAAAAGGAATACTGTGGGACAGTCCTGCTTCAAGGTTGTATAAGGTGACTGGATATTGAGGCACTGCGCTCACCAGGGACTGATTCACTGCTGAGCTCAGAGCTGAATGCGCAGCGGGAGGGGGCGTCTGGCCAGAGGTGACGGCCGTGGCCTGGGGAAGCAGCTTTCTCCCAGCGTGGTCCACCCTTCTCTCTCTGGCTTCCAGGCCATCCTCCAGGCCATTCCCCAGTGCTGCTTCCATAAAACTCTCCTCCTTTAAATTACCAGCGTCTGGTAGTTTGCACCAGCAACAAGAAAGCTCACACATGTTGTTTTCTGTTTTGGTTTTGTTCTGTTGTATTTATTTTGTTTTCATGGTAATACTGGGAATTAAACCCAGGGCCTCCACTGAGCTAGACCTCCCACGCACCTCTCCCACCCCCTTTTTCTTGAGACAAGGTCCCTGCTAAGCTGCCTAGGTGAAACACAAGCTATCACTATCAAAGAGTAAAGCCTCCTTACTACAAGGAACGGCACCCACATCAAGTCTCTGCAAATGTAAATGCTGTCTTTGGAGAATAATTCTGTGCAGATGTGAAAAAGCCAGAGATCTGGAAAGGAGCTATCCTGGATGAACCAGCTGGGCTCTCAGCCAGGGACAAGAGTCCTTGGACAAGAGGAAGGCAGGGAGACCTGAGACAGGAGAGAGGACACACAGATAGGAGGAGGCCCTGCTTAGAGGCCTGAAGACGGAACCTAGGACCTCACCTATGGTAGGCTAGACTCTACCGCTGAGCCACATCCCTAGACATTTTTTTTTTTAAATTTTGAGACAGGGTCTTACTAAATTGCCTGAGCTGGACTCCAACTTGTGATCCTCCTTGCCTGGTCTCCTGAGTAGCTGGGGTGACAGGCTGTACTGCCACGCCCAGCTGCCTGCTGTGTGGCAACTCAACTTTCCTTTCTCCCTTCCTCCCTCCATCCCTTCCTTCTTTCCTTTCTTTTGCTCTTTGTACCAGGGTTGAAGCCAGGGTCCTAGTGCACGCTAAGTACACTGTCACTGAGGGACACTCCCCACTCTACCTTATAATTATTAAACTAAAAAGTAATTACCTATACATTAGCTAAAATCACCTTCATACTCCTTGCACGCCATATGCCACATATTGCTTATAAGACTGACCTATCCATACCTACTTCTCTCCTTTTGAAAATGAAGATTCTAAGCCAGGCATGGTGGCACACAAATGTAATCCCAGCAGTCCAGGAAGCAGAGACAGGAGAATCAAAAGTCCAAGCCTGGCTTAGACAGCTCAGTGACTGTCACGGTTTGTGTCTAGGTAGCTCCCAAAAGCCTCATGCAGTGATGGGGTGGCTTCTAGAGTTTGTGACTAATTCATGATCCGATGTTGGGATTATGGGTGTGAGAGATGCAGGGATTACAAGTATGAGCGCTGCCCCAGCCCTGGGGTGGACAGACTGAACGCATACAGTAGGCCTGCTCTCCACTGCCAGGGCTGCTGCTCCTCCTTTGTGGCTCTTGCTGTTCTCCTATTTTCCGCCACCATGAACTGCTGCCCTCTGCCACGTGCCACCCCGCTTTAGAGCCGGCTGGTTATGGACTGAAGCTTCTACAAACTGTGAGCTGAATAACCTTCCCTTCCTTCATTTGGGGTGTCAAGATTTTGTCCCAGCAACAAGAGAAAACTAACTAAGACAGTGATTTAGCAAAAGCCTGTCTCATAATAAAAATGAAAAGAAGGGGATGAACAGTGACTCAGTACAAAAACCTTGGATCCAATCCTAGGACCAATAAATAAATAAGTAAATCTGAAGTGTCTAGTTTTCCTAAATAGGCATAAATGTCAGGCAGTCTTTGTAGACTGCTCAGTTGATACCTAAATTTTCTTCTACTTAGGCAAGAAATGGCCTGCCAAACATTGAAGTTGCACTAGAGCCTCCTCTTCCTGAGGCCAGAGAGAGGCATGTAGAGCATCCTTTGGGCCCCCAGCCAGTTCCTCTAAGACTCCAGACGGCACAGCCGTCGATACCGGGCACGCACGCCAGCACCCTTCCTGGGCTTGATCGAAATGCCACTCTGCGCACCTCAAAGCAGACTCTGCTGACCTGGCCTGTCTTTTCAGGCAACAAACAAATGCAGAAACAGCATCTCATTTTGATCCCAGCCTTGGCAGGCAAGGTTTAATTAGCCGGCCACGCTCACAAAAGGCTGAAGGCATACGCATGGTACACATCTGCAGCCTTGCCAGCGTACTTCACTCCTGGTGTTAAAACGCATCCTGTGCTCTTCCAGCTGTATCCCAGCCCCCTACACGTGACAGCATAACTGCCCGGGGCAGACTCAGCTTGTGGCATCAGACAGCCTGGTTAGAACAGTCTCCATGGTGCTATCCTCCACTGGAGAATAAGCTTAGTTTAAAAAAGAACAAAAGCATTCAGGCCAGTGAAAGACCTCTTTTTAGTGGACCAGCTTGGCAGGAGACCATTCCAGGTGATGCCAACAGATGTGGCATGAACGACTACATCCTGCCATCGCGCCGGGCCAGGAGGTACTGCCCCGGAGAGTCACGTGGGACACGGGGCCCTGCAGGCGCCACATTGCCCAGTACTTTTTCAAGATGTAGCCTGCCAAGCAGTGATTTCCCAGGTACCAGCTTAGAAGATTCTGGTCTCTGGGTATGGGTAGGAATCCAAGAACTGTCAGATGCTTCTCTGCAAATGAACAGATTTTTTTTTCTTTTTTTTGGCGGAACCGGGGATTGAACTCAGGTCCTTGGGCTTGCCAGGGAAGCGCTTATTCCACTGAGCCATAGATTTTTTTTTTTTTTAATGAACAGATTTTCACAGGAGTCTTTCCAGAGCATGTGTTCAATCCAGTAAAATATAATATCATAAGGTGACCAAAATACATGATAAATGCTTAAATTTTTAAAATTTGTTAGAGTTGGCTGGGAGATAGCTCAGCAATCTAAGCACCTGCCTGGCAAGCGCAAGGAACTGGGTTCAATCTCCATGCTGTACCAGTCCCAGAACCCAGGCACACCATACCAGCCACCGAGACCTGGCATGGTGCCGCACGCCTGTAATCCTGGTACTGGGGAGACTGAAACAGGAGGATCACTATGAGTCCAAGCTGTGTAGGGAGACCTTGTACCAAATAAAGAAATAAATACAAACATTTTTAAAAATTGTTACAGTAAAAGATCCATTGCCCTTAATCCTCCCCTGGTTACCCCTTGAGCATGCTCAGGCCACCATTCCTGCCACCTTCTGGAGCAGCTGGAAGTCCCCTTTCTTGAGTATCTTTATGAGGTGCAATTTTTTTTAAAAAATACAAATGTCGGGGCTGGAGAGATGGCTCAGTGGTCTAAAGCACCTACTTAGAACAAGCTTAGCAAAAGCATCAGGGACCGCGGTTCAATCCCCCAGCACC
>NW_004524580.1:28933216-28936771 GCF_000260255.1 Octodon degus | reverse complement strand
CTCTCTCAAATAAATAAATAAATAAAATTAAAAAAAAAAATACAAATGTCATGCAGAGGGGAGGCAGGCTTGTAAGTCATTACGACGTGTCCTGGCTCACCTAGGCCATGGGGTCTGGTGCTGTGCACCTCTGGCTCTTCCCCAGCGTCACAATGGCCAGGACAGGCAAACATTTTGACTCAATTCAGGACATTCGGGCAGCCACGACAGTGTGAATAAAGACATGCAAGAGGGCTTCCAGAACTGTGCCAGAAGTGGCAAGAATGGGGGGATCAGAGTTTGAAGCAAGGGGGAGTATTGTGAGGGGAATTAATGGCAATGTGCCTTTTACTATAATAAGATTTTTTAATTCATATTTCACCATAATGTTCCTATGCCCCTTATATCTTTGCTGGATTCCACTGGGGACACGCTTTTGCTTGCCTTTTCTCTCCCGTAACCTCAGGACTTCTTTTGATCTTATGTAAGGCCTAAGCTACATGGTAAGTTTCCAGGGACTCCTGAGATTGGGTTATTGAATCCTACTGGGTATGCATACTGACACCTCCTCTCTTTCCTCACTTCAGCCTGGCCTCTCCATGGCATAACTCTGGCTCTCCTGAAGGCCACCCACGAGTCCCCACATGGTCACCAGGCCCCTTGTGTCCTGTGCTGCCTCTATCTCTCAGTGCACTACTTCCATACTGAGAGATCGGGAGTCTACGGATGGACTCCTGTGGGTCTGCGAACCCGAGTGAACAGAAGTCAGCACCTGTATTTCCACTGACTACAAGCTCAAATCTAGCATTTTCTGCAAACATGAGTATAGACAACAAGCTGGAGCAGAATGATAGGTACCTGTGATTCTGTCGCTATGGTAATCATAAATACATTCAAACCATAGGGTAGTTGTTCCCAGTATCATAAGCATCCTGCCACTGAGATACATCTTCAGCCCTACAGAAATTTTTAGATCCATTGCTAGATTTTTGTCATCTGCTGTGTTAATTAAAAAGCCAATATGTTTCTGGCTGTGGTGGCACATGCCTATAATTGCAGCACTTAGGAGGCTGAGGCAGGAGGATTGCTACAAGTTCTAAGACCAGACTGGGGTACATCGTGAGTTCAGAGCCAGCCTGAACTACACAAGGTGTTGTCTCTTGAGGCTGGGGAGATAGCTCAGTAGAAAAAGTGCTTGCCTGGCAAGCGCAAGGGCCTGAGTTGAATCCTCAGTTCAAAAAAAAAAAGATGTTGTCTCAAAAACATACAAATAAAACAGTAGCCCATAGGTTACTATATTATACATTTCATTTTTAAATACTTTAGTATCTGTATTTTTTATTTCTTTTTTATTTTATTTATGTATTTGGTACAGGGTCTCACTATGCAGCTCGGACTCATAATAATCCTTCTGTCTCAGCCTCCCCAGTGCTGGGATTACAGGGGTGCATCACCATGTTGTCTCGGTAGCCAGCTCAGTGTGCCCAGGTAGTGGGGCCAGCACAGCATATAGTGCCAGGGATTGGATCCCCATCCCTGCGCTTGCCTAGACAGGTGTTTAGTCCACTGAGCTATCTCATTGGCCCCAATATCTGTATCATATTCAGCTTTTTTTATAGTTCCTCATTTTCATGTTAAGAATTGAAAATCTTTTGGACAAAGTATTAATAAATTAGCACCAGGTTACCAGAAGTGCTCGTGGTACAGAAAAGTAGTGTTCCTGCCGCACTCCTTACATGAGTTCTCTCTCTCCCTTACAGCTTATACATGATGTTCCTGTCTCTTCATTCTTACCGTACCCCATAATCACTCTCTTCATCTGGCCCAGCTATCACTTTCTCTGAGAATTCTCTCAGTGTAATGAAGTTGGGACTAGACCCTCCCCTGGATGAGCCCAAGGCCCCTTATACCCCCCCCAGGGTAGCACCCTGGGCCCCAAATTGTCCTCATTCACTCAATGTCCCCATGAGGACAAGGGCCTGGTCTGTGTGGCTGACCATTCTGTGCCCATGGTCACACACAGGGTCCAGCAAGTGGACTGTAGTAGCCTCACGTAGCAAAGCACTTCACAACTACATATGGGAAAAACTGTCTTAGAGTGATACTGACCTGAACTTCTGGTTTTCCGTCCACATACACAGTGCTATTGTTGACCATTTCCACAATGGCAACGCCAAGGTTGCACCGAATCCCGAAGGAGATGCAGAAGCCCAGTCCACTCATGATGGCGATGAGGTAGCGCTTAGGGACCCCGCAGCAGTGGCAGTCACAGAGCGGGCGGCCAGGCCTGGCCGTGGGCACAGGCCTCCCTTCCTCATTCAGCTCGATGTTATCTTCCTCCTCATTGGTCCCATCGATTTTTCTACATTGACAAAAGAAGGAACAGAGAAGAAAAGCCAGGATTAGAGAAAACAAATGTGTACTAAGCAAAAAGAGAAAGTACACATACTAAGAAAAAAGTATGATGTGGCTAGCATTTTTACAAATTATCGTCATTGGGCCGGCCAAATAGCTCAGCAGACTAAAGCACCTGCAAGCAGGCACAGAGGCAGAGGGTTCGATCCCCAGACCTGCTGTGCAGGCCCCACCCTGGGGCGTGCTGAGACAGCGACTGAGACTGGGCATGGTGGCACACGCATGTAATCCCAGCTCTTGGAAGGCTGTAAACTAGTAGATCACTACAAGTCTAGTGAGACCCTGAATACCCTGTAAACCCTTCCCTAAAATGCAAAAAAAAAATCATCATTATTAGAGGTAGAGGTTAAAAATGATCAAAATGTGTTCACAACTACATATGGGGAAAAACTCCATGCACAAATTTGCCAAAATTAATTCATTAACCTATATAACTAATATTCACTAATCAAAATAAACAATCCTAAAAATTGCCATGATCATCATCACTAAAGTCAAATCTAGGGCTGGGGAGATTGCTCGGTGCCATAAGTGCCTGCCTGGCAAGCACAAGGTCCCGAGTTCAACCCCCAGTACCGCATGCTGTGCTGATCCTGGAACTCCAGGCATGCTGAGCTGTGCAGGCCCCAGAACTGGGCGGGATGGCACATGCCTGCAATCGCAGTGCTAGGAAGGCTGAGACGGGAGGATCACTATGAGTCTGAACTGCATAGCAAGTCCCTGTATCAAAAACATCATCATGAGACCCAGTCCTAGCCCAGGTCCGGTGAGTGTGCAGAGAGCTTCCTGCTACTCTGCGCCGGCGGGACCAGTCCCAGCCCAGGTGCAGAGTGGGTCAGAACCTCTCCCAGTCCCTTGGGCCGCCACCCACCACTCCAAAGTGCTTCCCCCACCCCGCCCACTGAGTAGGAATTTTTGCCCCGTCCCGGAGCCCCCAGACCCAGTCCTAGCCCAGGTCTCATGAGTGTGTGCAGAGAGCTTCCTCTTCCTCCTACTTCACCTTGCCCCCTCCAGGCACAGCTCAGTCCTGGCATACATGCCTGAGGTGTAATCCTGCAGCTGCAATCCCTGCAGGGGAGAGTGTACAGGATAGATCCAACCAGCTAGTCCAGGAGCAGAACATCTCGCCACAGGGGCACAACAGGTTCACCCTTAAGGGCA
>NW_004524580.1:28867308-28926960 GCF_000260255.1 Octodon degus | reverse complement strand
ATATATGCAGTGTATTATTTGTTGAAACTGTACTTCCGATTTGATTTGAAACTGTCTCATTGCTATCTGTTTATCAATAAAACTTTGAAAAAAAATCATCATCATCATCATCATCATAATTAATAATAATAAAAAATAAAGTCAAATCTTGTGGCTAAAATTACTGATGTTATAGAAAAATACACAACCCCATGAGGCAGAGAGTGTTGTCATGGCGTTTAGTAGACTTGAGGTGGCGGGCGAGCTCAAGCTCAGTGTCTGTGTCCTCAGAGCTGGTGCTGTGCTGAGCTCTTGCTAAAAGGTTAAGGAGTCATTACATTGCATGACCCAGCTAACTGCTGCACTTGACCTTAGTTTTAGGGTCACCCTTTGCTTGCTTGAAAGATGGATAAGAAAAAAAAATGTGGGTTCTTACTTTTCTTCTCTTTCTTTCTTTTTCTTTCTTTTTTTTTTTTTTTTTTTTTTTTGGTATTTTAGTAAGGGCCTATGGGTCTACAGGGTCTCACTACGTAGATTGGACTCATAGTGATCTGCCTGTGTTCAGCCTCCCAAGAGCTGGGATTACAAGTGCACACCACTGCGCCCAGTCTCAACTGCCAACTCGGCATGCCCCAGGGGCAGGACCTGCATAGCACGCTGGGGATCGAACCCCGGCCCTGTGTCTGCCTAACCTTTCTTCTTTTTCTAAGTATTAATTTTAAAAACTCTTGGGTCTTTTTCTAACATAGTAGGAGGAAGGAAGTATATTTACTATCACAATACACAGGGTTAGGGTTAGGGTTAGAGTTCTTCTAAGAAAGTGAGCCCCTGGCCAACTTTATCCAAATGGTGAGATTATTCACTGACTTCCACAGGTTCAGAAGATGGAATGTCCATTGCGGCGAAGTCCCCCTCTTCTTTAACAAGAAGAATAAGTGGACCCACAGAATAGGGCTGGTTATGTCTCCTCTCACATCCCTAATCTTCCTGAGGGTGTCACCCTGACCCCATTGATGTCCAAGTAAGAAAAAATAAAGCTGACCAGTTTTAATGAATGTTAAAATCAATACAAACTGCTAGTGCAGTAGTTAATGGAAGAGATCAAAACACAGATAGATTGTTCAGCAACCTGTACAGAAGACAATCTTGGCAGCTTCTTATGACAAGGTGTGCAGCATACGGGCGTGAGGAGAAAACATGCAGAATTCACTTCCGCTCATCCAATATGCCCTCTCAGCACTCCAGCCACCATGCTAAGTGCCAGGGAAGGACAGTGGATGTGACACCTTTTCTGTCCTCAGGTTCGTGAGGAAGACAGACACCCATACAAGCAGACAAATTTACTGGACAATGCAGATTTCACTGAAATCCAAGCAAAGAGCAATCCAAAACAGGGTAAAGAGCTATCTATAACAAAGTTCCAGACACTGGTCAGCTTAAGCAAGAAAGAAATGTTTGCCTACAGTTCTGGAGACCAGAAATCCAACACCGCAGTGACAGCAGAGCTGGTTTCCTCCAAAGTGTCTGCCCTCGGCTTGCAGGTGGCCACCCTGTAACTTTCCCCTGTGTCCAAATTTCCCCTTACAGCTACAGCATCCCCTAATGACCACACTGTAGCTTAATTATCTGACTTCAAATGCAACCATTCTCTGTAAGTACAGGGGATTAGATCTTTTTTTTTTTTTTTTTTTTTTTTTTCCAGAACCGGGGATTGAACTCATACCCTTGCACTTGCCAGGGAAGTGCTTATTCTACTGAGCCATCTCCCTGGCCCTGGATTATATCCTCAAAGCACAAGATGGGAGGAGGGGATATGGACTTGTCCCGTAGCAGTCTCTATCCAAAGCAGACTAATCAAGATAGCTCAAAGGGTTGTTGGCAATGGACGCATGTGAGTTAGTGCAGAGCCCAGAGCAGGAAGGAGCTGTTAACCAGTTCACAGGTTCCCCTGAGTGTCACTCAGGCACATGCCATTTCAACCACTCGGTTCTCACTTGCATCTGGGCTACACTTGAAGGTCTACGTATTTCTTTCATTTCAATTATTTTCTGCATACTTTTTATTTAGAATGTTGTATTTGCCTTTGATGTTTGTTTCTAATGGAATATAACAATAAGTTTTAAGTTTGCTTTTTTTTTTACTACTTTCAGTTTATGCTATTTATAAAAATAACCTATGATGTTATGCTACAATCTATAGAAATCCTTATCATAAGCACAGCAGACATAATTTTTATACTTCTTCAGAATTCAGTGATATTCTTTTACAATACAAAATGAACATTTTTTGGATGCTGAGACCAAACAAGAAGGAAGTACCAAAAGATTTGCAAAACAAAAACTGAAAAAGGATGAAATATTAACATATCAGAGAGAAAATGTCTGTGTCATGAAATGTGAACACAAAAAAGATGAATCTTTATTGTCTACTATTCATTGTACAGAAGTGGCATACTTTAAAAAAGAAATTAAACTTTAAAACTTCTAGTCATGGTCAGTGGTTATAATAATTCTATGGGTGGTGTTGACAGAACTGACTGACATCTAAAGAGTTATCCTGTAATCAAAAAGTGAGGAAAAATGTAATAAAATATTTATGCACCTTCAGGACAATAATTATAGAATTCATTTGTTCTTTATCCAAATAAAAGGGGGTTCAAAAAGTCATTTACAGGGGGACGGGGAGATGGCTCAGTGGAATAAGCACTTCCCTTGGAAGAGCAAGGGTCAGAGTTCAATCCCCGCGTCTGCCCAAATAAATAAATAAATTAATTAATTTAAAAAAAAGTCATTTACTAAAAATAAATATTTAAAAAAAAAAGGGGGGCTGGAGAGATGGCTCAGTGGTCTAAAGCACCTACTTGAAACAAGCTTGGCAAAGCACAGGGACCGCGGTTCGATCCCCAGCACCACATGCCAGCCAGCCCTGCCCCCTGGTGGGCTGAGCTGGCCACACACACACACAATAAATAAATGTAATAAATAAAAATAAATATTTAAAAAAAAAAAAGTCATTTACAACTTAGATTTGTCTAAAAGACCAAATATTTGAAAGATACAAGATAGCAAAGCACCAACCTGGACATCCATCATTGCTGTCTTCAGCTTACGTTTTATGGGCAGACCCTCCAGTGACTTTTTACCACCCACAGGAAACAGGAAAGGCCATCATGATTGTGTACAGTGTGTTGTTCAAAGAATGACAATAATGCAAAAAGTATTCAGAAAGAGACTAGATGCCGCTGTGCAGATTGTAATGTTGCATCGTGTACTGAATCTCTTAAGATAAACCATACACAGAAGTTATTGAATAAATTTGATTTCATGTCATATTATCTTATAAAAATTAACAAAAATATGCAATTTTTGGTCATCAGGTACTTAAATAATTGGACAAGTCAGCAGTTAATTCATGGTATACTGCTATTGCCATTTCTGTAATTATTACCAGTCATAAGCTCAGCATCTATATGCATACAGGCACTGTCAACAGCGAGTCATAAAGATGAATGCTTTTAGGCACTGTGGGGCATTGAGGGGTTTAATTAACGATAGCCCCAAAAGGAAGGAACTAAAAAGGGGAAAAAAAAACAGTAGAAGGAAAACATGGGGGTAAAAAATAATCCCAACTACTGCACACTCCACATGGCTTCAGCATCGGTGTGGGGGCCTTGCTTTGTGTGGGCTGCTTTCGGCCAAGGCCAGCACTGCGGGGACATGAATGAAGCGGCCCCTTTTCTCCTTGAGGCAGAACTCCAAGAACCTCCACTGGCCTTGGCAAATGCCCTGCACTGTGGTGGAGCCTGAAAGCCACCCCCCTCCGCCACCTTTCCCCTGCCTGCCCTCTCTCCCGCCCAGGCAGCTGCAGTCTAAGGCCCCTGGCCTGGGTATCTGATCCTGTCCTGCTCCTCCCTGCAGCATTAGCAGCCTCCCTGCCCTGCGTCACCCTAGATGTCCTGAGACTCTGTCAGGAACAGTTCAGCAGTTCGTGTGGTGAGAGAAGGAGGGGGAAGTATTGAGGGGAGGGCAGGCACCTGAAGAAAGGAAGTAGGGGCTGCGGGACCCGTGCCACCGGCCCTGACACCACCTGTCTGGGCCTCCGCCCAGGTAGAGACTGGCTGTAGGGAGCTTCGGAAAGGAGTGGGGCTGAGGTCTGGACTCCCTGGTTGAAAGTGACAGCTGAAGTAGGGACCGTGGGGTCAAGAGCCAGTGTGGACTGATGCCCTGAGCCGTCTGAGGGTCTTCTCCCCAAGCCGGGGCTGCAGGTGAGCAGCACCAAAGCTCACTGGAATTTCGTTGGCACCAGACAAGGGCCTGAGTCAGGCTCCTTTTGTCTTACAAACATTAAAATAGAGGAAAGGCTGAGGAGAGTGTTACCTGTCAGGTGTGAGGCCCTGGCCCTGGGTTCGATCCACAGCACCACAAAATAATAACAGTAACAGCATTTTAAAATAAACAACAATAGCAGGACATCTCTTGCACAAACAGCTCAGAGAGGAAGGCGGAGAGCCGCCTCACACCACGTCTTGTAATCACTTTGTGCAGATAACCCACGTGTGATCGGCAGCGCTGCCACTTCTACACCACCCGTGTGACTCTGGACAACTAAGGTGGCCTTTTGGAACCTCACGTTTCCTCGTCTAGGCAGCAAATATCACCTTTATCTCATAGAGCTACCGTTAACAGCAAATAAAACTACAATACAAAGGGTAAAATATCACCACAAATAAATGAGGAGGCGTTCACTAAAAGTTGGGGTTTGCCCCATGTCTGGTGTTTCCTGTGTTGGATTTGCTTTTCGTTTCTGTGTGCTGGGGATCACACCCGGGGCTTTCGGCACACAAGGCACTTTCCTGACCACTGAGCTCCGCCCGCAGCTACCCGAGGGTCTCATACGTTGCCTGGTTAAAACAGTCAGCGCACTTCGAGTTAGAGGATTTCGCTCTCATCAACCAAGAGGTGGTGAGTGAATGGTTTTGATTTGCATCCAGGAATGAATGCTCTCCCGCTTCATAGGAGTGTGAGCGTGCTGAGGGCAAGACTCATCTGTAGTGCCAGGATGCAAGGAACCTTCATCCGACTGTGATGGGTGGGTCAATGCCAAAACATCTGGCTGAGTGTGATCGGTGGGTCAATACCAAAATTGTTCCTGGAGTACTTAGAGACAGGGCAGGGTCTTGTTATCCTTGCCCAAATAAAAAGGATGGCAGAGGAGGAAGTTATTTAAATAAGGGAGAAAGAAAAATTCCTTTCTTAGAAAGTGGAGAACCTCAATTACCCATAACAGCTGCTTACCCTGTTCATTTTTCTCGCCATGTTTGCCTGTGGTCAGTCCTTTAGATCAGGCAATCTTCATTCTTTCCAGGGTGACAGCCATCATTGTTATCCCTCCAAATTTAGAAAGTTGCAGATTGTGGGCTGCCGCCCTTCACACAAAAGGAAGGCTTGTGGCCTGCTGTTCTCTGACACAATTGTCCAGCAAGCATGGGTCTAATTGCTTAAGATGCGCTTCCTCGCCTTGAAGTGCTTACAGAGCTACTGACTTACAGTCCAGTGCTTCATCAACTGTGGAGAAGGCTGGGCTTTGTTTTATAGGTAATAAGGCCGACAGAGCACAAACAGGGAGAATTTGCAGATAATTGTATATGTGTTAAAGTCCATTCACTTGCAAGTCATATTTGTTAGGGGACTCCCAGGGAAAATGGGGTGAAATCCTACTCCTTCAGACTGCTGTAAGTATAAAGGAGTTAATATATATTAAAAATAAAAACAGTAAACCTCAGAGTGCCACAAGTGGAGGAGGTAGTCAACTTCTCGATTTTCTTCCTTCTTCAGGTAGGATAGCAATGACTGTGCAAAGAATACAATTTTGGGGTAAATGTGACCCTTTCTAAAGGCAAGTTAAATATTGTGTTTGCTAGGGCAGCTGAGACAAAATGCCACAGACTGGGAGCTTTCTCAGTCTGGAGGCCGGAAAGTAAGATCAAGGCCTCAGCAGCCTTGGCAGGCTTGGCCACTGCGTGGGCGAGCATACAGCCACCCGCTCGTTGCCTTGGAGCATGAGCACCCCCACATTTCCCCTTCTTGTAAGGACAGCGACCATCAGCAGTCATGTCAGGTCAGGGCCCACTCTAGCATCCAGCAGGGTTGCACGGGCTTTGGCTCTTAGCCTGTGCCATTCCTGCCTTCCTCCTGGTAACTCTGTCCTTTCTTCTTCCTTCATTCAAGCAGAATCCAAGATCCTGCCTGAGCAGGAAGTAAGACAGACAGTAGGAAAAACAGACTGTCTGTTAATTCCAAAAGCTCCAGCCACAGGGAACAAGTGGATGGTCCCCTAGCCATGTCTGACCCATAGACATATTTTGTCTATGTGATATAATGTCTGTATAGAGAGGTTTTTTTTTAATTTGGGTTAATTGATAGAGTTTAAAAATCAAAAGGCAAACTTAGGTTTTTAGCTTATTTTGAAAAACCTGAAGACTTTGAATTATTAGACCCACACCACCACCTCTGGTCACCATGGTCACCATCACAGTGAGCTCAGCTGCTGCTTAACATGGTGCTCAGACTGTTACTCTAAAGAAAAATCAACAAACGTATATAGTAGACAACCATTGTTTGTGGCTGTCAGTAGCTTAACTGCCTCGTGGAGATAATCAGTCTTACCAGGACAGCAGAGAAAGCTACTGTTCCCAGGCTCTCTTGCAGATGCAGTGTGGCGTGAGAGGTGGACTCTGCTAGATCAAAAACACGTGAACAAGACACAGCTGCAGAAAAAGCAAGTGCACCCAGTCTGCAGGGGAAATGGCTGGGGACATGGTGCCCGGTACAGTGCGCAGCGGCTGTTCCTCTGGGGCTGACTTGGGATTTCCAAGACATACAATCGAGGCTTAAGAGCAGGCCGGGGAGGCAGCTCTGCCTTACCCAGGACATCATGGGATGACGTAATGTGTGCCTGCTGCCCTTCTTCCTGGTCCTCCCAGGAATGGGAGTGCTTCCTAATGAGCCTTCCTAAACTTCATGCCACCTTACCTAAAGTGGGGCCTGTCGTTGCAACTGAGATCTTTGAAGGATAACAGTATACTTCTTTAGAGAAGTGAAGGTCATTTCTGTGCATCAATATATAAAATATATATCACATAAAATGTGTATCTATGTATATAGATATTATACATTTTTATATAATTATACATTATAAAAATGTATAATATATATACATTATATATTATACATCATATATCATCATATATCATATTACCTTATACTTTCAAGACTGAGAAGGTAGTTCAATAGCAGAACACATGCTTGGCATGAGCGGTAGGTTCAGTTGCCAGCACTAGAAAAAAAAATGGATTTCCAGGCCAGAAGAAAATGAGACATAGTTAAAGGAGAAAATATAAGGGGATTAAAAGCTTTTATGTCCTGGGCCCTACCTCTTGGGCTGCCCCTTGGTGTGGGGAGTCCTTGGAAGCAGACCCCAATCATAAGATCAGAAGCAGACCTCAGAGGCAAGAGCTTCAGCCAGATCGCGTACTAGCTGGCTGGCAATGAGGACCTGCTCGCTGGTGGCAAGGGTACTAGTCATGGCTTCCAATGCTCTTTAGGATTGGTTTCACCTTCTCTTCTGGCCATGAGAATAACAATTAGAATTGAACCCCAGCATGGATTAGATAAGGCATGTCTGGGCCTACCAGTGAGGGCAGGACCTAACACAGCAAGAAACAGGACGCATGCCCAGAGATGGATCTCGAATGTGCTGGATCTGGAAGAGGTGGGGAAAGTCATATAAGGGCAATGCCTGCTTCATGTTAGATGTAGTTTGAGTATGTCCCTTTATGCTTGTGTGTTAAAATGTAATCCCCACTAGAAAGTATTCAGAGGGGGTAAACCTAATCTGACTCTGTGTTCAGAGGTGGTAACTGAACCCAAAGGTTTCTTCATGCTAATTCCACTTTGCTACTGAACTACACTTCCAGCCCTGAAGGTATAAATATAACATAGCACCTCATGTTTAGAAGATGATTAGAATTAGATAAAGTCATTAAGGAGGGTCCCGGATGATTGAGTAGCTTTATAAGAGGGATCAGAAGACACGCATGTGCACAGAGAAAGGAGAGAGAGAGAGAGAGAGAGAGAGAGAGAGAGAGAGAGAGCAGGATTTATCAATATAGAGAGATGGATTGGTTCGTGCCCTCCAAAAACACATGTTGAAGCTTTTAACCCCAAATACCTGTGAATGTGACCTTACTTGGAAATGTGGTCTTTGCAAATGTAATCAAGTCAAAATCCAGTCATATTGGGTTAGAATGAACCCTAACCCAATGGCAGGGGGTCCTGTAAATAGAAGGGAATTTGAACCCAGAGGCACAGGGACACAGGGCGGAAGACCATGTGACAACAAGTGAGAGGTTTATTGGATGCATCTGCAAGCCAAGGTTTTCCAACAACCACCGGGATGTAGAAAGAGGCCGTTATGGAATCTTTGGGGCATCCACAGAGAGCATGGTCCAAAGACATTTGATTGTGGACTTCCAGCCTCCAGAATTGTAAGAGCATACATTGTTTTATGCCACCCACTCTATGGTACCATGTCACAGCAGGCCTATGAAACTAATGTAGGAGGCGCTGACCCATAACACAAGACTTAACATCCGGTACTGGCTAGGAAGATGGCCCTAACAGGCTCCTAAGGTGGCCCTTGGAAGCAGAAACAAAATCATAAGTCAAAAAGAAGCATGATTTTTTTTAAGGCAATTATGTACTAATTTCCAGGCATTGTATAACGCTCAGAGATACACGCTATGGCACCATAACTTTATTTGAAGAGTAACTTCAGGGCTTCTTGTAATTCCGTAAATGAAGAAGGTACTTCTTGGAAGTGACTTGACTGTCAGTGACTTCCCTCCTGAATAAATCCCTAGCGTGAGGACTTAGAGAAACAGAAGCATGATCTACTAGGCACAGTCACCTTCACTCCTGTAATTGATAATACTCATTCCAACAGAGAACACTCATCGTTACAAAAGCATCTTTTTCTTTCTTCCAGATTTGTATCCTGTTTTCTTCTGTTTAAAAAAAAAAAAGGAGGATATTTAATGAGCCTATTTATCATTCTATTTAATTTTCAATAATTTGTATAAAGATTTCAACCTAACCATAGAGATGAATTAGTGACAATCTGTTGTTCCTTTAACTTGAGTTTTAATTATCTTTATTTGGAATATAAAAATTAATGATTGTTATATTGTCATTGTTAATCATGCTCCTAATTTTTTTATTTTATTATTTTTTTTCTTTGGTGGCCTGCTCAGCCCAAACTGGGGGCAGGGCTGGTGCAGCATGTGGTGCTGGGGATCAAACCCCGGTTCCTGTGTGCTTGCATAAGCTTGCCTAAGCAGGCGCTTTAGATCACTGAGCTGTTTCATTGGCCCATTCATACTCCTAATTAATTAATTAAAAGCTCACTCACTCTCTAAAACCAATTGAGAGAGAGACAGAGGGGGCAAGGCAGGGGGAGGGAGAGGAGGGAGAGAGGAGAGAGATAGAGATAGAGACAAAGAGAGAGAGAGAGAGAGAGAGAGAGAGAGAGAGAGAGAGAGAGAGAGAGAGATTAAAACCGTTATAGAAGGTTACAGACCAAAGATCAGAATGCTCAAAGAAATTGACATGCAATAGTAGATTTAACACAGAAGCCTAAGGGAAAAAAAAAATCAAAGCGTAGGAAACCCACAAAATAACTGTATTCCTTGGAAGGCCTGTGGGATATTTGGACCTTTACTAAGGTAACAAGGACAGGGTGGTGACAGGGGATGCCAGGACTACAGAGGAGCTCAGAAGTGCCGGCCTCTCACTGCAGCTGTCAGCTGGAGACCAGCAGTAATGGGGATGACTGAACCTAGGCTGGCAGAGGACAGCACTCAGCCACAGGCGAGGGCTGCAGATGTATCATGACACTGAGATGGAGCAGAGCCCACTCACAGAGGACTGACGGAACTCAGTGCTCTTGGGGCAAAATGAACGGGCAGCCAGCAGAACACGGCTTACATACGGTCGGAGGAGATCAAGAACTGAGAGGTGTGCAGGCGAAGGCAGGCTATTCCAAGGAAAAGTTGTGGGGTTTTTTTTCCCTGGGTTTCTAAACCAGATTCTAAATGAGAAGCTGAAGGAAAATTTCTCTCTGTGACAAAGGAAGCTATCACACCACAGAAGGGAATATAGGAGTGGTTTTTCCAGTTCTTTCTCAAATGAACCTATGGCCTTTTGCTTGAATAACCATGGATTGCAAAAAGATTGCCTTGATTTTTTTTGAAAGCTATTGGATAAGGGAGCAAGGATGTTGGTACATGTGCTGCCGAGGTTCATGTTAGTATTCAAGGGTGCATGGCACCATCATTCTTGTTAGATTGGGGCTTGTGAAGTTCAAGCAATGATGGGCCTAGCACAGCCCCATCTCACAGTGGATCCATTTGCTCTGTGACATACCCAGGATCATTTCCTCAGGCAACTTCCACATGTATAATTAGAAGAAAAGCACTGATCATTTAAAAAAAAAAAAAACCTTTATCTTGCTTTTATTTTTAAGTTTATTTATTTATTGTGTGTGTGTGTGTGTGTGTGTGTGTGTGGCCAGCTCAGCCCACCTAGGGGCAGGGCTGGCTGGCATGTGGTGCTGGGGGATCGAACCGCGGTCCCTGTGCTTTGCTAAGTTTGTTCTAAGTAGGTGCTTTAGACCACTGAGCCATCTCACCAGCCCCTTGCTTTCTTAACTTACAGAATAAAAGCTAGGACACTAGACGAGGTCAAATGGAAAGTCCTTGAAGCCTCCATCCCTTAGGAAGATGACAAATCAAAAGTAGTATTAGAATATACTGAATGACAGAGATTAGTTCAATTTGCAGAGATGTAAAGGATGTGGGTGATAGTACTCCCCATTGGTCTCCGCTTGAATCACCAGTCTGGATCCCACCAACTGAACGGTTGGTCATGGATGACAGCAGACTACACACCTAGCTCCAGCCATCAGCTCGCCTCCCTAGACCTGGTGCATTCTGTCCATATCCATCAGGAAGGAGAATTAGACGTTCACGCTGCCGTGGCATGAATGCTAGCATGTATTCCTGGTCGTGTTCTCGCTCATACAACCAGAGATCCCCTGGCCTCAGAACATCGCATGACTCTATTATGCATAACACTTTGTACCTCTTGAGGGAGAGCTGACCAGTACCCTGGTACTGCAGCACAAGGCTCATGCTCCAGAGAATGAGGAGCGAGGGCTGTGAGGCTCCACAGGCCTGCCCCACTGGCACAGTTCACAGGAGCCCCGCGACTTGGCACATTCCAGAGCATTCCCTCAAAGGCAAAGGAAGTCATTGCACTTTGCACTGTTTACCACGCAGCAGGAAGCACAATGCTTGGTTCGAGTTTTGGAGGCAGTATCTCCCTCCCCTGGGAATATTATTCTAGCATATTGATTCCATGACATAAAAGGCTGCCAACTTCTGATGACATCCGAAAGCCAGCAGTAGTCTGTAGTATGTCCAGTCTTGTCACTGGGCCCGCGTAACGCACTATCCCTCCAGAACCAAAGGAATCTGAGTAGGTAAAGATGCCGTATGAGGTTTCTGGAAAAACCCAAGAGAAAATACAGCATAGATTCTGGAGCAAAGACATGCCATCGGCAGCAGAGCAGAGCTCCACATACAAAACACAGCTCTTAGCTCGTTGCTGAACCTTGGGGGAGATGGAGTATCTGACCATAGATGATCAAGACTAGCCACAACCACTGAGCATAAGACTGGCACTGCCAGATGCACCCCATCATAATGTACATCACAGGTGGTGCATTAAGGATCAAACACCAGCAGGACAAAGGGCACTGCCAAGCCTGTGCCCGAGGGCCTACAACTTCATTTCTCCACAACTCTTGTATGGATGCCTCTCTAGTTCATGCCTATGAACAAATGACAAGAAGAAAAATAATTACGCATGGCTCAGAGATGGCCAGATGGTAAGTTAGGACATGGACTGCAATGGCACTGCCACCCCACTCAAAGGTGGGTCTGAAGGAAAGTGACAAGGGAAAATCTTCCCAGTAGGGAGCACAGTCACCTGGTCATCCACTTTGAATGGAAAGGGAAACCTGAGGTAAGGATGCACATGGACTCGTAGGCAATGGTGACTGGCTTCCCTGGCAGGCCAGGACCTTAAAGAGTAGTACTGGACAACTTGGGAAGAAGGGGATGTGGGGGAGAGACACATGGACAACCCGTGAAGCAGGCACAAAGTGTGAGATCTTTAGGTTGCACGGGAGGCATGCTAGACAGTGTCCATCTGAAGAGGCGCTAAAAGGCCATGACGTGCTGATGGTACCCAGCATCTGTCCCTCACCACCGAGTGCTACAGCAGTGGACTCAGGAATGAAGCAACCATGGTAGCATGGATGGACGCTACGTACTGGCTCGCATTCACCATTGTTGAGCCCTGTGTGTGGCACAACTGTGGAAGAGAATAACCAGTTTTCTGGTGACAGACTATGTACATCAGACCTCTTCCATCATGCAAAGACCTCTCCTGTCATACAGTCCATCCTGACTGGAGCTGACACATAGTTGTCATGAGTTTTCCTTTCTAGCCTGTGAATCTAGGAAGGAATGAAGGGGTGGCCCCTTCCCAGTGTCACTACATGAAGATCCACAGAATATCAGACTTGCCAACATGGGTCTCCTGTTCTAACACCTCAGAGCAAGGAAGGTGGCCTAACAGTGGGTACGTGACCACTGACCCTCCCACACACTGCCTCCAGAAGATGGCAGCCGCTGGAATTGTGAAAGCCTTCGCTGAGACACCAACATGGAAGTGAACCTTGGTGAGAGCAGGGTGCTGTCCTTCAGGTTGTGACATGTTGTATAAGCCACCAGTTATATCATAATACTATGCCCCTAGGGGGAGCAATTCACCCATCTGAGAAACACAATATGACAGAAGGAGTAGCCCCTTTCCCATCATTCCAGGGAGCAGGATTCAATCCCAGGTCCCACACGCCATGCCAGTCCTGACCCTGTGGCACAATGAGCTGGCCACCAAGTTCAGGCATGGTGGCGCATGCCTGAAATCCCAGTGCTTGGGAGACTGAAAACAGGAGGATCACTACAAGTCTGAGCTGCAAGTGAGACCCTTTACCAAACACATGAATGAAAACAAACCAAAAAAAAAAAAAGACCAGTCTGGGATATAAAGTGAGCTGAGGGCTGGGGAGATGGCTCAGTGGTCTAAGGCACCTACTTGAAACAAGCTTGGCAAAGCACAGGGACCGCGGTTCGATCCCCAGCGCCGCATGCCAGCCGGCCCCGCCCCCTGGTGTGCTGAGCTGGCCACACACACACACAATAAATAAATGTAATAAATAAAAATAAATAAATATTAAAAAAAAAAAAAGTGAGCTGAAGGCCAGCCTGAGCTACATAACAAGACCCTGTCTAAAGAAAACAGGAAGGAAGGAAGGAAGGAAGGAAGGAAGGAAGGAAGGAAGGAAGAGGGCATAGACATTTGCAGCCACATGGATAGAACTGAAAGATACTATGTTATGTGAAATGCTGCCAGGCACAGAAGACAAGTACTACATGATCTTACTCCTATGTGTGTGCTTAAATGTTGCTTTCAGAGAGATAAAGAGTAAAATCGGGGCCCGTAGATGCTAAGAAGTGGGGAGAGACAGGTGAGAGAAGGAGCTGGACGGAGTACCTCATTAAAGTTAGGAAGAGGGGCTGGTGAGATGGCTCGGTGGTCTAAAGCACCTACTTAGAACAAACTTAGCAAAGCACAGGGACCGCGGTTCAATCCCCCAGCACCGCATGCCAGCCAGCCCCGCCCCCTGGTGGGCTGAGCTGGCCACACACACACACACACACATAAATAAATAAATAAAATTTAAAAAAATAAAAAATAAAAAAAAATAAAATAAATAAAGTTAGGAAGAGTGAGTTCTGACGCCCTACAGTGTGGTTCACAATAATTTGTTACTGCAGTTCACAATAATTTGTTAGATATGTTGTGAAGAACAACAGACAGGAATTCAACTGCTCCTAATACAAAGAAATGAAAAAAAAATAATGCAAAGAAATGATAAATGTTTAAGGACATGGGTGTGCTCATTTGACTGCAATCTACCATACACATGGATCAAACGAGCACAGTTTGCTTGGAAAATGTGAACGATTGTTGTGTACAAAAAAAGTAATATTAGCATAGACAGAAAACCAAAACCATGTCTGGTTTGAAATCAGCTTTGCCATTTCCAAGCTTAGGCGAGCAATTTTTTAAAAATCTTTTATGCATTTGTTTGGTACAGGGTCTTACTACACAGCTCAGCCTCACAGTAATCCTCCCGTCTCAGCCTCCCCAGCGCTGGGATTACAAGCGTGCACCACCACGCCCTGTCTGGGTAGCTGGCACAGCAGTACAGCATGTGGTACCGGGAATCGAACCCGGGTCCTTGTGCTTGGCAGGCACACACTTAGCCCGCCAAGCTCTCTCCCCCACCCTAGACGAGTAATTTAATCTCTTCCTACCTTGGTTTCCTCATCTATGCAGTCATAATTACAGTTGCCCCTTCTGAATGGTGTCAATGGAATTCAATGAGTTTACAGTGCCCAGGACATTGCCATTACTAATTCTTTATGCATGTGCAATCAGAGAACACGCACTGTCACTGAAGTGGAACAAGTCGGCGTACCAATTTCTGGACACTTATTTCCAAGTTTAGTGCTTCGGGTGTCATCTGGATGGTCCAATGTTAGACCATGAGTGGATCTTCCTTCTCCCTACCCTTGCTATTGTAATGGCTTTTATCAGCTCGTGTTTGCAGCCCAGAATGCCTGCATTCCTGGTGGTGAACCGGTGCATGTGTACAGCGCATCCCCTCCATCTCTTGCTCCCCTTCTGCAGAAGTTCCAGCTCCGTTTCCTATTATCTTGCTTTTCTCTGGTTCGCCCATTTATCACACTTGGAGTGCCTCATGGAAGAGAAACTATGCGATATTTAAGCTTGCGTGTCTGATCTGTTTCATTCAACCCTGATAAAATGTTATTGTGCCTTTGCTAATGGATTGTCCGCCTGCTGCTTGCGGCCGTCAACGCCTGGCTGGAATCAGCCCGCGCGTGAGCACGCAGGTTCTCCCGCGCAGCGGCGGCGCCCCTGACCCGAGCAGCACGGAGGATCACGTGGCCCGCAGAAGCCCCCTGAGGGGACGGCTGTGTCCCCTGTGCCGCAGCGCCGATTCCCTGCAAAGCTGCAGCATGGGGCTTCTACCTTCCAGGAGCCCCTTACAAAACTGAAAACAGTTCTTTGTGAGTTTTTTCCCCTCTCTTTTCACACTGGATTGTGGCCTGGTTTTATGTGAAAATCCCTAAGGTAAAGAGAAAAGGCCCGTCATAGCATAGTGGCATGAGCCCTGGTGAGGGAGGCACTTTGCACAGCATTTATCGTGGAGGCTGCCCTTCGCCTTTGGAGCCTCGGCCTCAGTTAACTATTTCCAGAGACCAAGAAAGCTAAGGATGGACTTGCATCCCTCTCCAGCAGCGTCTTTTCCTCCCTTCTTCTACCAATAACTTTCATCTAGAGATGACTGGAAAAAGAGGTTTGAGTCTGGCGTTTTTTTCTGAAGCCACTCCATAATTATGACAGCAATGGCAATATCGAGCATGCATTTACTATATTCTCTGACCCCAGCATTTTGCTGCCTTTTCTGTTCTCCTCTGGTGTAATTCTCAGCAAACCGAAGAGCCCTAGACACACAGCTCGTTTTAGGACTGAAGTCTCACAACTTGGAAATCTCTAATTTGGTAGCACCCCTAAGCAAACTGATCTGATAGAGATTTTCATGTGTCTCACCCAAGCAAACACAGCCAAGCCAACTCTTTAAACGTAAATTTGCTACTGGAAAAAAAAAATTTAATTTTTTTAAAAAAGCAGTTCAAGTTTCAAAAGACGATTTCTAAGTATTTTTCCCAAGCACTGTATAAACTGAGCAGTTAGGTGATTCTAATGGTGGCTGAGGTCCAAAGGCACAATTTTATTTCCGACTTTGCCAGACTCCTTCATCAGCCTTTGAATAAGCCAGTGAGGCCACCAGGCCCTCCTCTTGCATTTCTAATCAAGCACACGCCACCACAGTAACCTGTCACCTGGGGAGCTCTCAGCAGAAAGATAAAGCTTTTTAGAGACTGTCATTATACTTGTTTGGGCCGGATTATGCTGCTCTCACCGACCTAGGTTTCCTTCTACACATGATAATTCAGCAGAGCTGGTTGAAACCTTTCTGTGTTTAATTTCTGAAGTAATAAGGTGCCTGACTTCATTTTCTTCAATGAAAGCTCATCAAGAGTGGAATGGTGACAACTTCAACTCCAGCAAGAGCACAAGTGTCATAAAGACACAGAATCTCAGAAATATGCAAGACGCAGAATCTCAGAGAGAGTCCTAGATGGCCCAGAAAGACCCATTTTAAAGGCAAAAGTTTTTAAAATTCAAGAGATAACATAAAAAAAAAGGAGAAGCCAGGTGGTATATTCACTCATCAGGGTGAGAAATGATTATTAAAACACATAAAAAGCTATTCAAGTATATTTTTCACATTTATTTATGTAAAGGAGATAAAGGATCACTTTATCCTACCCATAAGGATTACTGATCAATTCTTCTCTAAAACCTGAGATGTTTATTATTGTGTATACAAAGTATAATAAATTAAAACATAACATCAAATCATTCATTTATGTCAAACTCTCCTGGCAGTAATAGTACATCTGACTTTTAAAATATTTATTTTGTCTTGGACTAAAACCTCACTTGCATAATAGTCCTGAACATTTCCCCACTGCTACCACATAAGATTTCTTGCTTTAAAAAGTAAAATATTTTTAAGTTATCTTCTTGAAACTACCATGCAACTAGTCTTCTCTTTGAAAACCAGTACATCAGGAGCCACTTTATATTTTATGACAAGCTTTAAAATGGCAAATATTTAATTTTCACTTACAGTGAAAACTAAAGTGAAAAGCTCTTAAAATTATTTCAACCCAAAGGACAATTGTGTTTCCTCACTACTACTGAATTTACATGAAATACTATCTCCTGAACTCTTGCCTAATTTTTTACCTGACACACCAGTGCACTGTCACCACGTAAGTGCTTACCCTGCTGGATAACCAAAGTACTTTCCTTAGTAACTTCCCAATAATTCTGATGAACCTTTTTTTTCTACTTCCATGCAGATTTTTGGCTCTGGAAGAGGTTACCAAAGCCAGCTAATCTCACCCATCCCCTCCTCATTAAAATAAGGTTTATAAAACAGCAGTCTCACACACTGGTATTGCGAGGCCACTCAGAAATCAGCCAAAAGTTTACATTTAAACTTTACCTTTGTAAAATGCCCAGTGAATCTCCCACTGCATTCTTCACGCCTTCCTTTCCAGGTTTCAGAATTTTCTCTTTCAAGGTATCAAATGCTTTAAAAGGCATTTTGAAGGGGGTAAGGGTACCTCCAAGCTGTTACCAGTAGCTCTCAGAAACTGTCATCTTTCCTCGTTTCCAGCATGGGCAGCCTTTGGTTGGTTCCCTTGATGACCACCTGGAAGTCAGTGCTCATGGAGAGAACTACTTAAAACCAAAAAGGAGACGATGCCCGGCCCCAGATTGTCCAGGAAGAGATAACCCTCTCCTCTCTCTCTCCACCAAAGAAAAAGAAGAAGCTGAAGGTTTTCTAGCTGCAGATTCAGCCCCTTTGAAAGCTCCCAGCCCAGCTCAGCAGCAGCCTGCGGCCGCTCTCCAAACAGCCACCCCGCAGACTGAGCACAGCGTCTTGCTTGCCCTGGCTGCAGCTGGAGAAGCTGTCGTGGGCTGCAGCCCACGAGGGGCCCAGATCAGCTCCAGAGTCTGCAGCTGAGCTCCCCGGCTGGCCTGTGGCTCTGAGTGATGCTTCCCCAGGTAACGCTAGAGCGAGCTGCACACCTGCCCCTCAGCTGGCTGCCTGGGCTTATTAATGGGCTCTCAGCCAGAGCAGGCGCTCAGAGTGAAGTTGATGAAACATTTACAAGTCCTTGCTTTTCTGAGGTCTGGTCCTGCAGGCAGGCTCTCAGCCGCCACTTCATGCTGTTCGTTCCACTCAGAGTAAACTACCGTTCAGCCAGTCACTGGCGCAGACGTGGGCCTCCAAGAACCACTTGCCATTGAGTAGCCTGATGCAAACCCCAGGCCAAGCCCACCTAGAAGACACTGGTTTGCTTCTCATCAATACAGCAGGCTTTCTAAAGAGGTGATGTAGATGTCACTAGGACCATGTAATAGAAGAGTTCTCAGTCAGTAACGGCACCTATTAGAGTTCCTCGCTGGCTCCTGTGTCCTTGACATAGAGAAGATCTGTCATCAAGGTACCCGAGGCCCCCGTGTGCTGGATGTGCTCAGCAAGCTGCCCGTTGCTCCTGGGGTTTGTGCAGGCAGTTGCCCACTGTCTGGGTCACTTCTGGATGTTCTTAGATCGTGCTGAGGCATCACCTGCTCATCAAAGGCCCCTAGACAAGGTACAGTGTCCCTCGGCACATCGCCTGCCCTCCACCGTACCAGGACCTGGCTGGTAATGGGTGGAACCTAGAAGCCTCTGGACTCACATTATGGGCTGCAGGATGAGGCCTCCACCAGTGATGTCACCAGGAAGAAATGGCCTTCATCTGTGCAGCTCTGGGGCTTCAACCTGGGACATGACTGAGGAACCACACACATTAGGCCCCTGGCTTTCCCGGGAGTCATTTCCACAGGACCAGTCACTGCTCTCCACGAGCCACAGTGCAGGTCCTTCTCTAAGACTTAGGTTACACCAGAAAACCCCCATGGGTACACAGGGCGAGGATCTACTGGACTTCTCTTTCTGTACGGTCCAAAGTGCTCTTCATATATTATCACAATCTTTCCACTGCTGCTTCGTGATTAGTTACTTATTTTCTCCAGTTCCATTTATTGGAAAATGAAGCAAAGAGAGGTTGGGCTTGTCTGAGATCACAGAACTAGTAAGTACCAGAGTCCAGCTGCAGATCCAAAAGCCCTCTCTGTTTGTCTGTCTGTCTGTCTCCCCCAGCTCTCTTCATTTTTCCCTTCTTCCCTTTCCTCTCTGCCATTCTCTCACACCCACACCACTGCAGCATATGCTGCTTGTCACATCATTCATTTATTTCAAGTGGACAGACTGGCAGCTCTCTGTAAATTTACCAAGTCATACAGCCAACATTATGGAGCAATTTTAGAACATTTCTGTCACCCCAATGAAGATCCCTCATATTTACTTTAAATCCCATCTACCACCTTCTATCCTGCCTCAGGTAACTGCTAGTCTATTTTCTTTGCCTTTTCTTCCCATTTTAGAGAAATAAAGTATATGATCTATGGTTTCTGGTGGAAATTTTTACTTTTGCATTTGTGCATATTTTGGTACTGGGCTTCTTTCATCTAGTGTAATGGGCCTGATGTCTGTTTAGGACCCAGCATGTATCAGCAGTCTGTTCCTCCCTTTTTTGCTACAGAATACTTCATTGTATGCACACACTACATATTGCCCCTCTATTGAAATATGGACGGACATTGATGTTATTTCCAATGTCTGGATAGTATGAATAAAACTGTTGTAAACATGTCCCTTTGGGGCTGGTGAGATGGCTCAGTAGTCCAAAGCACCTACTTAGAACAAGCTAAGCTTAGAAAAGCACAGGGACCGCGGTTCAATCCCCCAGCACCACATGCCAGCCAGCCCCGCCCCCTGGTGGGCTGAGCTGGCCACACACACACACACACACACACACAAATAAAAATAAATAAATAAATAAACATGTCCCTGCAAGTCTTTGTGTAGATGTATGTTTTTCATCTTCCCTTCCTAAATATCTAGGAGTGGAATTGCTGGTTCTTATGGAGCATGTATGCTTAACTTTTAAGAAGCTACCAAATTAGTTTTCAAAGTGGCTGTACTGTTTTACATTCCTACCGGCACGTATCAAGGCTCTCACTTTTCTGCATCCTTCTCAATATTTGTTTTCTGCCTTTTTCAGTATAACTAGTCAAGAGGCATGATAAGGGTTATCTTACTGTAGGCTTAATCTATATTTCTCTAGTAATTAATGACATGGATCATCTTTACAGAGGCTTGTTAGCCATCTAAATATCTTTTGGGGGATGAAATTTATATCTAAATATATTTTCCACATTTTAAAATGATTTTGTGTCTGTTTATTATCAAGGTATATTGACACGTATCCTGGATACATGTTCCAAAGATGTCTCGTGTTTATTGGAGATACATTTGGCAAAAATTCCTCCTCAGTCGGCTGTTTGCTATTTCATTCTTTTAATTTCGAAATAAATATTTTTCTTATTTTGATGAGATCCAATTAATTTTTCTTCTTTTATGAACTGTACTTCTGCATACCTAAGAATTCTTTGCCTAACCCAAAGCTGCAAAGGCTTTCTCCTACATGGGCTTCTAAGAAGTTTATTATCTCAGCACTTCTAGTTAAGTCTGGAGTCTATTTTGATTCAGTTTTATGCCTGGTGTGAGATAAATGTTGAGGTTCATCATGTGATGATCCAATTTTCTCAGCATCTTTTGTTAGAAACGCTATCCTTTCTCCAGTAAATTGTCTTGGCATCTTTGTCAAAAATCAATTGAACAAAAATATAAAGATTTATTTTGGGACTTTTATTTCTATTCAATTAATGTATATGTCTATTATTAGCCCAGTATCACACTATCTTGCTCCAGCTATACAGTAAGTTTTGAAGTTGAAAAATGGAAATTTTAACTTTTGTCTCTTTTAAAAAATTATTTGGGCTCTCTTAATAATCTTTTGGTTTTGTTTTTTTTTTTTTACTTGTTTTTTGGAGTTTTTTATTTTAAGGGAGGGTCTACAGGATGTTCAGGGTCTCACTACTAGATTGGACTCGTAGTGATCTGCCTGTTTACAGCCTCCCAAGAGCTGAGATTATAGGCGCACGCCACCAAGCCGTCTCAACTGCCATCTCAGCGCGCCCCAGGGGTGGGGCCAGCACGGCAGGCCCGGGGATCGAACCCTTGGCCCCTGTGCCTGCTTGCAGGCATTTTAATCCGCTGAGCTACTTGACTGGCCCTCTCCTAGATCTTTTGCATTTTGCATATAAATTTTAGGAACTGCTCATCCATTTCTACACACAAAAAAATCCTATCCGGCCCTGGGCTCTTACTTGTCTGATCACCCACTTGACAACACAACTTTTCAAGGCCCAAAAGGCCGAGGCCCCAGAAAGCCACACATTTAAATACTCTACCACGTCTTTATCTAGCTCCAAAAAGCGCTTTCATCTCTTGAAAGCAAATACAATCACAATAAAATATGATTAACAGGGCTACCGAACTAGCTCAGGGGACTAAAGTGCCTGCTTAGGCGAGCTTAGGCGAGCACAGGGACTGCGGCTAGATCACCAGCATCACCTGCTGCACCAGCCCCGCCCCAGGGTGGGCTAAGCCAGCCAGAGTGTGGGCGTCGCGACGCACGCCCGTAATTCTAGCACTGAGGAGGCTGAAAGCAGGAGGATCCTAAGTCCGGGCTGCATGGCAATGAGACCCTGCAACCAAATATCCTATCCATGTGTTAATCATAAGAATCTGCTGGTGAACCATCTAGTCGATGCTCAACCCCACATACCTTTATATTTCTTTTCTCTTCTGGCACACCGTGGAATGGTTGCTAGGCAAAGACTGCATCTGTCTCAAAGGGCCAGTGGCTGCCGAGGGTGCTGACCATTCCTACAATGTTTTGCCCTGGAAATACTCTTGGATCTACTAAGTGTCCTAGTAGTGACTAAGATGGCTCATGATAATATTTCTAGAGTATTTTGTTCCCAGATTTTACGAATTTAATATGCATTAACTTATTAATTCCCCACAATGACCCTGTGTTCATCATTATATCATCTACATATGAGAAAACTGAGGCACAGAGAAGTTAGATTACTTCCTTAAATTCATACAGCAAAGAAACTGCATAGTAAATGGTATATAGACCCAGGAAGTATGACAACAGAATATACACTTCTAACTTCTGAGAGCTGTCGCTAAGAGAGGCCTAAATCCAGGAGTGGTGGCACAGGCCTGTAATCCTAGCATTGTGGGAGTCAGAAGCAGGATTACAGGTTTAAGACAAACATGGGCAACTTAGTGTCTTAGTAAAACTTTGTTTCAAAATGAAACAAAGGGGGGAGGAAGGGAAGAAGGGAGGGAGGTAGGAAGGGAGAGAGGAGGAGAGGGGAGAGAGGGGGCAGAGAGAGAGGGGAGGGGGAGGGGGAGAGAGAGGGAGAAGGGAGAGGGGAGAGAGAGAAAGAGGGAGGGAGGGAGAGAGAGAGAGAGAGAACTGGAATGTGGTGCTAAGTCCATATGATCAAAGATAGATCCCTTCCTTCACGCTTGGGAGAAGATGGAGCTCTCAGGAGGCAGGGCCTAATGGAAAGTCTTTGGGTCATTGTGGGCAGACCCTTGAAGGAGATTAAAGAGCCCTGTTCCTTTCCTTTCTCCTTTCCTTTCCTTTCCTTCCCAACTATGACTAAATAGTTTTGGTCCCCTCTTTGCTTTTGCTGCGATGCACGGCCAGGGGCCCAAAACAATGTTGCCAAAAAATCATAGACTAAAATTTCTAAATCTATGAGCCAAGTAAACCTTTTGCTTTTATAAATTGAATATAGTAGGTATTTGTTAGACCACTCGAAAGCTAACACTATCAGACTTCACCGATCTGAGGCTCACTTCACTCATCCATTCATTCCTTTTCGTAAGGGTCTTCTAGATGGCAGGGATTTTTTAGGCAATGGTGATACAGATTGGACTTCGATGTCTTCCTTAAAGAAACAAATAAACAGGCGATGAATGAGTCCACCACAGAGTATTAAGTGCCGAAATAGAGGCTGATAGGAATACAAGCAAGAATGCCAACCCCACCCTACAGATGGGTGGAAAGGAGGGCTACCCCGATGAGGGAGGGAGACAGAAACCTGTGAGAACAAAGACAAGCATGAGCGACCTTGGAATTCAGAGAAGCTTGCTTAGTGTCTGACGGTTGGGTGGGTGTGTCCATGATGTAGAAGAAAACAAGGCTGGAGCCATGACCTTGAGCATCATATAATTCAGTTGTTGAAGAAGAGCATTAGGCCACAAGTTCCCCATCTTAAAAATCAAACATAGTAAAGACAGAAGAAATTACTATGAATAGGACAGAATTCACTAAGGGCTAGGAAGCAAAGGGCACTGCTCTATGTTATGGGTGTAAAAAACCACCAGAAAAAAAAAAATTAGGCACTAGTATACAGCTTATGATTTCCCATCCTATAAAAAAAAAAACAAAAAAAAAAACACTTCTTCCCCTAGAGAACATATATTAAGATTTGCTTAGGCTGCAGGTCCAGATCAGAGAAATTCCTCATTCTCTGAGAAATTTCCAGGGTCCCCAACTTCTCCCTTTTAACAATGACAGACCCGTGACCATTCTGTATGTACAACACTGTTTCCCATCTCTCTGACCATTGGGGAATGGACCAGGAATAGTTACTTGAACTACACTGGCCAGTAAGGTACCACATCCTCCTAATAATTTTCCTTTAGTATTGAAAAGCTGCTAGCTAAACCTTACAGCACCCTGGAACTAGAATGGTGGATGGCTACACACTAACAATATGGAGCAGAGATGTAGACAGCCTCAGTCTGACAGGTCAAAAAGAATGAAATTTTAATAGGATGAAGGAGTGTTTTATAGCATGCTATTCCCTGTCTAAACTTAGCTGTCCCCCTTCCCTTGGATTTCATGAACTGTCACTTCCTTAGAAGAAATTGTCCTCTTTTGGCTTAGCTAAGATAGTTTCTTCTCCTTATAAATAATCTTGGCTATTGCAATTATTTAAAATCCAATTCTGTAATGCAAAGTCATTTCTACCTAATACCCATGGGCGAGTCTAACCAGCCAGCTCAGGGACAGGGGCAACACTAGTCTACAACAACAAAGCAAGTACAGCTCCTAGGTTGGTCATGAGCCAGCTTGTTCCAGATTTCTACCTGTACCAAAAAAGCAACCCCACAAATGCCCCCCAAAACATGAAGATGATATTTACTCAAGGAAATAATGTCATCAAATCTAATCAGTGTTAGACTGAGAATTTTAACCAGTGTCAGAGCTGAAGACCAAATCATTCTTCTTTGGGGACTGGGAATGATGATCAGTGGTAAAGAACACTTGCCTAGGGCTGGCGAGATGGCTCAGTGGTCTAAAGCACCTACTCGAAACAAGCTTGGCAAAGCACAGGGACTGTGGTTCGATCCCCCAGCACCACATGCCAGCCAGCCCTGCCCCCTGGTGGGCTGAGCTGGCCACACACACACACACACAATAAATAAATAAATGTTTTAAAAAAAAAAAGTTTGAGGCCAAATAAAATATTAAAAAAAAAAAAAAAAAAACAACCACTTGCCTAACACGTGTAGGGCCCTGGGTTTCATCCTCATTTCTTCAAAGTAACAATGAAGTGAAAAATTATTCACCTTTTTGGGTAAGAGACTGTTATGGTTGAAATATGAAGTGTCCCGCACTGCTCATGTACTGAGGGCTAGATGCCTAGTATAGCACCATTCAGAGTGAAGAACAGAGCAGAGATTGGAGCAGGATGACCCTAACCACATCACAGTACTGACACACTGATGTTTATAGCTGATGGATGACTAGGAGAATGGACACATGAGGAAGCAGCTTTCTGAGGAGTGCATCTTCGCTACACTGTCCTTATTCCCTTCCTCTCTAGTTCTTCTCCTTTCTCCCTGCTTCTTTCCTGTCATGAGGTGAGCAGCCTTTGTCTACCACACCCTCCCACCATGTTTCTGCCTTGTGCAGGCCACACATAGACTGCAACCTCAGAAACCGTGAGCCAAAATAAAATATTTCCTCCTCTCAGTTGTTTATCTCAGTTATTTGGTGACAGATCTCATAAGGAAGTGAAGGTAAGGATAAGAACATCATCTTGGTCCTTCTCTCCTGAACTCAGTGACAACTACTCACTATTGCAACTCCACACTCCTACTCAGGCTCCCCTAACATGAAGACCAATATAAAGGGGCTGGGGAGATGGCTCAGTGGAATAAATGCTTCCCTGACAAGTGCAAGGCCTTGAGTTCAATCCCCAGTTCTGGGAAAAAAAGAGAGAGAGAGAGAGAGAGAGAGAGAGAGAGAGAGAGAGAGAGAGAGACCAACTAAAAATTTCTATCAGGAATTTTTCTCAAGCCTTTAAAATTTGTATGTTCTTGGTAATTCTCAATAGCGATGACCAATATTTACATGCCTGACACTAGACTTTTCATTGAACTCCTATGTTTGATTTTAATTCTTTCATGCAGAGTCAAACTTTCAAATATCTCATTTCCTTCTCATAAGGATCTTGTAAAACAAACTGGCATATAAAGAAATCAAGACTCAAATTGTGCCCAACATAACTTAGAGCCAATAGAATTCAGAAAACTGGCACATGGTCTTATAGCCCATATTCTGGAACTGAACCACTATGTTCAAGTACACTAAGATCCTATGACCCAGTATAGAGGGCCTTTACCATAACTCAAGCAAGATGTTCACACAATCCTGTGTCTTTAAAACCTTCACTTAGCACTTATCTAGAAGTAAGGTGTGATAGCTACCACAGAAATTTGAAAAATCAACTGATCTTCAAGATTGTTTACTAGCCAGGTGCAGTGGCGTACACCTATATTCCCAACACTTGGGAGGCTGAGGCAGGAGGATCAAGAGTTTGAGGTGAGCCTAGGCTACATAGCAAGTTCAAGTCTAGGTGAACAACAAAGCAAGACTGTGTCTCCAACAAACAAAAAAATCAAGAGACAAAAACAAAAAAAGATTGGATACTAATATTTGCTTTCATTGAAATGCCCACTAGAAACAGTGACAAACTGATAACAGAGTGAAGAGAAATTAACATCAAACATCAGTGAGTTGACCATGAGTTGGCACTGTGCGCTCTGCCTCAGGCTGGGTGTGGCACTCCAGAAGGGATCTTCACACCCCTCTGCTGCAGGAGCCTCTGTTCCACTCCATTATAATTGCTCCTGCACCTGTTTTTCTGACTGGAGTTTTAGAATCGCATGTTATTCTCCCAAGCAGGATACAAAAGTGAGTTGACAAAATAGACTATCAAACAGATATTCCCACTTTACATTAGGAGGAAACTGAGGCTGGCTCAAGAGTTTCTCCGAAGTCCCTGTACAACGTTCTTGGTGGTGCCAGGACGGAAACCCATGTGATCACAAGAGTTCTCCTGACGCTACCACACTGCTTGCAATCTGCAGCGAACACTGCTAGCCCCATCCACTGCAGCAGAGTGCAGTACTGAAGTCCAATTAACCTGGTTTTGTGTTTCTGAACTGTACGATTTTTATACCAAAATTAAGTATGTTTTCATAACACTTGGTAAATATAAATTTGCACACATGGACCCCTCCCAAAGATTACAGATTTATTTTCAGCCTATCATCATTACTATCTAAATATTAGGTGTAGTTTTTCAAAATATATTATTGAATTTTTTTAACATTTCAAATAGATTTTAGTTGTTTTTTTTTGTGGTACCAGGGATCAAACTCGACCTTGCACTTGCCAGGCAGGCACTTATGCCACTGAGCTATCTCCCCAGCCTTGAAATAGATTGTAAGTGGGTAAATTATTCTTTCTACCAACAATGAGAAACTAAAAGGGAAAAGTTTCACATGTATCAGTGCTCAACACACACACACACACACACACACACACTTTACTATAACAGTATTAAGTATATAATTTGTACGGTGTGGTGATACATCTGGATCATAAATTTAAGTCCTGCCTGGAAAATTTAGCAAAACCCAACTTAAAATTAAAAAGGGCCTGGAGATATAAGTCCTGAGTTCAACTGCCAGTTCTACCAAAAAAAATTTTAAAAACGTCTATTAGATGTGGTTATACATGCCTATCATCCCAGCACAGGGAAAACTGAGGCAGGAGAACTGCCGTAAGCTGAAGGCCAACCTGGGCTACACAGTGAACGCAAAGACAGTCTGAACTACATAGTGAGACTCTGTCCCAAAAAAATAAATAAAAAGGCTGTCAGGATGTAACTTAATAGTAAAGCACGGGGTCTCAGGTCCCAGTAGGACCTCCTTCCAAAAAAGTAAAGGGACTGAAGATGTAACTCAGTGGGAGATCATTTACATAACATGTTGAGGTCTTAGGCTCACTCCAGCACCACAGGGGAGGAAAAATTCAAGAGTGATACTATGAAAAATGATGTGAAAATAAGCATGAACTACCACAGAGCTAACTATGGTTCAGATTCCCAGTTGTACAGGCATTCTTGAACAGACCACACTGTCTTCCTCACCCTCCCCTGACTGTTGCTAGCAGATATTACTTCCATGACTAGGTGACAGGGTGGAAGTGTCCAAAATTTAGATATTGTATCTGTAACTCTCAAGAGCAAACTTTGCTCCCAAGTAAGTCATAGACAAAATAATCCTCATCTTGCCACTTAAAGGAGAGCAACTAGACCCGAGAGAACAGCAACATTCTTTAAGAAAATAACACACAGCAATGCCCATGACACACAGAGCACCCATTACATGGTCCGATCTTCAGATCATAAGACAGACCCAAATTTACGAAAAATTAACAACAAAGATGGCACTAAAACACAAGAGGAGTCTAGGGGGTACTGTCTTGTTCATCTTAACATAGTCAGAGCATAGGTTTGAAACATACTCATGAGTTATGGGATACACTGTAATTTAGAATTACACTGCTATTTCTTTCTCAATAAAATTAATTTTAAAAAACTACTATGAAGACAACAATATGCCATGTATTATTGTAATTGTCCTAGTAACCTGTTTTGAAACTGCCTCACTGCTATTTCTTTCTCAATAAAATTATTTTTTAAAAAAGAAGAATTACAACCAAAGGGAAAAGACTTTTGGACACTAGGGATTCAAAGTGCAGGTGGAAACAATTGAGAGTTTAGTGGGCAACAATTACCCCGCGTGGCAAGGAAGTTCAAAATCTACTCTCCCCAGGCATAAAAACAATACCTCTAATCACAGCTCCAAAATAACAATACCTACCAAATTATTCAAAGATATTGTCAGTGCACCACCAAAATCATATGGGTTTTTTTTTTTTTTTTTGGTTTTATTTGAGGCAGGGTCTCACCATGCAATTCAGATTGGCCTTCAACTAGGTAGCCCCGGCCAGCCTCAGACTAATGGCAATCCTCCTGCCTCAGCCTCCTCCAGTATTGGCATCAGGTGTGAGCCACCATGCTTAGCAAAAACCACTTTAAAACATGCCCTTACTGTCCTTGATTCCAATACCTCTCCATACTCCTGAAATCAAACTTTTTAATTCTAGACTGGTTTTCAAAACATAACCCTCTGGTACAGCTTTTCGCAAAATCAACTAGAGCTGTGCCCTTTTAAAAACCAGTGATCTTTCCTAAAAAGCTAGGAGCTGACTGAGGTAAAGTGGAACAGCTTTGCAGGAATTCCACTCTCAGAAGTGTTTTTAATTGGCTTCTTGCATATCATATACTGTACTGAGGCAATAAATTCACAGTGAAACACAATGGACCTTACTACCAAAGGAAGGGAAAAAGAACATAATAATTGTAAGTTTTCAAGAGCATAGCTTTTTTTGTTTTTGAGACAGGGTCTCATTGTGTAGTTCAAGCTGGCCTACAACTCACAGCAATCCTCCTGCCTCAGCTTCCTAAATTGGAATGGTGCTGGGATTACAGGCATATGCCACCATGTCCCACATAAAAGGCTTATTTAGGGACTTCAAACAAAACCCAAGTAGCTTTTTTTGTGTGTCTTAAATTGCCTTAAGTAAAGCCTCTTAAGTCCCATCCATCCTTTATTTCAACTAGCCCACCATCCACAGTTAAGCTTTCACCACCAACCAGCCAACATTTCTCTCTACTCCAAACCCCTTCACTTAAGCAACTGTTTTCTGTACATAGCCTTGTGTTCAGCTTTCCACCCAAAGAGAGTGATTCACCTTGAAACAGTGTTATCAAGGCCCCTGCTGGCCTCTACTGCATCTTCTGCCCACTCCGTGTGTACAAAGGCATAATCTCTCATGATGTCACATTCGATGACTGGACCATATTCCTCAAATTTGGCCCAAAGCTGTTTGTTGGCACAAGTGGGGCTGATGTTACCCAGATGTAATGCGGTGGAAGCTCTGCTCTTGTCCTTGCTGGCTTCCACACTGATGTTCAGTCTGTGCAACTTACAGGGGTACAGGCTCCGGATGGCATCCTCTGCCGCTGTCTTGTCCTCTATGTGCACAAAGCCATAGTTCTTAACAATGTCACATCCCAGCACCTTCCCATACTGCTCAAAGAGTGAGTGAATCTCTTGCTCTGTGACCTCCTAGGAGAGGTTTCCAATGAACAGCTTCACCATCTCGACCCAGCTGCACAGAAATCTGCAGGGCCTCTTCCTCACAGCGCAGACGCTCCCTACAAAATGCTAAAATGGCCTTGAATTTCATTTTAATGGCCGGAATTGGGCACAATGGCTCATTTCTGCAGTCCCAACACTTGAGAGGCTGAGGGCAGGAGAATCACGTGGCCTCAAGTGTTCAAATTCAACCTGGAAATTGTAGTAAGACCTCACCTAACAAAAACAAAGCTGCTAACTACAATGTGCAAGCGCACAGCACCATTGCTGTTAAGCATCTCATCGTTTTCATAATTTCCCAAGAAGCACTTTTGACCTCTTCTTCCCCGCTACCATAAGCCTCACAACTGCCTGGACAAGTAGGTAAGGCAGACTGTGCCACATCACTGTTCAGTGCAGACCAGTGAGGACCACAGCAGAGGTCTGGCAAGCAGTGGTGATTCGAAGTATCATGCAGAAAGGAGCCCAACTCACTTGTTTGCTGGTTTGGCAGCTCATAACAAATTACTTCACGTTTCACCTAACAGTGTCATGGCCTGGAGAGGAGATGGTCTCCTAGAGACTCATTGTGTCTAAGACTTGACTGACAATGAGCTTGGGAAAAGTGACTGGATCATGATGGGTCGAACTTCATCAGTGGATAATCTGATGGCATTATTGTGAGGGGATGGAAAGAAAAGTTGAGGCTGCTGGAAGGAAGTGGATTATGGAGTACATAGCTTTGCTCCACCGTGTACTTCTGCCATGGTGCCTCTGCCCGATTGCAGAACTAAAAGCAAAGGAGCCAGGTGACCGTGGACTGAAATCCCTGAAACCATGAACCAAAATAAACCTCTCCTTTCAGTTTGCTCAGATTTTCTCACAGAGGATATTCCTTCCTACTGTCAGCATACATACTCAGCTATGAAAGATTTAGTCTATTTTCAGGCTGTAATGACAATGGAATTATTTTTATTTAACATCTATTACTGCTTTGAATACATACTGGTTCAGATGTAGCCTGAAGACTGCCTTTGGGAAGAAATGGAGCATATTGAAAAAATGACTGAAGGATATTTAGCTTGCATCTAAAACCAAAATATCTTAACATCTTAGTTGCTTTTTTGTTGCTGAGACAAAACATCTGACACGCATAAGTTAAAGGAAAGGCTCGTGCTAGCTCCCAGTTTGTCCCTACAGTTGGTCTACAGTCAGGTGGCTCCAAGGTGGGGCGGAACAGCAGAAGGGCATGACAAAGAACCACCAGGCCCTGGGAGCAAGACAGGCAGGAAGCACCACAACAGCCCCAGCACAGCGCGCCTCCCTCTCCCTCTCATGCCACTCAGGCTGCAAGCCTACTGGTTGGCACCACCATGCTCAGGGTGGCCATCCCGTTATCCACACCCAGAACTGTGGACTCATTTAGTTATTCTGCTCTCTTGATCTACAGTCACATACCCTAGATCCAACCGCCACAAAAAAATCCCACCTATATGTGCGTAAAACTTTGAAGTAACGTCTATACACAAGCCATAACTAAACTTGATCATTTAGTACAGGTAGCTATATCATAATAATGCAAACTGAAATGATGCTGAAAAAAAAAAAACCAAAAAAGCCAAAATCAGAGGATATTTTGGAAGATTTATCACCCTCTTGAAGGTGCAGGCAGAACTTCCATTGCGCAATAATTTAGATAATTTCAATGGTAATGAGCGAAGTTAATATTTAGGGAGAATCAAGATGAAGAATCAAGGGCCTGGGGAGACAGCTCAGTGGCATAACTGCCTGCCCAGCAAGCACAAAGACCCAAGATCCCGGTGCCACATGCCATGCCGAAACCACTGAGAGTGTAGTGTCGGCCCCAGAGCCGGGCTCAGTGGTGCATGTCTGTGATCCCAGTGCTGGGGAGGCTAAGACAGGAGGATCACTATGAGTCCAAACTGGGTAGCAATAACCAGTACCAAATAAATAGATAATCCTTTTTTAAAAAAAGACAAAAGAACCGGGGCTGGCCAGACAGCTCAGCAGACTAAAGTGCCTGTTTAGGCAGGCACAATGACCAGGGTTTGATCCCCAGCATGCTGTACCAGCCCCGTCCCCGGGGCACACTGAGACGGTGATTGAGACTGGGCATGGTGGCACGCACCTGCAATCCCAGCACTGGCAAGGTTGAAAACAGGAGAATCACTATGAGACCGATCTGTGTAGTGAGACCCTCTAGACTCTGTATTAAAATTAAAAAAAAAAAAAAAGACAAAAGAATCAAGATAAAACAAATCCACACATGCCTTCCACAAGTATTTTTCTTGAAAACCTATCATTTTATTTATTTAATACGACAAGCTAGACAAGAGTATGGAGTGCAATACTGGGGCTTAAATTTAGCACCATGTACATATTAAGAAGCATTCTGCCACTGAGCTACATCCTCAGACCTTTTTATTTTGAGACAGGGTCTATTTGCCCAGGCTGACTTCAAACTTACAATTTGCTTGCTTTGGCCTCCTGAGTAGCCAGGATTACAGGTATGCGCCACCATGGCCAGCCAGCCAAATACTGTCATCAATATTTTCTCCAGCCCAAAACAATATTTTTTTTTTCCTCCAGCCTATCTGCGTCTTTCAAAACTGCACTTAGAACATGGCTAATGTAATGATTACTTGGGCAACAGTGACATCTTCTGGTAGCTGATAAACTAGGTATCAGACACATCTTCCCCCAAGATAAGCCAGTTTTAATAGAAAAATTTATTCTGTGTACTCACTGAGCCCCTACACATGACTCTTTAAGTTTCTACAATATCCAACAAGGCTTTCCCATCTTGCAAGATGGTGGGTGAAAAACTGAGAAGCCAGACACTGAAAAGAAGAAAGCCAAGGCCAAGAAGGCTGCTGCCAGTGGTACTGGTAAGAAGTGTAAGGTGAAGGCAAAAAAGTCCAAGAAGGGGCAGCCCCACTGCAGCTGAAATCCTGTCCTGGTTAGAGGGATTGGTAGATATTCCCAATCTGCTATGTATTCCAGAAAGGCCTTGTACAAGAAAGAGATAGTACATCTAAATCAAAGGTTGAGAAGAAAAAGGAGAAAGGTCTTGCTACAATCAAAAAACCAGTCAGTGGGGACAAAAATGGAGGTAACCAGCTGGTTTAGTTTCAAAAAATGCCTAGATACTACCCTACTGAAGATGCACCCTGAAAGCACTTGAGCCACAGCAAGAAACCCTTCAGTCAGCATGTGAGGAAACTTGGAGCTAGCATCACTCCCGGCACCATCTTGATCATCCTCACCGGGTGTCACAGAGGCAAGAGAGTGGGCTTCCTGAAGCAGTTGGCCAGTGGCTTGCTACTTGACTGGGTCTCTTAGCCTTAGTTGTGTTCCTCTATGAAGAACACACCAGAAATTTGTCATCGCTACCTCTACAAAAATTGATATCCCCAAACACCTCACTAATGCTTACTTCAAGAAGCTGCGAAAACCCAGACACCAGGAAGGCGAGATCTTCAACACCAAGAGAGATAACAGATTTCAGATCAGTGCAAGGTGGATCAGAAAGCTGTGGACTCACAGATTTTAGCAAAAATCAAAGCTGTTCCTCAGCTCCAGGGCTACCTGAGATCTATTTTTGCTCTGACAAATGGAATTTATCCTTATGAATTAGTGTTCTAAGTTTCTAAGAACCTAAATAACTGATGCACTAAAAAAAAAATCCAACAAGGTACAAATGATTAGATGAAAATGACATCATAGCTCACTTATTTTGCTCCTCGTGGTCATTCCTGACTCTAAGAGAAAATATTTTAAGCAGCCTATATGAGTTCTTTTTTTAGTCATCAAATTCTTAGAACAGATTTCCCTTAATTCAAGTAGTTTTCATATAATATCAGAATTTAAAAACTTAAGAAGCTACCTATTATAATCTCCTTCCTGGTATGCCCATTTTAACTTGAGATGTGATCCTACATAATCATCTGATAATAGCATTACAAAATTCGCTTTACAAGGCTCCATGCATCTGGGCGCTAAGAAGTCGGGTCCCTCCTGCAGAGCTACCAGTCGCTGCATACACCGCACCGTTCTGGAATTGGCTCTTCACTTCTCTGCAACGCTCAAGTGCAGATTAGGCTGCTGCTTTGGGTGGCGGGGGGTGGGTGTTTTTGAGACACAGTCTCACTAAGTCCCTAGGCTGGGGTTGAAATTGTGATCTTGCCTCCGCCTCCCAGAGTACTGAAAGTACAGACATAAACCACCACCTTGGTTTGGCCCATGTTTCCCAAGAATAAAAGCATTGACATTTTTCTTGGCTGAGGCATCTGGTCTTCGTTCAGGCAGACCTTCAGAGGCCTATGTCCACCAGAAGGAAGGCACAGAAAGCTCCTGAGCACTCCGCACAGAGCAGAAGCTGAGCCCGGGCCTTACCTACTGTTACCCCCTATAACCCAAATCAGCCTGTCTGGGCGCAGCCAAAAGCCAGGTGTGGCAGTGGAAGCACTGTGCGGTCCAAACAAGGCAACCCAGGGCCACGGTCTCTGTTGTGGGCTGAATGTACTTCAGAATTTCTAGAGCCACGAAGGCTCAGTTTAGGGCCAGCTTCCTAACCGTTTAAAACTGAGATTTTGAGTGCTGGGCGATAAAGGTTGCTGTGCGACAAGTGTCTGGGAGACAGGAGTTAGTGCTGCTTGGGGCCAGATTCACGTAATCAGCGCAGCTGAAGCAGAGGACAGAACTTCACCTCCCCTAGGAAACATGAGCGAGCTCGGAGTGGGCCGGGCTCAGGAAGAGCTTCCCAGCCGCGACAGGCGACTGTAGCAATGCCCGCTGCTACAGACAAGAATTCTTCAACCTTTCTGGCTGTTCTCATACACAGACACACCCATAAAGAGCCCTGCCTTGTGTCCACGGAGTGTAAGTGCTATATTTTTAGCCTAAATTTAAAAACAGAAACAGAAACCCAGACACCTTTTATTTGGTGCACATGTCCATCACTGTGTCTAATGTGACCACGGAAATACCTCGGATTTGACAGGTCCCTGGCAGGATTAGGGGCATACTTTTGGAAGAAACCTACATGAAGGGCCGGCCAAACAGCTCAGTGGATTAAAGCACCTGCAAGCAGGCGCAGGGGCCAGGGGCTCATCCCTGGAAACTGCCCTGCAGGCCCCGCCCCCGTGGCACAATGAGATGGCAACTGAAACTGGGCGTGGTGGTGCACGCCTGTAATCCCATCTCTTGGGAGGCTGTAAACAGGCAGATCACTAAGAGTCCCATCTAGTAGTGAGACCCTCAACACCCTGTAGACCCTTCCCTAAAATAAAATAAAAAAGAAACCTACGTGAATATTGATTCCTACAAACTTTGGACAGTGAAGTACCCCTCTCATCACCTATATGTAAATGTCAAACACTGGATTTACTAACAATCAAGACACAATATAAAAGAGCATATCCAAAAAGTAGATGGGAAAATCAGAACTGTATTAACAAGGTACAAAGTAGGAAGACTCATCTCCACTACCGGCACATTTCTAAATAACTTTTAGAGTTAAACACAAGATGAACAAAGAAAATGTGGTGCTTACAATGGAGTACTATTATGTCACAAAGGATAAATGAGTCAATTTGTAGAAAAACAGATACACCCTGAGACCATAATGTTAACTGAAGTAATTCAGACATACACATTATGTATGTGTGTATGTGTATTATTATCTCATGGTTTCTCTATATGAAAGACCCAAAGTAAAAATAAAGAACAAAATAAAGATGACAGGAAGTAGGGAGACAGCTCTTTCTCAAAGCAGAAGGGGATCAGGAGATGGAGGGGAGGAAACAAGGAATGAAGTGTTGTGTATGTGTACCAGTTCCACACTAGGAACGAAACATGTACTGCAAACATGAATAAAATAAAGTTTATTAAATTTTTAAAGACAGGTATTACCATCCCATATGTGCTCTGCTAGCATCCTAGGGACCACACAGGCCACTTTAAAATAGCATAGTATTAGGCTCAGGGTCCACCATGACCATACAGTTAGGCAAGAGGAATCACTCCAGGTTTCAACAGGAGGACATTAACACAATAATCCTTAACTAGAAAAAGCTGGTTAACAATTTAAGCGTAAAAGGACTCAAAGGTGTTCAAAAAATAGGTGCCAGAACAGCAACTAGCGCCAGGCTGAGGGTAAAGAGGGAAGAATTGCAACCCCACAGAGGTTCTCTGCCCTTCCCCTGCGCCAAGGTGAGTCGGCTTTGCAGGAGCGTGTGGTTTCCGTGGGAATTCACAGATGCCAATGGTGAGCGTGGCAAGAGGGCATGGTTGCCATGGTAGCTGAGCGGGATGTAACTTGAGGGGCAGAAGCCCCTCTGCTTAGACTGCTAGGCTCCTACAGTGGATAGAAATGCAGAACCAGAACCCTGAAATGGGTCTTTTTGCTGCTACTGCTCGGCAGTGCCACTCTGGTGCCCCCGACTGATGAGGCCTAACACTCTACCAGCTGGCAAAGAGGAGGTGAGAGGGTACGGCCAGCTGGGGGGAGGACACCAAGCAGTGCAGCCAGGAGGGCTGGGGCTGCAGGACAGTCAACTGCACGCGTCCAGTCCTTCAGGTATGGCGCCTGCATCCACACCCTAGCTGTCCAATGTCTACTGAGCACTTGAAATGTTTTGAATATATGCCAGATCTCAAAGACTAGTACCAAAAAGCAACACAGATTATCCCATTAGTTTTTTCTGTGGTGTACATCAATCCCATAGGGAAACGGTATTTTTGATGTTATACTAAATAAATAATACAAAAATTAACTTCCCTTAGGCTGGGTCGAGATAGCTTAGCGGTCTAAGCATCTGCCTGGCAAGAGCTAGGACCCGGGTTCATTCCCGGCACCACCTGTTATGCTGACCCTGGAACCCCCGGGTGCACAGTGCCAACCACTGAAACTGGGCACGGTGGTGCATGCCTGTAAACCCAGGGCTGGGAAGGCTGAGACAGGAGGAGCACTATGAGTCCGAGGTGCATACCGAGACCCTGTACCAAATGAATAAACAAACAAATAAATACTTTTAAAAATTAATTTCCCCCTACTTTTAATTGGGGTGCCAGAAAAACTTGAAATTTATATGTGGCTTGGATCCCTGGGTGGCGAACAACTGGCTGCAATGGAAAGGAAGTTGTTAGGATCCAACAGCTTCTCCTCCCCATGTGGTTAGGGTTCATTCAATTACACATCTGGGTTTTCCAAGCTGCACCAACCTCAGCCCTCCTCACCTACAGTTGCAAAGGACTCTCGCTGTGTAGAGTTCCTTTCTGTCATCTACCTCTTCAACGCCAATTCCCAGAATACATGTATGGTGCCTGATCAATACTGAGTATGTATTTGCTACACAAATCAGTCTGAATGAAAACATCTCCAGAAGAATCCACACAATAAAGGACATAACATATTAAAGAGCTCTCAAGTTCAGAGAGTTTGGGGGGGAGGGGAATATGGCTTCCACTCATGATCTGACCTCCTTGGGCTAAGCCATGTGCATGAGGCCCTCTGTTTTCATGCCTGCTCAAAGACAGCTGAACTTGGTTTTATTCAAACTTACTAATGAGATCCTTTTAGAGATTAAAATAAACTTTTAAAAACTAAAATGCAGGGCCAGCCAGATAGCTCAGCGGACTAACGCACTTGCTTAGACAGAGTGCAGCGGTCAGGGTTCAATCCCTGAAATGCTATGCCAGCCCCACTCCCAGGGCACACTGAGACAGCCCTGAGATGGTGACTGAGACTGGGTGTAGTGGCACGTGCCTGTAATCCCAGCACTTGGGAGGGTGAAAACAGGAGGATCACTGTGTCCAATCTATGTAATAAGACCCTGTACTAAATACATTAAAAAAAAAAAAATAAAAAAACCTAAAAGGCAGAACACATTACACTTACTAAAGACAAATGCTGGCTTCAGGTCCAGACAGGGGTTGCAATCTGAAGTCTGCTTCTTGCTACATTCATAAATTGAAAGCCACTGCTGCAGATGAATTTCTTGAAATCTGGTACCATCTCAATTCTTATAGATTCATTTGTCTTAAAATAGTTCCAAGACCAGTAAATCACAAAGTATGAAATCACAATTTATTATGGAAAGGTTTAAAAAGCTAGAATTTATTTGGTGCACACTTTGCTTGCCATAGGGCATTTTCACATACTGCTTTAACCAACCACGTGAGGTATTTTACAGGTAAAAAACAAACAAACAAACAAAAAAAACCCAAAAAACAGAACTACCTCCTTAATTAAGGAGAATAAGGGTTATAAGTGATGTTAAATAAAAACAAAAATCAAATTCGGGCTGTTTTCCTTTCCTTTATGTATTCTCTACATGTATCATACATGTTTAGCATTAGAAGAGAACCAACCCAAATAAAAGGAAATCTTTGTTGTAATTTCTGTCTGTAGGTGCTCCCCTTAACCCATCAATTCTCTACGCATGAGACTTCAATCTTTTCATTATCTGAAATGCTAAGGTGATCGAGTACTTTGAATACTTTGTTCACACAGGAAACACATTTGCCTAAAAATAGCCCAGTTTTCAAAGGCAATTTTACAACAAAAAAAGACAAAGGCTCATTTGATGGGAATGATTTCAATAAAGTACCTTTGACAAAGCAGAAAAATGTGTAATAACAACTTTATAAAAATGCAGCACCACCACTGCCTCAATGAATGAGCAAACATTAACAAGTGAAAGCTACCTAAGAATTACAGCTTTTTTAAATAAACTACTTTCATATTTAGAAGTTCAAGTCATATAATTACATTAAGGTTTTCTTCTAATTAGGAAATCAACATTGACATCAAGTCATTTTAGAAAACAAAAGTAGCTCCCCAATAAACAGGGACTCATGAATTGTTATAAAGAAAAAAATCTTCAATATGTAATTTGTTACCATTTCTAAGCTTTCCACAAGAGAAATTTGAGCTTTCTGGTTTTCTTCATTTCTTCGTCAACTTTCTTCAGCAATCTTATCAGTCCTAAAATCATGTCACAAAGTACAGCTCACAAAGAAACTAGATGTGAAAGCTAACTTTTATTTTTAAGGGCTCCCTTTCTTTAACTGAATATTATAGCAATGCTATCAAATTAATTTCATAATCAAATACCATCTAGTAAGTATATGTTGAGTGTGTATATGTATATATGTACATACATTTTTCAATGACTATTCATATTCAATGAATAAACTTTGTACCAGCGCACTAAATTTCATATGGTTTATTTTAAATGACTGCTGGTTCCAGATCATTAAAAACCACAAACTGTATGGCAGCAACTATAGTACATATACAGTTTTTTAAAAGATAGTTATCACGTAACATTGGAATATAATTTTTAAAACTACAAATGACACAGCATAAGGCTCTGTGGTTGAATAATCGGCAAACAAAAATATGCGAGGAAATTTTCCAGAAATGAAACAAGTCGTCCGATAGAACTTACTCTCTCCTTTCTCCAACAGCTAATTATGAATGGACAATAAAATGTGCAAACAAAAGGTTACTGCAACTTCTAGAAAAGATTTCAGTTGCAGTATTTGATGAGGTCAGACTATCATGGCAAGCTAAAAATTAATCTGTTGGTACAGAAGATATAACTGCTCATTTGTACACAAGTTTAATTACCTTTGAAACAATACAGCAAAAATCTCAAAGTTTACTCCTTAAATATAGTTTAATTCTTACAAACATCCTTTTGAAAATTTATATGTTGCAACCTCATAAGTTTAAATTCAAAATAAAATATGAAGGCAGTAGTCAGGGAACCACATCAGATTGCTTTGCTGTGTAATAACAGAACATCTCTCTTCTGTGACATGGTCGGAAACCCAGACCCTAAATATATCCCAGTAAGTGCAGAAAACAGAGTTATCGGAGGCAAATCATGCTAAAATATAATGTACAATGATTAATTTGCATTTAAGATGGTTCGTAATGCTTTTAAACCAATAAAACTAAGGTAAGGTAAATTTTGTAGCACTTGCTCTTATACTCAACATTAGTTCATCTGAAAAGTAAATTAAGAATGGCAGAACCAAAAGCCTGATCATTCTTCTTATGCTCATTATTTTCTCAGTCACACTAAATTCAAACAAATCAATACAGCGCCGAGATTGTTCACACATTAAACTGCAGACCAATGACTCATAAAGACAGACTGTGTACCAAGCAGTGTACACACGGTGAGTTTGCAGCTACCATCAACTCGACTTTTTAAAATAACAGCAAGATTTATAAGGCAAAATAAACATCTGATTTAAAAATCTGCTGTTCTAAGATAACCCAGTTGTCCTTTTTTTCTCTGACATTGGTAAGGAGTGGGTTTTTAAAAACCTGAAGCGTCTGTAAGAGGAAAAAAATCCCCAGATTTTAAAAACTCAACTGGTTAGGAGTTGATATGTAGCGCTGCTGGCTGGAATGGCAACGGATGCTTTCTCTCACCAAACCATCCACTTTGCAGTAATAGTTCTTCAAGCCAAGTAAACAAAGATGTAAATTAGCTTACCCATGATTAAATTGGAAGTAATCCCTCAAACATAGGAGCAAGATACCTCACCCAAAAAGATCTTTCAAATCATTGCTAGCTGAACTGCTACTGGTCATAGTAGTGGGCGGCTGTACAAAGTTCTGGGGGTTAAAGAAAGGGTTACCCTGCATGCCGAAAGCAGACTGTCCTATCACGTTCACCTGTGGTCCCATCATTGCACTGCCCACACCTGGAGAACCTTGAGGAGGTACAAACTGATTAAGCCACTGATTTGGTTTCTGCTGAGATAGCTGGTTCATGCTAACTTTGGGTTTCTGAGGACCAAAGAGATTATTGAGGGCAGACATATCTGTGGGTCTTTGTTGGGGCTGCTTTGCACCAGCAGGAAGAACGCTCAGAGAGCTGAAGTTTGGCAGGGTGGGAGGTGCTCCCAGATTCAGACTGCTCACGCCAGGTGTGCTTGTACTACTGAAGAAGTTCTGGTTTGTGTTCACCGGCATGCTGAATCCCAAGGTCTGAAAGCCCATATTGCCGTTTAAGCCGTTTGTCAAATTTCTCTTTGTGTTATCAGCTGGTGTAGAAAACATCATGCCCAGGCCCGAGGAAGGAACAGAAGTGAAGGTACTTGAAGCAGAAGGTTTAGGGGTGCCAACAGAGAGGCTGGTCAAAGATGACATATTATCCATCAATGTGTCTGTCAAGTCCTTAGTCTGAAAAATGTGAGGAAATTACTTATCTCCAAGAAATCCAATTTGCTTTATAATTAGTGAACATTTGAAATTAAATTATAAAGGACAAGATAAAAATACACACAACAATCTATACCAACTCAACAAACTATGGCCTGCAAGCCAAATCTAACCTGCATCCATTTTGTGCAGATTTTATAGATGAGTATTTGCAATCAATTTGATAGTAGTGAACACTAACATTAAACTCCACTTACATAAAATGTTATTTTCCCAAAATAGAATTACACTCCTCTCATTAAGGGAGGTATATTATGAAAAAAAGGATTATTATTTTAAATTTCATCAAATTTTTGTGGGAATTTGTCTTTCCTGATTTTATATTTTGATTTTTGACCTGCAAAGACTTTCTTCTCAGAAGAATTTCAGTGATTAATAGGTAACAACAGCAAAATATATTAAAGCTTTTACGATAAAGTTCTTTTTCAAACTATTAAGCGTGCCTACAAGCAGGGCCCATAGCACTAGGATCTGAAACAGTACCTGGAACACAGTAAGAAATAAATACTGGCCAGCAGATGTAGCAACATTGTCCTAATAATAATTCAAGTTACAAACCTGTCACTGAAACCAAAAATTACTTTCAGTTCAAAAATACATTAAGAGCATAAATATAATATTCCTGACCATTTCAGAGTGAATACAACTGAATTAGTACTATGAAGTCTAATTTTTTTTTAAACTCCACCTACTCATAGAAGAGTTGTGAGAAAACCCATAGCTATTCTTTTTAGAAACTAGATATTATTCTTTGAAATACATCTTTTGTGAATGCTACCGGCGTAGACTTCAAGTCCACTGCCCTCACAAGGAGCACCCTTGAAACTGCACAAGCGAATCTGACCTGCTTCACTGCAGCGACGGCCGTGTGCACTTGGGGACTCAGAGGCTGCTGGCTTCTCAGCTTCTGGGCCTGCTCCTGTTCTTTTGCTAACTTTTGTTTTTCTTCCAGTGTAAGTGATGCCTTAAAACAAAACAATGCAAAAGAATCAACTGGCCATTCCATAATTATTTGTAAAACATAAGATTGCTTTTCTTTGATAAAGGACACCTAGGTCCCACTGGCAGTACTTACTACTTAACTGCAACTAAAACAATTCTTCCACTGTCAATGACTACATCAAATGTGATGCTTCTTTTTTATCAATTTTGCTGAACTAAAAGCTCACAACATCTGACAATTCTGTAAGCTGCTATGTCCCATGTTCCATTGGTTTTAAACATATAGGTATTCATATTTTGAGAACAAATAAAAGAATGACCTCACTGATAGGTCAGGACTCAATTTCCCAGGCACCCTGCCCCAGAGGCTCTCCCTATTAGTTTCCCAGGCACCCCGCCCCCAAATGCTCTCCCTATTGGTTTCCCAGGCACCCCGCCCCCAATCGCTCTCCCTATTGGTTTCCCAGGCACCCCGCCCCCAAACACTCTCCCTATTGGTTTCCCAGGCACCCTGCTCCCAAATGCTCTCCCCCTTGGCCTCCCACAGAGCCAAACCCAAAACCTCAAAACAGGTTCCCCTGACTTCACCTGGACAAGCAACCACGAAATTCTCCTTTATTAGCATTGAAAGTCCTCCACAGACCAGGAAGCCCTGCCAAGATTAGCTCTCCCTCAGGTGTTCCAGCCCACAAACCACTAAACACCTTAACACCTTAAAAGCACTGTTCTTTTTTTTTTCCCCATACTTGTATTGATAAACAAATAGCAATGAGACAGTTTCAAATCAAATTGGTAGGACAGTTTCAATAGTAACACATTGCATACATTCTTCCTAGTGGAAAAGCACTGTTCTTTGCCTTGTTCGCTGCTGTCTTGGTCTGCTAGACAGCCAGCCTGCTTGCCACCCTCACTAAATCTACTCACATCAGAATGCCTGGTCTGGTTGATTGCATGGGTTCGTACCTAACACTCATCAAAAGTCTAACTCTGGGGCCAGGGAGATGGTTCAGTAGAATAAGTGCTTGCCTGGCAAGAGCAAGGGCCGGAGTTCAATTACTGGTTCCTCAAAAAAAAAAAAAAAAAGTCTAAATTTGGCAAGTTTTTTTTTTTTTACAATATTAGTTGCTAACTAAAATTTCAATAAGGAAGTATCACTTTATTATTCAAAGTCAGAGGGAGGGAAAATTTTTTTCATCTGCTTATGAGATAAAACCACATCTATGTTTAAAATTCTCTTGAACAAAACAGTGGTGAGTCACCACTAAGAAGTTACATAAACATCATGTACTCCTATCAGAAGAAACCAGGAAAGGCCCTCCTCCATTTCTGTGGTATTCTTGGATGAAAATGTAAAACCTAAGTCTAATGAACAGAAAACATCAGGCAAATTCGAACTGAGGGCCATGCCACGAATACCTGAGCAGTACTCGTCAGAAATCACAAAAAGCAAATCTGATGGGCCAAAAAAGCTAAGCTGCCAGCATTGAACAGGAAGAAAGCATGGCTGCTGGGCTTGAGTTAAGAAAAGGGAAGGAAATGGTCTGGCCAACTGAGGTACAGGCACATAATCTCAGCTACTCAGGAGCTGAGTCAGGAGGACAGCAGGTTCTTGGCCAGGATTGGGAATGCAGTGAGCTCTCATGTTAAAAAATAAAAGAGCTGGGGTGCAGCTCAGTTCTCCCTGCATTCCATCCCAGTGCTGCCAAACAAACAAACAAAAGAACAGAGTCGGGTATGGTGGCACACAACTGTATTTCATAAAGAAAATTACATGCAGTGGCTGGGGTTTGATCCCTGGCCTGCTGTGCTGGTCCTGCCCCTGGAGCGCCCTGAATTAAACACTGGGACTGGGTGTAGAGGCACATGACTATAATCCTAGCATTTGGGAGGCTGAAAATAAGAGAATCACTATGAGTCCAATCTATGTAGTAAGACCCTGCACTAAATACAAAAAAAAAAGAAAATTACAGAATGTTTCTTGGTAACAGGTTGAATAGTATTTTACAGTAAGTATCTGATTTACAGGAAGTCCCACAGTATAAATGAGTACTAAAAAAACAGTAGAACAGCTCACTCTTTTATGCTTATTCTGTGACCCATCTTCTTTATTTTCTGATTCACCACCAGTCAAGAGGTCTGCACCAATGCTGTTAAAAACTTTGTCAATCTGATGAAATATAAAAGGGTGATCAATTGAAGCAGTTTCGATAAAAATGTGGTCTTAATGCTTACAGATTATAAGAGTCAGAAGCACCCCATCTAACTTTCTGTAAAACTTAAGTATCTTCCTACCTGATGCCCAGCATTTGTAACTTTTGACTCCTCAGAGGTGTTCATTTGATTTCCTATGTCCAAAGATCTGTAAGAGAGATGAATATGAAAAAGTAAAAAAGGTAAATTTTTATTTCATTCTTTAACACAATCTTCATCTTTTCCACTATTTTCTACTATTAATGTCTGCTTGCTCAAAAAAAAAAGTAAGGTTTTAAATTCAACTTTTTCACTTGAGATCTACTAGAAAATATACTCACAGTGCTACAAAACAAGGCAACTGTGACTCTTATTTTCGGAGTCGGTAGTTTAATATCTCACTGAGACAAGACATAATATGAGACACTGATGATTCGGTTCAGAATCTGACACTAACAATAAATGCTACAATTACTGCAACATGGATTCCAACTGTGTCCTGAGAAATAAGTAGGATTTAGGCAGGAAGAAAAGGGCAAGGCTCTTTCGCCCCTCCTACACATAAAACATCCACTGTAGGGGAAGAGCACAGCTTAGTGGTAGAGCACACAGTTAGCATGGGTGAGGCCTTGGGCTCAAGCTCCAGTACCAAAGAAACAAACTATTTTTACCTATAATATACTTCTAAACATCTTTCTAGGCCCCTACATCACTGCAGCCAATTCATCAGCCTTCTCATACGTATATCAAAATCCTTCAGGAATACAAAGGACTGTTCCACCTGTTTTTCCACCACCTGTCTAGACTTTCATATTCTTCACCTTATATTGGGGCAGAAGCTAGCATTTCTATTTGGAAACCTCACTTATGACTGATGTAAACTGTATTGTATCTCTGATTTGAAAAACATTGCTAGGGAATAATTCCCATCCTTGACGTCTTTCTTTAAATACTAGTACTCTGCAAATAATTTAGAAAACCCTTCCTAAGAATAGGAGGTGAATGCTACAGTACCACATGCCCTATAAGTGTTCCGGAGATTAGAAAAAATGATAGCCAGAATAAAATGTCACAGTTCACAGATTTGAAACATCAGTTTCCAATGCCAGTGGATAATGCTGACAAAGGATTTTTCTCAGAAACACAATTTTCTTTACATAAAGAAAATGCTAAGATTCTATCATATTACATCTTTGTGCTGAGAGGCCACATTAAACTTAACAATAACCTATTTTAACTCAAACTATTAATGTGTGAAAATTTTTAACATATTTCACAGAGTCAAATGAAATCTAACGACTTTCCCATCCACATTCCAGAAAAGCAGGCTCATAGTAACTTCCACGCCAGCATGGACACTGTGCAGCTCATCGGCACCCCACTTACTTCTGCTGCTCCTGCATTATGTGAAGCTGCTCCAGTTTGGTCTTATGCTCAGACTCCAACCTGCTAAGCATCTCTTTTATGACGGAAATGAAAGAGTTGAACTGGTAAAAGAAGAAATTGATGCAGCTGTAACAGGTTTGCAGTAAGTGTAATTAATTAAGATAGCACAGGAAGTTAGTCACAGCACCGTCCACTGACCCAGAGAAGCAGGACTCAGCATCGAGGGCACAGGGACAGTCATCTAATCTCGGCACACCACAGAACACACCATGTTTTGGGTGGGGTAAGGTTTATCTCTGCAACTGATGAAGCTTTAAGTTTCAATAAACATGTCTCAATAAATTTTATATTCCAAGTTGCGACAGCTACAACTCGAGAGTCTTATATACCTTATGTGTACCTATCAGGAAAGAATTCATTTAATAATACAGAGAAAATTCCTATTTATTCAGAAAGAAAAATGACACTTGGCTCACATAAACCTTATTTCTGAAAAGTTAGTAGAAATTAAATGTACATGATCCAACTTTCACAGAGTTCATGAAGTATACCTACCTCTACCTTCACATAAGCTTTGGTTAAACTTCGCATAACTGCTAATAATTCTGATGTTATTTCTGGATCTTCATAAACCAGCTATAGACAGACACCATGGAGAATCTGAAGGCCACTTTCTTCTCCCCAAATCTCTTCTCTCTCATACATACACTACTTGACTAATCTTCACAGCTCTCCAGAATAGGTGTATTAATATTTATATTTTGTACTTGGGCTCAGTAAGGGACAAAGCAACTTCCGGAGAAACATTCAAAACTTCACGGCAGTTAGAATTCAGGGGCAGGCATGGGGCACACACCTGCAGTCCCAGCACTTGGGAGGCTGAGGCAGGAGGACCACAGAGCCCAAGGCCAGCTTGGACTACACAGTGAGTTCAAGGCCATTCTGAGATATACAATGAGAATGTTATCTCGAAAGACCAAAGAAATGGGGCTGGGGAGGTAGCTTAGCCACATAAGCACCTGCCGGGCAAGTACAAGGTCCTGAATTCCATCCTTCCAGCCCCCCACCAAAAAAAAAGTTCCCAGGGTTAGAATGCAACCTGGGGAAGCTTGTGCTCTTCCCATTACTCCGCCTCCCAAGACCCGCAGCAGCTGCTCCTCCCATCTTAACACCAGAACAAAAGGCCTCTTTCTTTCTCAGTTCACCAACACTTTCTGCTAATTAAACTTAAAAACTAAACTTGAATGAAAATATAAGACAGACTGTATATATAAAAATTTTAGAAAACTTAAAAAAAAACTTCTTACTGATACTAATAGAAAAGTAAAAGTGCACAGCTCAGAAACTCATGAACAGAACCAACCCGAACATAACTGGAGCCAGATGGAGAATCACAACAGTGCCAGAGATTCCACATGCCCTCTGGTCACATCGCACCCCCACACCACACAGGAAACACTGTTCTGACCAGGCAGCAGTGACTAGTTTGGGCTGGTTTTGCACTTTTTTTTTTTTTTTTTTTTTTGGCGGAACCGGGGATTGAACTCAGACCCTTGCGCTTGCCAAGGAAGCGCTTATTCCACTGAGCCATCTCTGCAGCCCCACTTTGGATAAATGAAACCACTTGGTAGATCCTCTCCTGTGTTTGGCTTCATTTGTTCAACTTACGTTGTCAAGAGGCATCCGTACTGCTGCATTCAGCTTGTGCAGAGAGCTAACACAGCACACCTGACTGTTGTTTTAAAGGAAGGATATGTTTACAAGGCTGGCCTTTGCTGGTGCCTGGGGACTTCAGTGTCAGAAAGGTCCCCTTTATTAAGTAATAGTAGCTTGTGCCAGCGTTGTTTGTATGAAAATGCTCTCTGCACTGAACACCTGTTTCCCTTCTAGGAGTCTGGAATTTGAGATCAGGCAGGGGGTACTGCTTGATCAGCTCTCCATAAAAAAAGGTGGGCACAGTTTCTCAAGATTTCCCCTGGTTGGCCACATGTCACACGTGTGGTCACAACTCATGACAGAGAACTAAGCTCATCTTATCTGATTCCACTGCAAGACGACGCTGTCTGGGACCTTCCATTTAGTTTCCTCAATTGAGATACTTCGAGTTCCTTTCCCTTCTCTATTCTGTGTCATATCCTTTCCCCCAAAAAAAACTTAGCCACAAGCACAGCTTTGTACCAGCTCTTGTCAATCATCCAATTGAGAGGGATTGCTAGAACAGTTCCTAAAGACATCAGAGGTTTTTCCATGATTGCTACATGGTATTTGCTGCTTCTTAAATGTTAAAAAGCATTTTCCTAAGTTAACTTTCTTTTGCACATCAGGTACAATATTATACTATTTAAATATGACTGAGAGAAATGGGCAATCTGGAATGAGAAACCCTGACCACGAGATGAAGAGGAAAGCACATCATATCCACACTAAATCACTATGAAGCACCACAAGACAGGATTCATAGTATTTCCCCAGATGAAAACAGGCCCTCCAAGAATTACAACTGAGGCTGGGCATGGTGGTACACACCTGTGGTCCCAGCACTTGGGAGGCCGAGGCAGGAGGACTATTGAGAATTTGAGAATGCCAGGCTACAAAGTGAGTTCAACGCCAGCCTGAACTGCATAGCAAGACCCTGTCTCAAAAGAACCCCCACTAAAGAATTAGAAAGCTGAAGAAAATAAATACACTTCAAATAGTCTATTTTATCCTAAAATAAGCCCTTAAAATATTTTTAAACATCCTAAATCAAACATATGAGAACTAAACTGCATTTCCTACTCATCTTCAATATTCACTGTCTCCATTTTTCTAATCCTAACCCCAAGCCTGCCACCAAAGACAGTGTCAAACCTACCTCAGGAGACTTTCAAAGGCTTACCTTACTCCTTCAAAGGAAATGTTAGACTGTCTACCTTCACAACTCTGCTCACTTGGCACTCTCCTTACCACCAAAAGCATTCGCATTTACTTCAGCTTTCTATTGCCTTCATCATTCTAATTCACCTTTCAGTCCCCAATTCTAAATCTTCCCTGCCTGTCCATCTCTGACACTCTCAATTAAACATAACACTTGTCGGTCTCTTACATTACACTTCATTAAAAATTAGGCCTACTGAAGGCCAGGGAGATGGCTCAGTAGAATACGCGCTTGCCTGGCAAGCTCAAGGGCCTGAGTTCAATCCCTGGTTCTGCAAAAAAATAAAAAAAAAAAAATTAGGCCTACTGCGAACAAAAGTGGCTGTTTGTAACACCAAGCCAAGTTTTCTCTCAACTTTTGTTTCTGGCACTGATGTAGGGCTCAGGGTATCCAGTGAAAAATAAGGTGTAAGAACTAGCTTTTGAGGAGTTTATTCTCAAGAAGAGTCAATATAGGCACTTAGCTATGATGATAATAACAAAGGCATGTAGAGATAATTCTGCAGTAACTGTTGAACTCTCATTAACCTGAGCTCAAACATCTACAACATGTTAAAAGTTCAAATACCTAAGGCAAACAGGCAGGAGTTTTAGTCTCCCTTTATTTTACCTCATTATTTATCTGTGAACCTGAACTATTCCCTCCCTTTGGGAGACAGCCCTTAATTATTTCCTCCTCCTGCTATTCATGTCTTTGTATAATCTCTTATCTTTGAAGGTGGAAGGTGTGACCAGCTTCAAAGCAATAAAACTGTGGCAAAGGTAGTGGGATATCGCAGCCTGATTACACTGTGAGACACAAACTTCATTCTTGCTGGCAGCCTGTCTTGTAGGCTGTCTTGAGACACGCTGCTGCACGAGGACCAGGTGGATGGAACTGACAGCCGCAGCTGGCCTACACACAGCAAGGACCAGATGACCTCACCGCGTATTAGCTGGATTCAGCCCCGAAGACCTAAGCCCTGCTGCGCATCGATTGCTCCCCTGTGTGCCTCCTCCATTGCAGCATCCTAAGAAACCGAGCAGGGAACGCACCTGAGCCTGGCCTTGGCGTGGCTGGCCACAGCCACTGCACCACAATAAAACTGTGCTGCTTTAAAACACAAAGTCTGTAATGATTTATAGCAATCAATAACAAATACAACCCCAAATGCATCCCATAACTTTGTTCACATCGGTTTCCCAGCCCATATTTAAAGTCACCCCAAATGCTATACGTCTTAACATGTCCTGTTCACTTACCATCTCCCAGTGGGGCTTTCAATCATCTACCCTTCCATCCTGCAAACTTTCTTCACCTAAGTCTCATATTTTTCCTTGTTTTTGCAATTTTTAAATATAATATACTATTTATTTTTAAAAATGCCTAGGTGGTGGTTGAATAAGTTAAATAAACCCCAAAATATCCCTACCTGGTTAAGATTGAGGTTGTTTTCAATACTCAGGGGAATGAGATGAGGCAGTACCTTCCCAGCCAGCTGCTCTTTGGTAATTCCTAACTTCTTATGAGTGAAAGTGCACTTGTAAATACCTGGGAGGAAGGAACAGGACAAGGTGGTGAGCTGACCCTGCGATGCAGCAGATATCGAGAGATACTCTGGTGATCGGTGCAGCATAGTGGAAGTGTAGGGCCTGCACCCTATTCACTTCTTCAGCAAACAAGCCCCATGGTGTTTGAAAATAATATATTCCACTCCACGTGACCCCTCCCAGGGCTCACGACTCCACAGTCTTGCTTGGGTAGACTTGTCTGGGAGCATGCATAGCATTCTCTGAACAGTTACGTATTAAGTGCTTTGAAATAAGCCAAAGCTTCAGAAAACATCACCTCCTACTGTTTCTGCAAACATGCACATGACCTACATGTTCAATCACTTACTTTACTGAACACCTACTGAATGTTCACTTGCTTGGCCTTATGCTTGTTACTTTTTGCTTCACTAAATTCGCATAAAACTCCTAGAGTAATGATACTTTTATCCTTAATCAATGAAAAGCTTTCTTCTACTATGCCAAACCTGTGCTCAAGAACACAAACTTCTTAGAGCACAAAAGATTCAAACCATATCCCAAGAGTTCTACATCCAAGAGGTCCACAATAAATATGGTACTCAACCCTAAAATATTTACTACTAACAGCTTTATATAAGCTATGCATTGTAGCAAATGTTAGGATACAGAGATGTATAATACAGTTATTCTTAAAAATAAAGAACCTCAGCCTGGAATGGTGGTACACGTCAGAAACCCCAGCATTTAGGAGGCTGAGCCAGGAAGACCATGAGGTTGAGGCTACTGTGAGCTGCAGAGTTCAAAGCTGGTCTGGACTACATAGCAAGACACCTCCCAAAAACCAGAACATAAATAAAATGAAGAACATTAAATTTAATACAAACACAATTGTTAATCCTTTTGCTCTTCCTATAGTTATGTCTAGTTCTTTTCTTCTTTTTTTTGCAGTACCAGGGATTGAACTCAGGCCCTTGTGCTTGCCAGGCAAGCACTTACTCTACTGAGCTATCTCCCCGGCTCAGTTACATCTATTTCTATTAGTATAAAAGACATTGACATTTTCAGACTGGACTCCTATAGCTTTACTTTTTTTTTGTATTTTAGCACAGGGTCTACAGGGTCTCACGATGTAGACTGGACTCTTGTGATCCAATCACTACTGTGTTCAGTCTCCTAAGAGCTAGAATTACAGGCGTACGCCACCACACCCAGTCTCAATCGCCATCTCAGCACGCTGGGAATCAAACCCCAGCCACTGTCTCTACCTAAACTGGCGCTTTAATCCTTCCATAGCTTTAAATACATACTATGTCACAGTTTCTTGAAAGAATAACGTTTAATTGCCGATAGCATAGAATATGTAGAAAGCTAAAATACTTTAGCATATCAACAATGAAATATACTAGCTAAGACTCAAATATATCTACATGTTACTTTATCTTTTTAATAAAAATTGTATTTACTTAGAAGCATTCAGAATATCAACAAAACTTTTTTTTTTTTTGCAATTAGTGGTATCAGTTAACAGAACAACAATTTCATATAAGCTACATGAGAGATAACTGAAGATAAAAAACTACCATCCCATATATAACTAATTTGTGCTGTGCACCTACAAGAGCCTGCTTTAAAGTATCGTATGCCAATACCACATGCCATGCCTGGAATCCAGTGTGCACCATGCCAGCCCTGAAACTGGGCAGTGAGTGGCACAAGCCCATAATCCCAGCACTGGGGAAGCTGAGATAGGAGGATCAAAACGAGTATAAGCTGTGTAATGAGACCTTGCACCAAATGAATGAAAGAATGAAAGAATGCATGAATGCATGAATGAATAAATGAATGAAATTCCATGCCAACTTATAACCCCCATACTATATCACGTAAGGTTAGTGGCTACTGAAAAATACACCAGGACAGGCCTATCTAAAAGACCCATTCAGAAGGCCGGCCAGATAGTTCAACAGACTAAAGCACCGGCTTAGGCACAGCGCAGTGGCCAGGGTTCGATCCCCTGCGTGCTGTGCCGGCCCCACCCCCAGGGTGCACTGAGACAGCGATTGAGACTGGGCATGGAGGCGCGCACCTGTAATCCCAGCACTTGGGAGGCTGAAAACAGGACAATCACTACAAGTCTGATCTTCATTGTGAGACCCTGTACTAAATACATAAAAAAATAAAAAATACAAAAAAGACATTCAGGAATGAGTTAACTATACAAAAAAAAAGGAAAAGAAAAGACAAGACACTACAGTTCAAAAACAAATCTTACACAGCCTTATATTTCAGTGTTTTTCTTTAACAGGAGCGAGTTGTGTATAGGGAGATTAAACACTTTATAAACAAGAAAAAAAAAACTGCTAGAACCAACTTATTAATCATATCTTCCCCTTCATCCTCCTCACCCTCTTCATCTTCCTCCTCCTCACCCTCTTCAACTTCCTCCTCCTCTTCTTCCCCCTCATCCTTTTTTTTCTTGCTTTTCTCAGCCCTGACAACTCCCTTTTGCTGCCTCAAGTTTTCCTTTAGCCCAGCAGGCAGTGATGTCCCTTTCCTACTTTTCCTTCAGCTCAGCATCCTCCTTCTCGTACGACTGCTTGTCATCTGCTGCAGTAATATTCCACTTTCTCCAAGTTTCTTTGCAATGTCACCTATGGAGAGGCCATGATGTCCTTCTTTGATGTCCTCCTTTGATTTGGGGCAACACTCAGAACAGAACAAGAAGGCAGCCGAAGGAGGCCTCTGGGGCACACGGGGAGCCCTGAACTTCTTTCTTGTTTCTCCTTTAGGAGGAATGTAAGTTTCCATTTCTCTTTCGTAACAAGCCTTGTCTGCCTTTGCCATGCCTTGAAATTTTCCTTTCTCTTTAGCAGACATGGTCTTCCACCTCTCTGAGCACTTCTCAGAAAACTCTGAATAAATGAATGGAATTCCACGCCAACTTACAACCTCCATACTATATCACGTAAGGTTAGTGGCTACTGAAAAATACACCAGGACAGGCCTATCTAAAAGACCCATTCAGAAGGCCGGCCAGAAAACTCTGAGAAGTTAACGGAAGCATCTGGGTGCTTCTTGTGTTCCTCTCAGCAAGTTTGCACAAAGAATGCACAGGATGACACCTTGCCTCTTGGCTTGTTAGGGTCTCCTCTGTCCACGTTTGCCTGTTTCCTCAGTAGGGCAGAGTTGCCCAGTGCCCTGCCCTGGCACTGTCTCTGTGGAGCTCAACATACTGCAATGGCTGACTCCAAATTTTATTTTATTTTATTTTTTTTGGCAGAACCGGGGATTGAACTCAGATCCTTGCGTTTGCCAGTCAAGTGCTTATCCTAGTGAGCCATCTCCTCGGCCCCCCAAATTTTAAAAATTAGCTCTTCCGCTTACCAGTTGCATGATCTTGAGTAAATTATGCCACCTGTCTGAGCCTCACAGCTTCCTTGTTTTAAAACAAGTAATTCCTATCTCAGTGGATTGGGGGAAGGACAGAGAAAATGCTTTACATCTTAGAAGCTCAACACCAAATAAATATCAGGCATCATTACCACAACTGGCATCAGCATTTCAAGCAGTTTTGTTTACCTCTCTTACCTGTACCATTTATGGAAGAAACTATGCTATCATGACATTCGTGAAACAACTATGTTTCCTAATTATTTTATCTTTTATACATGCCCATATTTTTACTACTTTTGCCAAAAACAATAAAGAGAAAATTTGTAACTTTTATCCCATCATTCTATTTCTGAATGTTATATACATAGAAAGAATGGCTTTATAAACTAGAAAATATATTTGCACAACTGTAAAACCATAAAGCAGTAGCAAATGACTAAGTTTTTCAGCTACCTAAAATTCCCATGAGGACTGCAGGTTCCTTGGAAGGAATCTGTTGTAAGAAGGGGAGGAGATCATCGAGTACAAACCACTTATCCAAGTATTCCAGTATCTTCCCCAAGCACACTAATGAATTCACACGAACCTATTAAAAGAGAGAATCATGCATTAATGATATAAAGTTTTTGTAATCCAGAACAAAATATTTATGTGTAAAATTAATACACATATGGATATAGGCTAAAATTTCAAGAATAAAAATCTCTGAATCTACACTTTAGTAACACAGGAAATTCACTAACATCCTTAATTTGCTTCAAAAAGAATTTATAATGGTTTCACCAAGACAATAATTAGTTAACACAAGGAATGACTTTAACTCTATAGTATTTTAAACAAAGTGGTAGGATTGGAAAAGGTTTAATTATATATGGGTTTACCAAAAACATTCCTCTGAGAACTTCTTAATTTTATAAAAAAGAATATATTATCTTCATCAACTGACCAATTTCACTGAAATTCCATCACTTTAACTCAGGTTCAGTTAGTGCTTAAACTAAGTATGTTAACATTTGACATTATCTGTATTTGTCTAACATAAAGTTTTCTATTTCTAAATATATCTTTCATAGGAAAAACTGGGCCTGCAAGATAGTTCAGGGGACTAAAGCACCTGCTTATACAAGCTTAGGCAAGCACATGGACCCAGGCCCGATCCCCAGCACCACATACCACGCCAGTCCTGTCCCCAGGGCAGGCTTAGCCGGCCAGAGTTCAAGGTGTAGTGGTGCATGCCTGTAACCCCAGCACTGGGGCAGCTGAAGACAGAAGGATCACTATGAGTCCAAGCTATGTAGTGAGACCCTGTAACTTTCAAATACATTTGAAAAACAAAAAAGAAAAAATGGAAAATCAACATCTTGAAATTCTTCTCAAAATTCTATATTCAATTGGCTTTTGATAAATATGTAAAACCCTATACAACCTAGTTTTTAGGTGAAAGTCGTTACAATGGAATACCCTTTTAAGGCAGGACCAGAATAACTAAAATTCTAGTTCTCTTAAAGAAAAAAAATCTAAAAAAAAGTAGAAAATAACTTGGTTGGTTAAAATTTTACCATATTTCAGGAAAAATGAATTTGCCATTTCTGAAAAAAATAACCACTATATGAAATTGAAACAGGAAATGCTATAAATTCAAAATGATATCAGAAGGCTTAACTTACCATCATAATCAGTTTTATTAAAAGAAGTTAGGCCTGGTGGCACACACCTGTAATCCTAGCACTTTGGAAGCCTGAGGCAGGAGGATCCAAAATTCAAGCCCAGGGGCCAGGGAGATAGCTCAGTAGAATAAGCACTTGCCTGGCAAGCACAACGGCCTCAGTTTAATCCCCGGTTCCACAAAATGGAAAAAAATAAAGTTCAAGCCCAGCCTGATCAACTTAATGAGATCTTGCCTCAAAATAAAAAATTAAACAAGGGCTGGGATGTAGCTAAATGTAGATATCCTGGGTTCCATCCCCAGTATCCCTGTAGCGTGCGTGGGTACACACATACATACGCACACAAACTGCTGTATCTAATTGGTTATCTGTCTGGGAAACTGAAAATTAAAACATTAATTTTTTTTTGTACAATATATAAAAATTAGGTTTCTTTGCATGGCATGGAACCTGTAACCCCAGCTCCAGATGGCTAAGGCAGAAAGACTGCCATAAATGAGTTCAAAGCCAGCCTGAAGGGCCAGGGAGATAGCTCAGCAGTGCAGTGCCTGCCTGGCAAGAACAAGGTCCTGTGTTTGACTCCCAGCACAAAACAAAAACAAAACCAAAAAAGCCAGCCTGAACTACACAGCAAGATCAACCCTGATGCAAAAAGCCAATAAATAAACAAATAAGTCAGCCAGTCAGTCAGTCAGTCAGTCAGTCATGTGGGATGGTACCGATGGGACAAGGCTCAGTAATGGGGGAAACTATAGCATTTAGTGAGGGAGGAGGACATTATTTTGAGCCTGTTCACTATCTGCTGGTAGTCTTCGACATAAAGACTGAATTTCTATTTTCAGTAAATTCAAAATAATAATAAAAACAATTCTTTTCAACAACAAAAAATTGGTCAGGTAAAAGACAGACATGCCTATGTTTTTAAAAGTTGCTATTTTGAAGAAAATATTCAGTATTACTTCTGTACAGAAATACCAATGTGATAAACACTTAGATTTAATGTTTCAGAATAGTTAGGGATGTTTACTGATCTCAACATAAGATAATGCAAACTATGTTATTTATTCCACCTTTTTTATTATTTTAACTGAAGTGTTAAATTTTGCATTCACATCTATTTTTAATCTTCATATTTTGTACAACTATTTCCCTAATTACACTTCTATAAATTTGTCTTATTATCATCTACTTTTCTAAAAATGGTGAGTGGGAGACGAGAAATTTAAAAACCAATGGCTAAAAATGAAGGCAATTTATAAAAGGAAGCCATTTAAAAAGGTTTTAGGCTTATATACCGAGTTAAACTGTTTATTATTTTGAAACAACAAAATAAACTGTGATAGTTAAAGTAGAAAAGGATTGAGAAAAAATATTTCTACTGAAGCATTCAGGTTATGGAGAAGGGAGTAAAATGAAGAACACAGTATTATAAAGTACCAGAAAAATATTCACAATTCACTTTTCCCTTTTCATGTATTTAGTACGGGGTCTACAGGGTCTACAGGGTCTCACCACACATATCTGACTCTTAATGATCCTCCTGTTTCCAGCCTCCCAGCCCTGGGATTGCAGGTGTGCACCACCACGCCCAGTGTCGATCACCATCTCAGTGCCGTGGGTGCAGCGCCAGCACAGACACCAGAGATTGAACCCCGGCCCCTGTGTGTGCCTAAACAGGCACTTTAATCCACTGAGCTATTTGGCTGGCCCTACAATTCACTTTCATAGTACATTTCTATATACAAGTTATAGCCAAGACAAACCATACAAAGTATAATAAGGTTATTAGACAATGAGGAATGTTTTAGACTACTGAGAAGTAAAAGAAAAACAAAAATTGTAATATGCAACTACTTACAGCAAGGGAAGATGTTTGTAGACAGGCATTTTTAATTCTTGGTATCAAAGCATTTTTCATGGATGGGTAGTCTATAAGATTTGCAAAAGTTGGAATGATGTTCAAACAGAGCTCCTATTAAAAAAACAAAGTGGATCAATCTTAGTAAAAGATCCTCTCAGCCTTTCACATACTCAAAAGTACTCTGTATCTGTACAGCTAGCTAATTTGTAAGATAATTTAAAATAAGTTTCCATGTATGTTATATTATTTGGTCTTTTCAACAACTGTTTGAAGAACAAAGAGCTATAATCAGTTTTACAGATGAATGGAAAGGTTCAGAAAATCTTAGTCAAACTAGGTCACAAAGTCAGATGTGGTGGTGCATGCTTATAGTCCCAGCACTTGGAAGAGACTAAAGCAGGAGGCTCCCTTGAGCCCAGGAGTTTGAGGCTAACACAGCAAGACCCTGTCTCCAATGAACACAAAAGACTCAAAAGCAAAGGAAGTTATCCAAGATTGTAATGACTAGCATATGCTACTCAAAATGATCCTAGTAGCAAAGCCTAGAAGAGACTACTGAGGGCAATGGGAGCACAGACGTCCATTAGCAAAGAAGCTACGATGATACCAGGCAAACTCGAAGTCGTTCACTTATAGTGAGCAACTGAAGAGAATTAGCTAAGAACCAATTATCAAAATACTGGCATGAACTTTCTTGAACTTACCCTGAAATTTCCAAAAGGTTGATCTAGCTACACAAAACTATAAAAATTATGTGAGTGAGATAATTTATGGATAAGAAGTATAAGTTAAGCCAGGAGTGAAGGCACACACCTGTAACTCCAGCACTTGAGAGGCTGAGGAAGGTGTCAGCCTGGGCTTTATAGGAAGTTCAAAGCCAGCATGAACTACATAGCAAGATCCTGTCCCTAAAAACTAAAGACAAGTCTACTTGAGAACTCCTTTCAGCCTGAAGAAGCCAGAGTGGCCACTGCCCACTATTCCTTCATGGTAGTTCAGGTTACTTTTTCAGAAGGGGGGAATGTTACAGGCAGCTGAGTTAGACAGAAATATAGGCAGAAAGACAGGGCCCACCTCAAAGGACCCAGTACGGAAGACAAGATGCCTTACAATTGTAAGGAGACTGCCTTACAACTGGAGAGACACCTCTGTTGTGGGCCAGACCTCAAGACAAAAGATAAAAGCAGCCACATACCTCCCTAGGGATGGACCTTAGGGACTGCTACTCAATATAAGCATGGATCACCTTGAAAAAGCCAGGAAGAGTCATTAACCCAGCCCCCCTACAGGAAAAGCCCCTGTCCTGTATTCATGTCGGCTTGACAGGTGACTCCGTTCCCCATTTGATCCCGGTTTAATCAATTTCACCTGAGCAATTATACTCGTAATTTTATTGGCTGACCATAGTGTTGTCCACCTCATGCCCATCCTGTGAGTTCCCATGTTTCCCACCTTCGACCCAGCTCACCTTGTGGTTTTGCTCTATAAAAATCCCTTTAAAAGGCAGGTTCCGGGGCTGGTGAGATGGCTCAGTGGTCTAAAGCACCTACTTAGAACAAGCTTAGCAAAACACAGGGACCGCGGTTCAATCCCCCAGCACCACATGCCAGCCAGCCCCGCCCCCAGGCGGGCTGAGCTGGCCACACACACACACACATATAAATAAAATTTTAAAAAAAAGGCAGGTTCCTTGGCAACCCAGTAAGGTCCCCTTCTGCCCCTCTCTCAGACAGAAGCTTGCTTTCCCTCAATAAATATATTCTGTGCTTAAAAAAAACTACAAACGAACAGTAAAAGTTACAAGTACCTGAGTTCAAACCTGGTAACAGAAAAAACAAGAAATAACAAACTACAGGAAAGGATATGGCAAAATTACTACTCTCATGTACTGATAGTAATATAAATTGTTACAAGCATTACGGCAAACAATAGAGAGTATCTTAAAAGAACCGCCAAGTAGAATTAAAATACAACTTGGTGGGGCTGGGGAGACATCTTGGCAGTCTAAGCGCCTGTCTTGCAAGCAAAAGCACCTGAGTTTGATCCCTGGTACCATACGCCATGAGCCTGCAATCCCAGCACAGCTGAGGCGGGAGGATCACTATGAGTCTGAACTATGTAGCAAAGCCCTGTATCAAATAAATAATTTTTTAAAAAAAACTTAAAATACAACTAGCAATCTCACTCTTGCAATCTCACTCTTGCAATCTCACGCAGCCAAAGGAACTGGTATGCTGAAGAGCGATCTTCAAGCACAAGTTCACTGCAGCCCATTCACAACAGCTAAGAAACAGAAATGACATATGTGTACATCAATACATGCATGAAGAACATGTGAGAGACAGGCATAGCTGTAGAGCCCTGTAGGTGCATAGAAATACACACTGTTCAGACTAAAAGAACCAGCTCCTGTCATTTGTAGCAACACAGAACGGGAAGACTTTATATTAAGTGAAGTAAGTGAAACACTCCAAGACCATTACTGCACGTTCCTACTTATATATGGAAGCTAGAAAGTTGATCTCATAGAAGTAAAAAAAAAAAAAAAAAAAAAAAAATAACAAACAGTGGTTATTAGAATCTAGGATTGAAGTCGAGGTAGGAATAGTGGGGACAGAGATATAGTTGGGTAGGAAAAATACTTCTTAACGTAAAGAAGGACAAACTTGGAGACTAGAAAGATGGCTAGGTAGAATAAGCACTTGCCTGGCAAGCGCAAGGGCCTGAGTTCAATCCCCGAGTCTGCCAAAAAGAAGGAAAAAAAAAAAGGACAAGTTTGGGACACTTCTAGTTAACGATGCATCTTGAGACCACATTCTTAAGTGGAACAAATCAGATACACATGCAAAAATATTGTATGGTTTCTTTAGTATGAGAAACTGAAAGGGGGGCGGGGGGTGGCTGGGGAGAGAGCTCAGTGGCATAAACTCCTGCCTGGCAAGTACAAGGTCCTAAGTTTGATCCCTAGTAAATGAAGGAAGAAAGAAAGGAAGGGAGGGAGGAAAGGAGGGAGG
>NW_004524580.1:28846730-28866335 GCF_000260255.1 Octodon degus | reverse complement strand
GTGTGTGTGTGTGGCCAGCTCAGCCCACCAGGGGGCGGGGCTGGCTGGCATGTGGTGCTGGGGGATCGAACCGCGGTCCCTGATGCCTTTGCTAAGCTTGTTCCAAGTAGGTGCTTTAGACCACTGAGCCATCTCTCCAGCCCTAGGAAAAGATTCTTGTTTCCTACTTTTTCTAGGACTCTTAGAAGTGTCTGGATAAACTTTAACTTTATCAGACTCAGACTCTTCTCACTGGGCAGCAATGAAAGTGGTTAATTAGCCTGGTGACCAAGTTTTATACTGAATGAGATCAGAAATGCTAGTTTCTAAAAGTTAGCAAAGTTGCACTAGTCAAATTGAACTATTATAAACTTTTTAAATAAAATACTGGCTTGACACCTGCCCAAACTAGGGGGTGGGAGAGCTTTCACATCACTCAACCTCCTTTTTCCTCCTTAACCTTACTGAATAAAAGACCAGGCAATGTTTCAGGACGCTACAATTACAACTCACAGAGATGGAGAGTAGAGCCAAGTACTGGACAGCTTCTCCCTCCATCCCACAGCCTAATTAGGAGGGAAAAATTAACATCAATGTCACACTCTTTAAGTACACCTCACAGACCAAAACAGAAACGCATCAAAGAAGTGACAGGATCTATGTGGCATTAGGCCCAAATTAAGAAAAAGATTGAAGAAATGCCTTTGTTTTTCTTTATTAGTTTCTTTACTGGCAAAAAGACTTTCTAAATATGAAATCATTTGTGTGGTGAGATGTTCTTAATGTAAGTATTTTCCAAAGTGAAAAAACAAAAACAAAAAAAACCCCACTAAGTTAGCTTTAATAACAATCCAGAATGTTTTTCCAAACATAAAGCTCAACAGACCAGAATTTAAATAGTAAAGACTATAGAACAGCATGACCTAGCGCATGTCATGTTAAGATGGTCTTTGTGAAACAGAAGCAGGACAAGCAGGACTAGCAGGATGGGTGCAGCAGGCTGGGGCTGCAGCCTGGGCGTGCAGCCCTTTCCCAGTATGCATAAGGAGAGGGGTTCCATCCCCGGGTGGGGTTGGGGGCGCGCACATTAAATTAGTCTCTTATCTTCTTGCCTTACAAACTAACTTCATCACCGAAGAAACAGAATCTCTAAATAGAAAAATTAATTACCAAGCATAAACTTTTTATAAGAAAAAGGCACACTTTTCTATTCATAATTATCCATTTAGAAAGCAGAAAACAGAAATACACCAATTCTAAACTACAGTGAACCAAACTCTCCTCCATCTTTCTAATAAAAAAAAGCAACAAGGCTACTTTTTGACACTTGTATTTATCAACTGATTCTTTAGTTAATGACTTTTTTTCTTTTTCTTTTTTTTTTTTTTTTTTGGTACTGGGGATCAAACTCAGGACCTTGTGCTTGCCAGGCAGGCACTTACGCCACCGAGCTACCTCCCGAGCCTGATTCTTTACTTAAGCACAGACATTTTAGCAAATACACTGTTTTTTTTTTTTTGTTTTTTTTTTAAGCAAATATACTGTTAATTCAATTCAATAAATACATTTACCTTTGAGTTTCATATAAAACATTATAACTTATACCTACAAGATATTTTATTCTTTCTTCTGCCTTAAAAATCACAATCACTAGCAAAGAAAAACAAGCCAAGCACTGCACCTGGATCTGCATGGAAGGCGCTTCTAGTGCTCTGTAAACCATGGGCAGGACACTGTTCTTTATCTCGTCAGGAGGAGTTTTGGTCAGCAGTAAGTCCATTTTTTGTAGGAAAATTAACAAAATCTGTTTAAAAAAAAAAAAACATGCACTAAGGCTTAGAATCTTTAAGAGATTTGATACATGCCAAAATTTAAAGGTTTTTCCAAAGGAGTAAGTTATGTATTTTGATACTTACCATGTTGCTAGCCTGAAGGCGTGGAAGACAAAAACACACAAATAAAGTCTCTTACGTTTCTAGAAGCATCATATTTAATAACTGTTCTCAGTTTAATCACTTAAATAAAGACTGACCTCCTCACTTTCACGCACCTACCATCATCCACTCACCCACAAGAACCAACTATAGGAAAACTACTGGGTAACAAAATAAAGTTTGAGGGCAACAAAGTCAGGTAATTTCATCACTCAGCCTCTATGAAGCGCGAGAGAAGAGAGGATAAAGAAATGAGAAGGTCTGGAAGGAGAAAGTATAGGAAGAAGCATTTTTAACTGTCCCTGACTGCTTTAAATCTGGCTGCCTAGACATACCCAACTTAAAAGGAACAAACTGCCCCTCTGTTCATACAGACTAGCTTGGCCAAGTCTCAAATTTTTTCAAGAGAAATTTTCAAATGAACAACTAAGGGGGAAAAGTATACCAAAGGGACAACTAAGAATTCAGATTACAGGCTTCTCAGGTGCTATCTCAACTGATGCGCAGTTCAGGGAACCCGTAACTCCACCAACTCTGCCACTTGATGCGGCCCCTCCACCTGCCCTTTCCTGACCCCGAGCAACTGCCCATGGGCTGCCTCCAGTCTCCCTCTCCAAGGGAAGGACTACAAAGCTCACACCCCAGACAGTCCACAGCTGAAGGACAAGCTCCTGCCCACTATGCCAGAAACACAAAACATCTACTCTGTGCCAGAAATTGGGGGCGGGGAGCGCACACTGAGAATTGAACTCAGGACCTCACACTTACCAGGCAGGCGCTGCACCACTGAGCTAAATCCCTGGGCCCTGGGCCATAAATTTTCATGTCATCTCAACAACTCCTTTCATTTTAGAAATGAAGAAACGGAAGCATTACGACAGTAATGACTCATCTACACAGATTAAAGCAGCCCAGGTTCAGTTCCAAGCATGTGGTCCCCCTATTCTTACAACGAAGCCAACCTTTAATCTGGCAAATACATCATAGTCCACAGGAGAGAGTAACTTTTTATTTTTTCACTTACAACACATATACAATTATTTCCGGGGTGTCCTAAACATTTTCTTCTTCAAATGAAAGTATTTATGAGAGACGGAGAACAAACCAGCACAAACTGACTACAAATTAAAGATTAGAATAACAAATCAAACAAAAATACTTAACAGTGCTAGACAAAAATTAGTATTTCTTTTCCCAAACTATAACTTTCAATAAAGTCAAGTGAGAGTAGTATGATACATGAAGAATTTCACTGCAATTTATTTATAACTTATAGAGACCCAAAGACATTATCTGTGAAGTTTAATTTTAATTGTAGGAATGGTTTGAACATAGGCAAAATAGCTTTCTAGTTAATACAAAGTCTCCTACACTTACCTAAATTTTTAAATAGCAATATTCCAATTATTCTGGTTTCAGTGGTAGTCATTATCATGAATAAAAGTAGATAAACATGCAAAAATATCTAAAACATACCTGGATTGGCTCCTGCTGCTTAAATACAGGGCCAAGTTCAGGTAGAATTAATCTGACGTATTCTTCTTTGGTGCATTCTTCAGCAATCAATAGAACATTGGGCAAAACAAAAGGTACCATGTCGGGGTTCACAAATTCTGCAGTCAAACAAGGCAAAATTCTTTGCACAATGACTCGCTGAAAGGCAAAAATGTTTTTGTAATACCAAATTTACTTCAGGTCTTTAAAATTAAACTGAAGCACAAAGTCTGATCCCTTTACATAAGTTGATCACATAATTTATGTTAGCATTAGTATACTTTTCAAGAGAAAAATGAAACACTATTGCGAACTATGCTAAGACAAATATCTAAGTTGGGAATATCACGGATAAAGAGATATGCGATCCCATTTTTTGGAAACTCTCCCTAGTCTCCACTGATGTTTCTCTCCTAATTCATTATTTATGATTCATATCACAACTTAACACTGTCCTACATTGTTAATTATTGTTTCATGCATGTTTTTTGCTTCTTTTTTTTTAAGGCAGGGTTCTTAGTTCAAGCTGGCCTTTAACTAGCTTATGTAGCCCGGGCTGGCCTTAAACACGTGGTGATCCTCCTGCCTCAGCCTCTTGAGTGCAGGAATTATAGGCACATGCCACCTGGATCAGCGTGTCTCAGGCATGTCAAGCTTACCTGTATGGAATGTAATGGAGAGCAGGGATAGTATGTTAGCTTCCTCTTTACTCTCCATAGCTTTTAGATGAAGATTTTTATGGGTGAATGGAGCTCAGTGACACAAGTGTCTGCCTGGCAAGTGCAAACTCCTGAGTTCAATTCAAGAAAAAAAGAAAACCTCTACACACAGGTAAATGGAAATAAATCAGATCCATATGTGTAAACATTGTATCAGTAGTGTGAGAAACTGAATAAAGAGGGTCCAAAATGTGCAACAGATATTATGCATTGGGAAGAAACTGCTCAAAAAAATTAAGATAAACTGATGGGGGAAAAGGCAAAGGGAGAAAGAAAAATATATTTATTTCGCAAGACAGTTAAAGAGACGTTTCTCTTTGGTCAATGAATAAAGACAACAATATGCAATGTATTAATTACTGTAACTTTCCTACTAACCTATTTTGAAACTGTTTTACTGTTACTTTTATTTATTTTTCTCTTTTAAAAAGTATCACAAGCAACCAATGACAATCTGATAAAAACTGGGAACCTTCTGCAACCAAGAAAATGCTACTTTTATAGCCAGTGCTTCCTTTAGCACTCATCAACATTTTTGGCTGTTTTATACACACAATTTAGCTGAGTAAGAGGAGAGCTAAAACGGGTAAGTTGATGTCAGTACACAAGTATGCCTCTAGCTGCTGGTGAGGCAGGCACCTCCACAACAACAGTTCACAGGATTTTCTTCTGACACTGAATATCCAACTGCTGCCTTGACACAGATGGCATCCTTCGAATTTTTAAAGTTCTGTTTACTTGGGGACCATAATAAAATTTCTGGCTTTAGTCTGCAGCCGTTTATAGTCATTTAGGTATCTAAGGCAAAAGTTACTTTACTTCCATGGAAGTTATTACAGTAAGTCAAAGTAATGTTTAAATTTAAAAATACTGACCATAGAAAGAAATTTATCAACAACAAACCTTGGGCAGTTTTGGTAGAACCTTCGGCAGTCCTTTGAAAAATTGTGATTTCTGAAGATTATCTCTTTGGAATAAGCTATCAAAATATTGAAGTGTGACTGCACCAACATCATCAAAGAAAGGAATCTACAAATAACGGAATGAATTATTTTTGTTAACATTAAATTGAAGATACTACTCATATCTAAAACTACAATATAGCGAAAAAAATATTCAGAAACATTAAGCAAGGGCTGGTGAGATGGCTCAGTGGTCTAAAGCACCTACTTAGAACAAGCTTAGCAAAGCACAGGGACCACGGTTCAATCCCCCAGCACCACATGCCAGTCAGCCCCCGCCCCCTGGTGGGCTGCGCTGCCCCCCACACACACACACACAGAGAAAGAAACATTAAGCAAAGTGGTAAAGACTGCTTTAATAAAAAGCAAATTATAAAAATTGTCCTATCTAGCACTAAATATGACTAAAATCTTAGTTTAAAGAACTGAATCTACTGTAAACCTTCTTGTGTCCCCTCAGCTACTGCATAAATCCAAGTGGACTCACCTTTGTCATCTGATCTGCATCTGGCCTTACAGTTGGAGTCACATTTAACAGCAGTTTCACATGTTCACGGACTTCCTCAGGTATACTTGTGAGTGAACTAGATCCTAAACGACTCAACTATTCAAAAGAATGATAACATTAAGCATGAATATAAACCATCCTAAAAGATGTATGTTTATATTAATAATCTATAATACTAAGTGTAAACTAAACAAAATGTAAATTTTCTGTTTTTGAGATATCTTTAATACACCCCTGAAATTGTTTCCAATCCTAAACAAAATGTGCAGCATTTTAGATCATCTTTTAATATTCACAGTCATAAATGCTATGACTAAAGTTAGGGTAACAAACTTAAACTACTAGTTCATTATTTATAAAAATTATTTTTATTAAAGTAATACAAACTGGAAATTCATGCAAAATCGAAATTTAAGAACTTTCAAGCAAATACAAATAGACCAATACCTGATCCAACTGCCTACTGAAACTTTTATAGATATCTTGTTTGTTGACTTCAAATATAGGTTTCCCTTTATTAAATACAGCATACACGACAGTTCCTAAAGAATACATATCACTGGCTGTTTCACAGCTGACAGAAAGTATGTACTCAGGAGCCAGATACTCAGGATTTGGAAGACACAGTGATGGTAAATTTGGGTCCCATTCTTTACATGGAAACTTAGGCTGTAATAAGAAGACAAGAGATGACACAGATTCAACACCTCAATGAAAGCAAACCATTATCAAGCCATAGTAATCTATCTTTAAATTTATACTAAGTTACAGAAGGAGAAATGTCACCACCACCTTCAATTTTAAATCTCCAAACCTACAACTCTGGAACACACATGCAATAAACTGAGAGATAAAACTCTTATAAAAACTCTGAGGTTTCTGAAGGCTCCTCTAGAAACTAAATCATCACTATGCAGTACCACCAGGCAAAGGTCTGGTTCATGTTTATGATACACAGGCTTCAAGTTTTATGGACTCAGTAGAAACTACTGCCTTGAAACCTTGTCATTCCACTAATATATGGTTTAGTTAACAGATTCCATGTCCATGATGGGACTATAATTCATATTCTCACTGCCAAGAGGCTTGAACCACTGAGGGTACGTGCATGATTGTCCCATCAGGTGGCGTTTTATTAATTTTACCAAGGAAAGACAAATGAGAGTGACTGGATCTGTTTGTACCACCAATAATACAAGCTGGTGGTTCAAGTTGGCAGGAATATGGTAAACAAATGTATGAAAGTCAGACCTGGCACAGTGCCGGATCTACAGCACACTGAACCAGTACCCAATCTTTCTGATTCCCTTAATATCAACATACTTGGAAACTAAGGTAGAAAGATCTTAAGTTTTAGCCAAACCTGGGCAATTCAATAAGACACTGTCTTAAAATATAAAATAAAAAGGGCTGGGATATAGTTCAGTGTGAAAGCTATGGGTTCAATCCCCAATATTAGAAAAAAAAGTCTGAATTACAAATCCAGCTGGACAAGGTAGCACACCCCTGTGATCCCAACCCTCAGGAGGCTGAGGCAAGAGGATCATTGCAAGTTCAAGACCAGCCTGGACCTCAAAATGGGCTCAAGGCCAGCTTGAACCGCAAAATGATAATTTATAGTAAGACACTGTCTCAAAAAGACCCCCGCAAAAAAACCACAAATCCATTTCAGGCAAAATTATGGTGCCTTTAAAATCAACATTTAGAAAATGTCTGAAAAACAACAAGGCCATCTCTCAAAAGGTCTTCTTCTACCCTACAGAAGACTATTAAATTCAGTAGGTTGGGGATATGTTGTTAGGGATTCACAATGTAGTTAGCATATTTGGCATTCTGAGGGAGAAAACCTATTTAACATAATAGTTACCGAATTCATTTAACTCTGGCATCTGTTTCTCGAGTAATAGTAACAACTTCTATGGGGGCCGGGGAGATGGCTCAGTAGGATAAGTGCTTGACTGGCAAATGCAAGGATCTGAGTTCAATCCCCAGTTCCGCCAAAAAAAAAAAAAAAAAAACAAAACTTCTATGGAACTGATGAGCTGAAGATTATGTTTAAGTAGAAGGAACACTAGAAATGCTATATAAAGCTGTAAATTTAAAAGTCCCAGTGTAACACATAGTCTATTTGTACACATCCATCAGGGTTATACTAAATCCTCTAGTCCATTTCTAGCATAATTGCAAACTGCTGTGGCTTTAAAAATTGAAAGACAAAAATATTACCTCTTGCTCAGATGGATTGGTCGATGACACACAAAAATCAAAGCCCATTATTTTCCAGGCTCCACTTTTATTCAAGATTATATTTTCTGGAGTAATATTTCCATGAACCATTTTCACACTGCTGTGCAAAAATGACAATCCTTCTGAAACCTGTAAGTGTAAAATTATTTTAAATAAAATTCCCTTCAACTGCAACAATAAAATGGTTCATAAAAATCATAATAACTGCTGGTTCTCCCAGTAAGAATTGTGTACATCAACTAGCAGCAAAATTTTATCACAAACACAGATATTGTCCTGTTGCCAGGACAATCTAAGTTGTAAGAACAATCTAAGCAGTAGTGGAGAAAATTTTATTATAAAGCAGAACAACTTCTGTATCTATTAAGCTGCTTTCTATATACACATACGTGAAAGGAAAAAGAAAAACACTCTTTGCTCTCAGTATTTATTCAGTTCTAGAGTTTGAAAGGTAAGGGAATCTTTGGCTCTTATGTTATAAATAAAGAACACTAAGATTTCCACACACTTACATTTCATATTGAAATTCAGTTTTTCTGAACAGTACCTGGGCTTAGTTTCCAAATATTCAATTGATGTTCAGTTATTCTCACACTGTATTAATATTTGCAAAGATTTACATTTGTGCCTGAGATTACCATGGCGTTTATTACCAAGATAGAAGATCGGGTTTGCTTCCAGTAAGAAGTGCCTTTTGGCAAGCAAACACTCCCTGACCTCAGGACACCCTGTTCCTGGTTTTCCTCAAACTCCAGTGGACCCTGTGTTTCAGTCTGTTTTGCTGATCTTCAATTCCCCAAACTCCTGACACAGCAGACATCTGCCATCTCCGCTCGCCCTCTCAGGGCCTCTACCCCACTTTCATCATCAGCTACATGCTGACTGTTCTCCGTTTTGAAATACAGACCCGACCATCTCACCACTCTCCTGACTTCTCTCTCCTTGAATGTCTGATAAGCATCACAATCTCAGGGGAATCCAAAACTGAGTTTGTTGCTGGAATTCAATCCTATTCCCTGTAGTCGTTCCTGTATCAGTTAATGATCATTTCATTTTCTAGTTGCTTAGGACAGAAACCTTTGAGTTCTTCTGTATTTCTCCATTTTTTTCACATGGCAAATCCTGCTGCCTCCACCATCAGCGTACACTTGGATTCAATCACCGCTTTCCTTTCTGGGGCCCATCACCATTTCCAGCTGGGGTTACTGCGGCAGTCACCTACCTCATCTCCCTGCTCTGCTTTTGCCCTTCTACAGTCAGCGCTGGGTACTGAGCTAGAGCGACCTGCTCAATCCCACCCAGATTGTGCCACCTCCTCTCAATCCTTCCACAGGCATCCCCTCTCCATGGGAAACCCAAATCATTCTCTGCTTCCCAGGCCCCGGCTCCCTGAGAGCCCTCCACTCTTCTCTCCTGTGCTGGCCTTCTTGTTTCTTCCTCCTGGGCACGGAATGGCTGTCACTGTTCCCTGCCCATCGTGCATGATCCTGGCTTAGAAACTTCAGAGCTATAATTTTTCTCTACCTACATCATTTCTCTCCTCCAGCTACGAAGAGTTTTTGAATTTTTAAGGTTGTTCTCAAATGTCTCCTTTCCAGTGATACATCCCTGACCATTCCATTCAAAAGTTTAAATCCTCTTTTCTCTCATCCAAACCATTCCTCTTTCCCCTTCCTTTCATTTTTTGCTCCCCATCACTTAACAAAACCTAATTTACTGCCTTTTGTCTTTCCCACAAGAATATCAGTTTCCAAAAGGCAGAACTGTCTTCTTTGCTGCTATACCTTCAGCACCCAGAACTGTGCCAAACTGAAGCTATTTAAACTGTCAGCACAAGAATGTAAGAAGTACTACACAGTCCAGAAGGCACCCAGGCTCCTGCCCTCACATCATTAGTCGTCAGAATTCCGCGCAGGTGACTCTCTACAGGTCACAGCTGACACACTACTTTGAACTGTGGGGCACCAACTTCCCGCTGTTGCTTTTTTTTTTTATTTTTTATTTTTTGGCAGAACCAGGGATTGAACTCAGGCCCTTGCGCTTGCCAGGGAAGCACTTATTCCACTGAGCCATCTTCCCAGCCCAAAGGCAGAAGGGTTTTTTTTGTTCGTTTTTCTCCAAATGCCTTCAGGGCATGATTGGCTGGCTTGAGTTGTGGGGATCGAACCACAGCAACCTGAGCCTGACTGCTTTGTTGAAGCAGCCACTTAAAGAACTGAGCTAAGGGGCAGGCCCCCCTGCTGTTGCTTTTGAGACTGCCCTCACCATGGAACTTGCTGTGTAGGCCAGGCTACCCTTGAACTTGCGATCTTCTGTCTCAACCTCTTGAGTGCTACGAGTACAGGACAGAATCATATCCAGCATACCATATATAGCAGGGAACAAAAGCCTAAGTTTATATGAATTTCAGGCTATTGATTTGACAGATGTTTTTATGTTTTCCGTAATTAACTTAATCTTTGGAACCATTTTATAGTTGGAAAAAAGTTCAGACACTTAACTATAAAGCTACACTAATCACAACAGGCTGTTACTAGCGTAACAACTGACACGCAGGCCAGTGGGATAGACTCAGGACCCCAGGATCGCATTCTTATGTATATGATAAAATGATTTTTGACAATAGTACTAAAACCATTCAATGCTACAATACCAGCACTGGGAAGACTAAGGCAGGAGGACGCCAGGAGTTTGAGGTCAGCCTAGGCTACATAGTGAGTTCAAAGCCAGCATGGACTACATGGCGAAAGCTTGTCTCAAAATTAATTAAAAATAAAACAATTCTGGGACTGGAGAGATGGCTTAGTGGAGTAAGTGCTTCCCTGGCAAGCGCAAGGGCCTGAGTTCAATCCCCGGTTCTGCCATAAAAAAAAATAAATAAATAAAATGATTCAATGGAAAAGGACAGATTTTTTCAACAAATGGTCCTAGAAAAACTGATATTCATTTAAGAAAAAATGAAGTTGAACTTTTCTAGCATTTATACACATTAACTCAGGGCAACAGACTGCATGTTCAGCATGTACAAAGCCCTTGGTTCAATTCCAAACCAAAAGAAGAGGGCAGGAAGGAAAGCAAAGCAGATCAAAGACCTAACCTAAGACCTGAAATGGAAGAAAAATACAGCAAATACTTCATGACATTGGGTCTGGCCATCACTTCTTAAATATGACACTGAAATAACAAGTAATAAACGTAAAGTATATGAAACAGACTGTTCAAAATAAAAGAAATTCTGAGTCAGTGAGATAGCTCCACAGAGTAAGTGCCTGCTTAAACAAGCACAGGGATTGAGGTTCAATCCTGGGCACCACACGCTGTGCCAGCCCCACCCCCCAGGCGAGCTGAGCTGGCCACTGAGACCGGGCATGGTGGTGCACACCTGCAATCCCTGGGCTGGGGAGGCTGAAAACAGGAGGAGCACTATGAGTCTGAGCTGTATGGTGAGACCCTGTACCAAATAAATAAAAATAAATAAGTAAATAAAATAAAATCTTTGCTTTGAAGAACACAATCAACAGAGTGAAAAGGCAACCCACAGAATGGGAGAAAAGCCTATACATATTTGATACAGGGTTGACATTCAGAATATGTAGAATTTTGTGAATCAATAATATAGAAAACAAAACAAAACAAGATTATTCCCAAGTGGACAAGAACTTAATGGTTAGATGTAGCTTCACAACACCCAGGAAACATATACAAAGATGTTCAAAGTCATTAATCATTAAGGAAATGTAAATCAAAACCACACAGACCCATCATTATTTTACACGGCTACTGAATGTTTATATCTAACATTTTCTGAATTTATTTTCTTATGCATTAAATAGTAGTAATTTAGCTGGGCATGGTGGCACACACCTGTAATCCCAGCACTCAGGAGGCTGACGCAGCAGGATCATGGCAAGTTTAAGGCAAGCCTGTGCTACAAAGTGAGTTAAAAGCCAGACTGAACCATATAGTAATACCCTGTCTCAAAAAGACCAAAAATAAGCAGTAATTTTTAAAAAGTTAAGTTGGGATTCTATTTTCAATTCTAGAAAATGTAAATTAATCCACAGCAACAGAAAGCAAGTGAGCAATTTGCTGGAACAAGAGTACTGAAAGACAGAAAGGTGAGAAGAATTACAAGGAATATAAAAAAGGTTTGAGGGTGACAGGCAGGCACATTATCTTGATTTTGGTAATAGTCTTCGAGATATGTCAAACATAAGACTACATATTTGGGGGCCAGGGATATAGCTCAGTGGCACAGCTCCTGCCTGGTAAGTGCAAGGCCCTGAGTTTAATTCATAATATAAAATCAAACAAACAAAAAAAGACTACATATTTGCCTATATGCAGTTTACTGTATGCCAATTACATATTGAGAATGCTGTTAAAAAATGATTTTATATCCAAGGAACTCAGAATATACTGTATAAATCTGTCTGTGGAGCAGAGGTTGTTATTTTGGTAAGCAGAGAAAGTAAAATCTTAAAAAGTAGGCTAACAATACCTCTTATTTAACGTGTACTAAATTCCTTGGAGTTGTCATATGGTTTTATTCTTATTAAATACTTCTTTCTTCTCTTTTCCTTCTCTTGGTCCTTCTTCCTGTTGTTGTCTTTTTGTCTCCATCCTCTTGCCTCAGCCTCCCAAGAACTGGGATTACAGGGGCGTGCCAACACTCTCAGCTCTGTTTTTTCCTTCTCTGGAGACAAGTGTCTCACTTTGTAATTCAGATGGCTTTGAGCTCATTATGGAACCCAGACTGGCCTTAAATGTAAGTCAATGGAAGCTGCAGGCCCAGCTGCAGCCCAAGGACACGGCCCCCCTGCAGAGCCTGCACTAGCACTGCATGCAGCTCCCTCACCAGCTCTAGCCCTAAAGTGAGGGCCTGCTGCAGAGCCACTTCTTCACCAGCTCTAGACCTGCAGCCACGTGTGCTCCAGAAGCAGGTGTCACCTCCGGACTTCAGCCCATCTGCAGCTAGCTCTTCCCGCACGACCACCCCCTGCACCCTGCCTCTTGCACCTAATGCTGTATTTGCTCACAGTTTAATTCCCAGTGTTGTGTAAGTATATAAATACATTGATTTTTAATGGAAAAAAAAATTTGAGTCAATCCTCCTGCCTCACCCTCACAAGTGCTAGGATACCAGGGGTGTGGCACCACTCCTGGCCCCCTAAATTCTTCTTCATTTCAATTTAAAGTTTTATTTACAAAAGAAATTTACATAGTTTAAAATTAGGAAAGAAACCACCCCATGCACCTTCCAATAAGTGTTTTTCCTCAAACATTGCCAATATTATCAATTTAATGTATCTGAAATTACACCCAAATTAACAAAAAACTACAAAAACAATTCTAGAACATAAAAATAATTTTTAAGTTATTCACAAGAACCAAAGGCTTATACAAAGTAGTTTACAAGGAAAAGTTTGAAGTAGCCAGGAAAAAAATTTAAAAGAAAATTATTTTTTACATGTTAAATATAATAAATACATACCTGAAGCAAACCATATTTAGTTTCTACATCATAAAGTTTATAATCCTTAATGTCTGGAGATATAGAGGAAGGCAGATTTTCCCAGTTACCAAGAACGTTGGCTAAACTCGCAAAAACTGGTTCTGTACAAAATGCCAAGCAATCCCTGTTTTAAAAAAGTAAGAGTCATTACCATCATTGCTATACAGCGTCAAGATCAAATATCCATAAGACAGCAAGAGGGCCTATCTTATGATCAATAAGGGAGATTTTTAAACTGGTAAATTTCAGATACTATTCTTCAAACAGCAAAGTCAGGAGTACAAGAATCACAGTAGATATATCGTACAATCTTTTTAAACCAAGTGTCACAATTTTATATATAAATAAAATATGTATAATTTTATATATAAATTTATATTCTTTGAAACTTAAGTCATGATATAAAATATTTCAATTGTGATTTCTCAAATACTGATATTCTCTATGGGAAGCTAATGAATGGGTACAAAATAATATTAACTTACATCTTTGATGTCCTTTCTAAGGCTTTAATTCTCAGGATATGCTCAAAGGAACTTGCAGACTGACTACAGATTCCTCATGAGGAACAAGCAGCAAAGAAAATACCTCCATACTCCTCAACTTGTGCTTCAATCACAGCATCTATTTTATGTATCATTTTAAATGGTGTAACAATTTTAATCTTTCTAAATTACTGCATTTCAATGTATAAATTCAGAATTGGATACTGACATTCAAGAGACATATACAGTAGGGGTCAAGAGCTCAGGCGCTGAAGACTGACAGATGTCTGACTTCTAGTCCCAGGCTTTCTGTCCCCTGGCTGGGTGACACTGGACACCGTATCTCTATGCCCCACTCTGCCCATGAAAATGATGGTAAGAGATGCACCTAGAAGAGTTACTGTATCAAAGTAAATAAACATGTGAAGTACACAGCAGAATGTCGAGTGTGCATGCTTAGTAAATGCTTCCCACTGCTATACCACCAAGCATCCACACCTCAAGTTCTAACATCTTAGGGTATTCATGTTATTGTTTTATGAGTCTAAAAAGCTTCAATAACTTTTCTTCTGCCTTGAACCCATTTCTCAAATGAAAGCATACGCAGAAGCTTAAGGTGTATGAGAAAGAGACAGCACTGCTTAGGCTGAAGAGGGAAAAGGGTCACACTATCCTAGGACGGCCACTGCTGGTTTGCTACTCCGAGGATTCAGCTCACTAACACAGTGGATACTAGGCATTCTTTTCTTAAATTGTACTGAACGGGAAGTTGCTCAAATAACTCTTCCACTGCACTCATGTACTTTAGCAGCTCTTATTTTGTTCCACTGTGTTAAGGTTTGTATCTAGTTGTCCTCCCAAAGCCTCATGCAGTCATGGGGCAGGGCTTTCTAGAGTCTGTGATTAACTCTGACCTGCTGGGATTATGGGTGATCCAACGCTGGCTTATGGGTCTTAGCACTGCTGGGATTATGGGTGAGTGTACTTCCCCCAGCCTGGGGCAGAAAGCCTGAATGCAATGTAAGAGAGACAGATTTCCTCTCTGTCGCCATTGTTGCTGCTACTCCTCCATTTTGCTCTTGCTCTTTGCTGCCGCCATGAAAGGTCATTCTCTGCCATGTGCCACTCTGCCTTGGAGCCAGCTGAATATGGACTGAGATCTCCAGTAACTAAGCTAAATAAACCTCTCCTTCCTTTATTTTGCGTGTCAGGTATATGTCCCAGCAATGAGAGAAGAATAACTGATACACTGTATTTCTACCCAAAAATCATCTTTGGTGACATCATGATTCTAGCCAAGCCTGGTGGCACACACCTGTAATCCCAGCATTTTGGAGGCTGAGGCAGGAAAACCGTGAATTCGAGACCAGCCTGGGCTACAAAGTAAGCACAAGGCTAGCCTGAACTACATAGTGTGACCATGTCTCAAAAAGACAAAAGAACACATTCCATCACTGTACTTCAAGTGCTAACGCCTTATTTACACTCTCATGAATATTCATTTGCATTATCACTCTAGTCATACAGCAGAAGACTATACTTATTAAGGACCACTGACTTGAATCAGTTTCCTTTCTTTCCCCCAAACCACATCAACAATAAACATTTATGTCCTTTACTAGGCAAATGACCACCACAGCTTTTTCTAAGTCACAAATCATACTATAACCTTATGTCATTATTTATTTGATATAAATGAATGACCTCACCTTGCTAGAACTCTTCTCAGTATATTACTAATATTTCAACCATTCTCCTTTTAGCTGCTGCTGTAAGACTTTACTCACATCATTCCTGCTGGGTTCCTTCACATTTCCTAGCTTCAAACTATCATCCTACTAAAATTATCAAATGTCACTAATGACTTCTCCACTAGTCAAATATGATGGATTTTTTTTTTTTTTTTTAACGTGATGGATTCTTCTTGGTCCTTATTTCCTTTCTGTCCCATGGTCCTCAGTGTTAGTGGGCCCTTTCCTACCTCCTCTGGCTTTCACGACATGTTACCAGGTTTTCAACTGCCGCTGACCACAATCTCTCCTTTTGTTCTGCCTGGCCTTTTCTCCTACTATGCTTCAATGTTCTTCCCTCAGTATGCTGCTATTTCACTTATATCTTAAGAAATTCATTTTTCTTCTTGGTTTCAATTATAGTCTCTATGCTACACATTATAACCCTGAACCTTCACTGACATTACTCTTTCGGATTTCTCTACAAACCAGAAGTTATTGTCCCAATTTACTGTATATTAATGCTACTATAATTTTTACAAGCTAATAATTAAAAATTTATAGTCTCTGATTTGTCCCTATTCCTGACCACCAATAAATTCCTAGTTCTATGATGTTTAAATCACTATAAAAGAACCTGTAAGGATAGAGGAAAATGTAACACTTTGATTCTTCTCCCCTTAAGAAAGTTAAAACAGTAACTATGAGTTATGAGACACATTAGTAAAAATAGCAGGAGTATTTTTATAATAAGAGACAGGGGAGCATATTTGTGAGCCCATCAGACAGCAAGGTCCAGGTAAAGGGAAACAAACGAAAAGATGGGCTCAGCAAGCAAGCTACTGAATGATTTCATTTTGCCGGTTACTACTATACAGTTTATCTCTATTGTACGTAACTGTGAGACCCAACTGAGCTAAATAGCACAGAGCAGTTCACATAGTTTCTCAAATGCTACATGTTCATGCTTTTTCATTCAGACTGATAAAAAGGGGTGGGGTTTACTGAAGATTCCAAAGTAACAATTTTTCAGAAACCCCAACAGAACATAGATAAAGCAAAGCTATCCTGGCTGAAGGGAGCTTGAAGCGTGGAATCCGCCATCTGGGTCCCACCATTGCCTGCGCCTCCTCATCATTAAAATCCTAAGGACCACAGACACACACAGCAAGCCATTTCATTACAATCTTCTGAACTGAGAGGGCAATACAATCTGCTAAGAAGGAACAAACTGGATGTCATAAATAATGTGGAAAAGGAATGCAAAGCTACCAAGGCACCACAAGCCCGACACTCTGGTCAAAATGACAAAAAATTCACTTTACAGTCATTCTCAGCAACATTAACATGCTGAGTAGAATAGAAGCTAAAATTGTCTAAAACAGCACTTGCTACAAACATAAAATCAGTCCCTAATGAATCAATATAAAGGGACAAATTCTAGCAAAGGAGCAAAGACGGCCACTTTCAGGCAGTGGCTGCACTCCACCCTTCTCTTCCCTCCCTCTTCTGTGTTGCTACCCTAATGCTGACACGGACAGGCCGGCGCTTAAACACAGATGCACAGCAAACGTGAAGTCTTCATATTTCCAAAGCAAGCAACATATGCAAGGACGATGCAATAATGTTAGGGGAATTATCCACTACAACCACATAAGAATTTTTCTCTGATGGTATTCGAAACAGACTTCAAATATAAAGTCACTTTTCTTTCAGAAGTCATACATAGGTTTCTATAAAAATTTACCTTGATTCTTCTAAAGGATGTTGTACAGTAAGAAGTCGAGGGTGTCGTAGCCGAGTTAATTGCTGGACTCCTCGTTTTAGAGAATCGATGATTTGATCCTTTTCAAATTTTTGATATTTGTCAATCAGCTTTTTATCAAAGACAAAGACAGCCACTTCCTGACAAAAGAATTGCCACTTATTTTAATCAAGAAATGTATAAAAGTCATAAAATTTTATTTGCATGTTGTAACAGTCTATAGACAACTGAAAACTGTCACAGAAATTTTATCACCGTTGTAATACTCTTCTGATAAAAAAGCTGAGATTTCCAACTGGGCATGGGAGCACACACCCCTGTAATCCCAGCACTCAAGAAGCTGAGGGAGAAAGACTGCTGTAAATTCCAGGCCAGCCTAGGCTACAAAGTGAGTTCAAAGCCAGCCTGAACTGCATAACAAAACTCAATCTCAAAAACAAAAACAAAAAAAAAGTTGATTTCATTATGACTAGTAAATCTAAATATTTTTAGATACATGACCCAGCATCTTCATCTAAAAAGAACACGGGACAACCCCCCCACCCCACCTTTGAATTCTGGTATCCAACATGCACATAAACTGGATGCTACACAGTTTCTGCTATGTAACAATCTCGTATTTAATCAAAATTAAAACAAAAATATTTAAAATGTAAACATTATGCACTGCACATATACCCAAATAGAGGGAGAAGGGGAGGGAAGAAGAGGGGAGAGGAAAAAGGAGGGAGGGAAGAGGGTGACAGGGGAATCAAGACAGGCTGTGCACACGTGCCGGCTCCACTCTAGGCCTGTGATCATTATGCACTGCACTCGTGTGCTAATACACCAAAATAATTTTTTAAGTTTACAAAATCAAAATACTGTTTCATAATGATAAACTTGGAATATACAAAATTGTGGAAAGTTTTTTGAAATATAAACTGTGTATCAAGGAGTGCGCCTTAATACAAAAACCTAATCTGTAAGCAGGTATTACAAAGAAGAACCCACACTCTCATACTACTCGCAGTAAGAAGTCACTGAGGGCTGGGGAGATGGCTCAGTAGTCTCAGCACCTGCCTGGCAAGCACAAGGACGTGGGTTCCATTGCTGGTACTGCATGCCGCGCCAGCCTGCACCATGCCAGCCCCCGAAACCGGGTGTAGTGGCACACCCCTGCAATCCCAGTGCTGGGGAGGCTGACACAGGAGGATTGCTACCAGTCTGAGCTGAGTGGTAAGACCCTGTACCAAATAAATAAAACTTTAAAAAATTTTTTTTAAAAATCACTGAATGGCTACTGGTACAGGAAGGTGTTTCCTAAGTATGTCACTCTGAAATCACTCATAATCTTAACTATTAGAATCAAGCATGCTCTTTGCCATTTACTCCTTTTCATTCTCAGTTACCCAAGCAAACAATTCTCATCTAGTTAAATCATTTTACTAAATCAGCCTAGAAGTGGCCCTGTTGATGGATGACACACAGTAATATGATTCTCAATAATAATAAAAAAACTGATAAAGCAGGAGGCAAAATTAGCAAAAAATGCAAGCCTTCCAAAAGTCTTTGAACAAATATTTTAAAAGAGTATTTTGGGGGGCCAGGGAGATGGCTCAGTAGAATAAGTGCTTCCCTGGCAAGCGTAACGGCCTGAGTTCAATCCCCAGTTTCACCAAAAAAAAAAAAAAAAAAAAAAAGAATATTTCATAATATATACTAAGTTATGTTTGAAAGCCTCTAATTAAACCAACTACTACCCATGTTGGCACCTTTTTATTTACTGTTTTCCTGTTTTTGTTTTTTTATACAGGGTGCCGCTACACAGTTCAGACTGGTAGTGATCCTCCTGTCTCAGCCTCCCCAGCACTGGAATTACAGGCATGTACTACCATGCCTGGTTTCAGGCCAGCACCACTGCAGTACCAGGGATTGAACTCGGGTCCTTGCGCTTGCCAGGCAGGTGCTTAGAGCACCAAGCTACATCTCCAGCCCTGTTTTTCTCTTTTAACTTTTTTAAAAATTTTTGCCACACTAGCATTACTGTTTCCACAAGCTAGCCTAGCCACCTAATCATCTCACAGAGATTCACAGCAAAATTCCAAACAAATAAGTTGTTCAATTATTACTTATTTTTAGTTAGACAGGCTTATTATAAATACATTGGTTAATCATTAGAAAGGATTAAGGGCTGGAGAGATGGCTCAGTGGTCTAAAGCACCTACTTAGAACAAGCTTAGCAAAAGCATCAGGGACCGCGGTTCAATCCCCCAGCACCACATGCC
>NW_004524580.1:28835329-28846630 GCF_000260255.1 Octodon degus | reverse complement strand
CTCTCTCTCAAATAAATAAATAAATAAAAATTTAAAAAAAAAAAAGAAAGGATTAAGTGTCTGAAAAGAGTAACATAAAACAACTATTTAGTAACTCAATTCAAACTCCCCATTATATTTGCAAAGCATTTCTGAATAAGGAAATATTTACTATTAACAGAGGATTTATTAACATAATGCTGAAAATGTTAACATTAGATCAGAACAAAGTCTGAGCAAATTTCCCTATAATTGACCAGCTGTCTTTGGGAAATTTTCCAAACCAAAAAATGGAGACAAACAATAGTACAGTTATCTAGGATCGCTGAAGAGTAAATGACACAGTATATACAATTTATCACAATTCCTAACACTCTACACCATTCAATGTTAGCAATCATTATGACACCACTGACTAACATCAAGACTTATACTTCACTATTTTTCTGTCACGGATAACTGTTCGCTACCACATACACATACCCAATCAATGACACACATCCGATCAGCTATATGCACATACAAGACCAACAATCAGGAAGCATCTTTAAAGGTAAAGATGCTTTATCTTTATCACACCCTCCACTTCATATAGAATCTCAGCACATTAGGCTAAACAAAACTACGTGAGACAAATCACAATACCCACTTCAGAGTCCGTCATCCAGAGACAAACATTCAGTATTTACGAGTCCAGCTAAGGGTCCAGTTGTTTTTTTTTGTTTTGTTTTGTTTTTTAATTTATATATTTTGTGTGTGTGTGTGTGGCCAGTTCAGCCCACCAGGGGGTGGGGCTGGCTGGCATGTGGTGCTGGGGATTGAACCGAGGTCCCTGTGCTTTGCTTAGCTTAGTTTGTTCTAAGTAGGTGCTTTAGACCACTGAGCCATCTCACCAGCCCAGGGTCCAGTTTCTAAGGCCACATCAACCTGTATTAGAACACCACTCCGGTCTCTCCTCATTTATGCTGATCTTAAATTCAAACCTTGATCCTGGTTATTTTCAGACCACAATTATAATAATAAAAAATGAGATAAAAATAAAATTACAATATACTACAAATTATACAAAATATAAGCTATTACAATTGTATAGTTACAGTTTTAGGAATTGATTTACTATAAAATCTTGCAGTTTCCCAAGTCAACTGACCACTTATAAAACTAATAACAGATTTCATTTGCAGAGTTACGTACCAAACATTATGCTAAATCTTTTTTATTAGGGACTATTCCAAGCCTCACAGCAAGTCGAACAAACACATTTTTTTATCCTTATTTCATAAATGAGGACAGTATAGAGAAGATAAGTGTTGTGTCTACCATCTCACAAGGGACAAGCAAGATGAGTTAAAACTGAAACTCAGGGAGTCCAGCTGTATGGTCAGCATACCATTCTGTCTCCTTAGCAACAACACAGGGCAAACTTGGAGCACCAAGTAAAACATGATACGTGCATGCTGAGGAACAGCTTATGACAGCACTCATAAGTGGGAGGAGTATCCCTTACCTAAAATATTTGGGCCCAAAGGTGCTCCTGATTTGGGATGTTTTATCAGATTGTAGAATTTTATATATATGTGAGACCTCTTGAGGGAAGCCCCGAGCCTAAACATATATTCACTTCTGCTTTATACACACCTTGCTGCACACCCTGAGGCAGTCTCTTTGGAGGTGCGTTCCGTACAAATGCATTCTGACTGTAATCTATTACATGAGGTCAAGCACAGAGTTTCCGCTTACGGCACGATGTTAGCTCTCAAAAGTTCTGGATTTAGGAGCATTTCATATGTCCTATGTTTGGATTAGGTGTGATTAACCTATATAAATACATCTTAGCTGTTTTGATCATTATAGACACAAGACAACTAGGAGTTTTATGTAATACTCTAAAAACAAATTCTTATCTCACCATTCATGTGCAAAAATCTTATTTTAGTAAGTGTTTTGCTAAGACACATCTTTTAACTGGATCTAATTTAAATGTGTGTATTTTCTCAAGATGGTTTAAGTCTTTTTTAAAAAATCATATGAAAACTACTAAATATTTAAAAGAAAATCACATGCAATGGTCCTCCAGCTCTCGCACTCACTCCACACTGCAAAGAAGAAACACTGCTGCTCACAAACAAGTACACAGCCACAAAATTCTTCCTTTCTGAGACTCATTCATTGTTTTACATCACAGATAACAGACTGCAGCAGGCAACATGGTATACATCTGAAATCCCAGCACTCTGGAAGCCTGAGGAAGGGTTGCATGTTTGGGCCCAGCCTGGGCAACTTAGGAACCTTGTCTCAAAATTTAAAAACTAAGAGCTGGGGATGTAGCTCAGCGCAAAAGCCCTGGTTCAACCCTCTGGAGTGAACTTTCATTAAAAAAGATGACATTTTTATAGATCAAACAATTTATCAACTGTGTTACAAATAGTCTGTTTCTATCACATAATTGAATCATAATCAATATAAAGGCCGGCCAAATAGCTCAGCAGATTAAAATGCCTGCAAGTAGGCAGAGAGGCCAGGGGTTTGATCCCCAGGCCTGCCGTGCCAGCCCCAACTTCAGGGTGTGCTGAGATGGCAATTGAGATTGGGCATGATGGCGCAAGCCTGTAATCCCAGCTCTTGGGAGGCTGTAAAAGGGGGATCACTACAAGCCCAATCTAGTAGTGAGACTGTGAACACCCTGTAGACCCTTCCCTAAAAATACAAAAAAATAAAAAAATTTTGAAAAATTAATCAATTTCAAAAAAAAATTATGTTAATAATTTCTCTTCAGACCATATGCTGACTTATTAAAATAAAACCCTAGGACTGTACTTCAAAACCTTTTCATCAGAATATATCCTAAATTAATGTCCGACTTACAACTTTCTTTCATTACCAGGCTGACCATCCAAAATGCTCTAAAACTGAAACTTAGATGCTCAGTTTCAGACCTCAGATTTGCCATTAGGGAGACTCATCTAGTAAAGTCGCTAATGTTCCAAATCCAAGACAATGAAGTCTGAAACACTTCTGATCTCAAGTATTCTGGATATGGGATAACCAATGCAAACTATGAATTTTGCTACCGTGTACCACCTCTGTGAAGGTCTTCTCTCATGTTATATACGCAGTCGCCTTCTTAAAGCAAGAAACACTCTGGGGCCGGCGAACTAGCTCAGTGGTATGAAGCGTCTGCATAGGCAAGCTTAGGCAAGCACACAGGGACCACAATTCCTGTGCAGTTCATCCCAGGCACCACAGGCACCAAAGGCAGCACAGGAACCACAGGTCACCAGCTCCTTCCCCAGGCCAGGGTCAGCTGGCCACAATAAATAAACAGAAACACTCTTTCTATTCTCCACATGCAGAAGACCTAGCAGCATCCTAGACAGAAGATATTTACTACCTACTAGAAGTCAATAAAGATAAACATTTAATAACTTGTTATTTTGAATTAAAATATTTTTCACTTTATTATGAAAATTTTCATATATACAGAAAAGATGAAATAGTGTAGTCATTCAGTACATCTTATAGTTACACAGTAGTCAAAACTCTACAGACTTGGGGCCAGCAAGATAGCCCGGCAGTTCAAAGGTCAATTAAGACTCAGGACATATGAGAATTTGTACTGTAATGTCATGTAACTCAGTAGTGTCCCTAATTTTCTGATCACGGAGATTGTGGGGCCAAAGAGGAAAGGGATCGATGATGTAGAGTGTGTCTAAGGAGAGTCACATGGAGAGAAAACATTCTCTCAGGCTTTCACAGAGAGCACATTGGCCAAGCAATAAATCCTGAGGGGATTTCACTGACCTTCTCAAACCCAAAAGCTCCAACTCTTGTTGCATAGGTCCTGCTTTACCTTGGTCTTGACCATCCAGCGGAAAAGTATAAAAACGAAGTATAAAAAGTAAAGCCATGGTGTTATGTTGAGATGTAGGGGACTCAGGTCGTCAATTTCTTTCTTTTTTTTTTTTTAATTAATTTATTTATTTATTTATTTATTTTTAGTCTGTTTGTGGCCAGTTCAGTCCACCAGGGGGTGGGGCTGGCTGGCATGTGGTGCTGGGGATTGAACCGCGGTCTGTGCTTTTGCTTAGCTTAGCTTGTTCTAAGTAGGTGCTTTAGACCTCTGAGCCATCTCACCAGCCCCCAGGTCAATAATTTCTGACACTGCCAGTCAAGTGGAAGACCCAATACTATTACAGACTACTGGACTAAAATTTTTTAGAATATTTTGCTGAGTTAACACACCTATAATATTCAAATGACAGAACTAAACAGAAAAGGGGATACAGATGAATGTCTATTTTGTATCTGTGTATTCAAAATGGTTAGGATAGATATATAATTACATTCTCTTAATGAATACAGGGATTTATAATAGTGTTTATAAATAGGATATCATGTCTGTATTTTGTACAGCAAATAACCACTAGGAAGAGAGTATGCAATGTGTTAATTATTGAAACTGTCCTACCAATATGATTTGCCTCATTGCTATTTGTTTCTCACTAAAATATGGAAAAAAGAAAAAAGAAAAAAAGAAAAAAGATAACTCGGTGGACTAAGTGTCTAGCTGGCAAACACAGGGACAGGCGCTCGATCCCTCGCACCATATGCCGCGCCTGCCTCCCCCAGGCATGCTGAGCCACCAAGACCAGGCACAGTGGCGCATACCTGTAATCCCAGCACTGGGGAGGCTGAAAATAGGAGGATCACTATGAGTCCAAGCTGGGTAGGTGAGACCCTGTACCAAATACATTAAAAAAAAAAAACCTAAAGCTCTTCAGACTTGCAGAAAAACAGCAGAGTAGTAAGCAGCAGAGGAAGAGCTTCGCTGAGAGGGGCTGTCCGGACACTGGATTATAGCAACATGAGGAAGATAAGAGGAGGAAGTGGGTCCCCAGAAACCAGGCAAGATCTGAAGTGAAAACTGAAGCCTGCAGTGAAAATGAAGAAAAAAACTTCAATGAACAAGGAGGAGGGAGTTGGCAGAGCCTTCTCCCAAGTCAGGACTCACTGTGACTGCTTGCAACACCAGAGGCCTCCACAGAGAAATGGGACAGTGGAAGGGAACAGTGAACAAGAAAGACTGCACAGCTGGGGAGACAGTTCAGCAGTCTAAGCACCTGCCTGGCAGGCACAAGGACCCGAGTTCAATCCCAAATCCCACATACAGTGCTAGCCTGAAACTGGGCATAGTGGCACATGCCTGTAATCCCAGCACTGGGGAGGCCGAGACAGGAGGATCACTACAAGTCTGAACTGTACAGTGAGACTATATCATATAAATAAAAATTTTAAAGATGATAAAAAGACTGAATTATTTGAGGGTGAGTGCTGAGAGTTTAGTCAACCCACAGGAGAGAACAACTGGCTGGGAGCCTCTTGGAGAGGAGCCTGCTGAGTTCAGAACACAGAACTGCTGGATCCATGGAGCACCTTCAAGCCTGCAAAAGTTACACTGATGGCTGCAAACTGAAAGGGTCTGGTCTCAGCCTCACAGCCAGAATGCAACCCAAACTTTAGGGGAAATAAAGGTCCAGGCTCACTGGGATTATGTACTACCCCGCCACAGAGCTACTGTTGGTCTGCTGGGATAAATCACCATAGATCCAAACTCCTATTTCCACACGTTGTCTACCAGTGAAAGCAAACACAAACATGAAAGAGGACTTTCTTTCTTTCTTTCTTTTTTGGTTTGTTTGGTTGTTGTTTTTGTTTTGTTTTGTTTTCATGTGCTTTTTGTCCTTCATTGTTTGATCTTAGTTTTATATGAGTATGAATGTGGTTGCTGGCTTCTTTGTGGTCATTGTTCTATTTTTCCTTTATTTCTTCTCTTACCCTCCATTTCTTCTGCATCACTTTCCCAAGTTTTCCATGAACCCCCTTTGTCCTCCAGCCATGCTTTAAATCTCCTCCTCTTCCTCTATTTCTCTATTGTTTTCCTAAACCTTTTTAAATTTTCTCCCAAAGTAAAACTGACATATTGAGGACTGACTTACTACATAAAGTACTCTGGGTTTAGATTTTGTTATATAACCACAAATCTAGTTCATACTGCTAAAGATGTCAACTTAATGGTTGCCTCAGTTTGTCATATTCTAGGTTGTTTCATGCTATTGTTATGGCTGATGGTAGCACGTTAGCCAAAAGTGAAAACATTGTTCTAACCAGCTGTTCTTCCTGGTATTCCAAGACTGAGCTTGCCTAAGGGTTATCGAAAATACTGTGGCCCACCACCAAAGAATCAGGGGCTGGAGCAAGCAGGAAGCAACTTTTCCAACCCAACAAATTAAAGCGGTAGGATCTTGCAACAGACTCAAAACCCAGAAACCAGTTACACCTGAACAACACCACTGTGTAGTCATTTCATAAGGGTTCTAAACACTAGCAACTCATCATAGGTGACTTACCAGAATCAATCCAGGAATTAAATTTAAAAGAAAAATGGGACCAGTGAGATAGCTCAGCAGTCTAAAGCACCTGCTTAAGCAAGCATGCAGGGACCACGGTTTGATCCAAGGAACCACATGCCAGGCCAGTCCTGCCCCCCCAGGGTGAGCTGAGTTGGCCGCAAAAAGAACAGAAAACATACACTTAAACGAGATGCAATCCCAGACACCCAGTTCACCAAACACAAACCTAGGGGCAAAGAAGTGGATTAATCCGAAAGCCATGCACCTGGCTTCTCTGAAGTGATAATAACAAAACAAATGAGGTTCTAGAAAAAAAACAAATCACAAATAATTTCTCAATAACTACAGAGATGATGACCACAATGAAAACCATGTGTACTGACTCTAACACATATACAGATAATTTTTTTTTAAAAGACCTAGTATAGCTGAAGAAAATGATGTAAACCATGAATTAGGAAAAAAATAGAATCCATGCAACAGATTCAAGCAGATATCCAGGAGAAAAAAAACTCCACTAGAAGTATCTGCAGCAGAATGAGCCAATGTAAGGACAGACTCTCAGACAAAGACGTCAGAGTAGCAGTTAGGAATCATGAAAAGAAAGATTTCTTAGAAATAGCAAAGGACCAAGAGAAATCAATCCAGGAGCTGCAAGACAACACAAAGAGGAAAAACGTAAGATTGACCAGGATCAAGAAAAGAAAAAAAGCACTAGATAGTGCGAATAACATAAAAAGCCCATTCACATAAGTCATAGAAGAAAACTTCCCAAGCAGGGTGGGAGAGTGATTTGACATAAAAACATTCAAAACTCCAATTAGTCATAATCTAAAAAACTACATCAAGACATATATTAGTCAAGATTCCAGAAATTCAACACAAGAACAGACAATAAAAAGCTGTTAGAGAAAAAGAAATAAATCATCTATAAAGGAAAGCCCATCAGAATCACAGCTGAGGAGTGGCAAGATAGCTCAGTAGACTAAGTGCTTGCCTGGCAAGCACAGGATCTTCAGTTCAATCCCCAGTACTGCAAAAAGAAAGAAAGAAAGAAAGAAAGAAAGAAAGAAAGAAAGAAAGAAAGAAAGAAAGAAAGAAAGAAAGAAAGAAAGAAAGAAAGAAAAGTGTAATTCAGAATCATAGCTGACCTCCCAACATAAAACCTCAAGTCAAGGACAGCATGCAGTAAAATACTGCAAGCCACAAAATAAACCCACCTCCAACCCAGACTGATATACCACACAAAATTATCTTTCAAAATTCCTGAGTCCTGGTGCAGTGGCATGCACCTATAATCCCAGCACTGGGGAGGCTGAAAATAAGAGGATCACTATGAGTTCGAGCTGTGTAGTGAGACTTCGCACAAAATTAAAAGAGAGAGAGAGAGAGAGAGAGAGAGAGAGAGAGAGAGAGAGAGAGAGAGAGAAAATGCTTACATAACAAGGAATACGTGAGGAAATTCATAAATACCAAACCAGCATTTCAAAATGTTCTGAAGGACATTCTACAAAGAGATAATGAGGATTACAACTCCATGAACTTCAAAAGAATAAATCTCCCAGGCAAAAAGCAATTAAACAGAAGGGAAAAAAGAATGCCAACACCACCAAACTACCATAAGAGTAAGTCAATACATAACAATTATAACTATCAATGTTAACGGTCTCAATTAACCAATCAAAAGAAACAAGCTAGCAGAATGGGTCGACAAGCAAGATTCAACAATATGCTGTACAAAGAAATACACTTAATTCAAAAGAAATTCATACACTGAAAGTCAAAGGATGGAAAACAATACTCCATGCAATAAGAACCCAGAGAAAAGAAGGGGTAGCTAGTCTATTTGAAGACAACATGGATTTTAAGGCAAGACTGAACAAGAGACAAAGGAAGTCACAGTATTCTTGTAGAGGGAACAATTCAAGAAAAAGAGAAAAATCACAAATATATATGCACCAAATACCAATGTACCCAACTATGCAAAACAATTATTTAAGGATATGAAAAATCAAATGAGCACTAACACAACTGTAATGGGGGACTTTAATATTCCATATCACAATTAGATAAATCAGCTGGAAAAAAAAGTCAGATCTGAATCAAACTTTGAACAAGCCGACTTAGTAGATGTCCACAAAGCATTCCACCCCGCAACATCAGAGTATGCACTCTTCTCATCTGTACATGGAATGTTCTCCAAAGTAGCCTGCACATGAGCTCATAGCACATACTTAAGTAAATATAAAGGAAGTGAAAATGCCCCATGCATGTTACCAGACCATAGTGCAATTAAATCAGAAATCAATGGCAAAAGACACAAGAACTAAGAAATTAAACACAGAAATTAAACAGCACCCTCCTAAACAACCAGTAGGTCTCAGATGGAATTAAAGAAGAAATTAGGCAATTTCTACAATTAAACAATGTCAATACAATATACCAGAATTTATGGAACACAATGAAAGCAGTCCCACAAGAAAAATTTATAGTGATGGATTTCCACAGCAAAAAAACGACGAACACCCAAATAAACAACCTAATGATGAACCTCAAGGTTCTTAGAAAATAGCAAGTCAAGGGGCCGGGGAGATGGCTCAATGACTCGAATAAGCGCTTCCCTAGCAAGTGCAAGGGCCTGAGTTCAATCCCTAGTTCCACCAAAATAAAAAAAGAAAGAAAGAAAATAGCTAGTCAAGTCCAAAACTCATGAAAGGGAGAAAATTATAAAGATCATGATGAAAAAAAATAAATAAATAAAGATTACGAGATGAAATTAATCCAACGGAGACTAAGAAAACAATATTAAAAAAAAAATCAATGAATCAAAAAGTTGGTTCTTTGAAAGAATAAAATTGACAAACCCTTAACCAACTTTATCAAGAAAAAAAATAATAACTGAAATACATGCAATAGAGAATGAACTAGGTAAAAAAAAAAAAAAATTTAAAAATAAAATAGATGAAATCACCACAGACCCTACAAAAATCCTGAAGATTCTTAATACCTACTTTGAGAATCTGTATTCTAATCAGATGAAAAACAGAAGTGGGAAGATTCCTAGATATATATGCCCAAAGCTGAATCAAGAAGATATGCAACTTCTTAGCAAGTGTGGCGGCACACACCTGCAATCTTAGCACTTGGGAGGCTGAGGCAGGAGGACTGTGATGAGTTGAGACCAGCCTGAGGTACAAAGTGAGCTCAAGGCCAGCTGGAACTGCACAGCAAGATGCTGTCTCAACAGAGCAAATAAATAAATAAATAAATAAATAAAACCTTTAAATGACTCAGCATCAGTCAATGAAATTGAAGATGTAATTAAAATATACTAACAAAGAAAAGCCCCAGCCCTGATGGATTCACTGCTGAAATCTACAAGAAACTTAGATAAGACCTAATGCCACTACTCCTCAAACTCTTTAATGAAATTGAAAGGAAAGCAATACTCCCAAATTGATTCCTGGAAGCAAGCATTACTCTGAAACCAAAACTGAGAAGGATCCAACCAAACAAGAGAACTACAGACCAATCTCTCTAAACAACACAGTCATAAAAATCCTCAATAAGAGACTAACAAACAATGCAGCAAAGATTATATCCATCAAGATTATATACCATTACCAAGTACCATTCATTCCTATGGTGCAGGGATGGTTCAACATACAAAAATCAATAAATGTAACATACCATAATAACAGAGCCAAGGACAAAATCCGTATGATCACCTCAATAGATGTAGAAATGTATTTGACAAAGTTCAATACCCATTCATGATAAAAACCTCATAGAAAATTGAAATAGATTATCTTCATCTCAATGACAAAAGCCATCTATGACAAACCAACATCTAACATCATACTAAAAGAAAAACAGAAAAATTTCTCTCTAAAATCAGGAACAAGACAGGAATGTCCACTGTCATCACCCTTATCAATATAGTTCTGGACTCTTTACCCACAGCAATTAGACAAGACAAAGAAATAAAAGGAACAAGTAGGAAAGCAAAGGTTAAATTATCTACTTGTAAAGACATGATACTCCACATAGAAGACCCCAAAAATTCCATCAAAAGACTTCTAGATTTAATAAACAAATTCAGTACCATTGCTGGATAGAAAGTCAACACTCAAAATTCATTAGCATTTCCATACACAAGTAACAAACTCAGTCGGTGAAATTAAGGAAAAACTTCACAATTTCACCCCCCAAAAAATGAAAAAAATAGGACTCAATCAAACAAAGGATGTAAAGGACAGATACATTAAAAACAACAGTACACTAAGAAAAGAGATTGAAGAGGCTATCAGAAAATGGAAAAATATCCCTTGCTCTTGGGTAGGAAGAACCAATATAACGAAAATGGTCATACTTCTAAAATTGTAATACAGATTTCATGCAATCCCGATCTAAGTTCCAATAGCATATCTCACAAAATTAGAGAAGACAATCTTCAAATTTACTTAGAACCAGAAGAAAACTAGAATAGCAAAAGCAATTCTGGACAACAAATGCAGGGCAAAGGGCATCACAATTCCCTATTGGAAACTATACTACAAAGCTACTATGATAAAAATAGTATGGTACTGGCAAAACCCAGACCTGACGATCAATGGAATAGATTAGAAAGACACAGGAACAACTCCAAAAACACTAAGCCACCTTATCTTTGACAAAGGAGCTAAACACCTTGATTGAAAGATACCTTCTTTAATAAATGGTGCTAGACACACTGGCTTTCCACATGATAAAGATTAAAACTAGACCCATTTACCACAACTGAATCGACAAGATATAACCACTCTCAATAGCCCAATAACAGCTAATGAAATACGAGATGTAATTAAAAACCTACCGGCAAAGAAAAGGCCAGGTCCGGATGGATTCACAGCTGAATTCTACAAGACATTTA
>NW_004524580.1:28827202-28832091 GCF_000260255.1 Octodon degus | reverse complement strand
TTAACCACTAAGAAGAATATATGCAGTGTACTATTTGTTGAAACTGTACTTCCGATTTGATTTGAAACTGTCTCATTGCTGTTTATCAATAAAACTTTGGAAAAAAAAAAAAGGAAAGAAAAAAGAATGCAAGCAAGCAAGATTCATAGCCCCACAGAGTGGCGCAGCCCTACTGTCCCAGTACTCAGGAGGCTGGGGCATACAGATCACAGGTACATGGCCAGCCTAGGCTATGAAATGAGACCCTGCCCCAAAACCAGGGTGGGCACTCTATAGGTTGGATCCCCAGTACTGCAACAAAACAAAATAAAAACAGGCCAATAAATATGACTTTGAAGCCAAATGAACACCGAGGTTGTCCTATTACAGAAAGGAAAAAAGAAAAGCAAGCAAACAACAACAACGAAAAACCTTCCTACAAGACAATGGAAAGGGCTGGGAGACAGCTCAGGCAAGCTCAAGGTCCTGGGTTCAATCCCCAATACTGGAAAAGGCACAATGCAAAGAAATTTCAAAAAGTGGAATTCTGTCTTTTTCTTCTATTTTTCAGCAGGAAAGCAGTACTGGGATTAAACCCAACACCTTGCACATGCTAGACAAGTACTCTACCACTAAGCTACCTCCCCAGCCTTACCTTCTTACCTATCCATTTACCAATCTGCATCTATTGACAGGCTCTCGCTAAGCTGCCCATGCTAGCCTCATACTTGAGTCTTCCTCTAGTCACTAGGACTGCAGGTATAGACCACAATAGCTCTAATTTCATTTTAATTAATTTAAACAGATGTCTCTAGTGGCTACCATAATGGACAGTACAGCTTTCAATTTCCTAGTTTACTTGATCTCTTTTAATAAAAATGAAAATCAATTGAATTTTTCTTTTTTTTTTTTTCTTTCCAGGAATCAACCTCAGGATCTTGTGCTTACCAGGCAGGTACTGCACTTTGGAGGTACATCCCTGGTCCTGAACTTTTCAGTTAATGGATATTTTAAAATGAGGCTTTAAGGGCCAGTGAGATAGCTCAGCAGACTAAAGTGCCTGCTTTGCAGAGCATAGCAGCCAGGGTTCAATTCCAGCATGCTATGCCAGTCCCTGTCCCAGAACCTGGGAGGCTGAACACAGAAGAATTACTATGCGTCCGATCTATGTAGTGAGACCCCGCAGAACTTGTACTGAATACATTTAAAAAAAGAAGAAACAATCACTTAAAAAATATATAAAAATAAAAAATGATGCTCCAACGTAAAAGCTATTCCTTAAGGAATTAACCAAGAATAAACACAGAATACTCAATTCTTATCCCTGAAGTCTAAAGGACACTAAGAATGAGAATTCAGTATTATAGTTGCCAATAGCATATTCCAAAACTACCATTCAGCTCCAAAGAAGGAAACACAAGGGGAAGCTCAGTCCAACAGGCAGACGAGGCAAAGCCTGCATCATCTGGGCCTCGCGGTGCTCTTCTATGAGCAGCAACAGGGGCTCCAAGAGGACTGGGACATTTTAGTACATGAACTACTAATCAACACAAATACCTAGGTCTCTTGTCTAAATACAGAGATGCAATTTTATTACCACATCCTTAATAAAATCCCTAACTTCATGATAAATTTGATATGCATTTTCTCCTTATCCATAGTCACCTGCTACAAAACATTTTGTTCAACAAGGGACAGGACGTATGACAACAGTCCTTATAGGACTATATCTTATAGACTGCATCTCCTAGTGACATCACAACTGTCTTAGCTTGTGAGTACTTGTTACACAACAACGCAAGAAACAACACAGTTGTCAGAATGCATCCTACCACCAGCAGCACATAGACATAACTGACTGAAAAAGCAATCTATGCTAGTGTTACAGGAGACTATGTAACTTTAACATAAAGTTAACTTTATGTAACTTTACTACCTCACTAGCAGTTTTTTAACAAGTCTGTACTTAAGAAACTGCTTGTTTTCTGGATGAGCTGTTGATAAAGTGAAAGAAAAAACGTTTAAAAACAACAGGGAGGGGGGGGTCAGGGAGAGATGGCTCAGTAGAATAAGCCCTTGCCTGGCAAGTGCAAGGGCCTGAGTTCAATCCCTGGTTCCGCAAAAAAAAATAATAATAATAATAAAATAAAATAAATTAAAAATACATTATCAGGCCAGCCAAATAGCTCAGCGGATTAAAGCACCTGCTTAGGCAGACGCAGCCCTGAACCTAGGGCAAGCTGAGATTGGGCATGGTGGTGTCTCCCTGTAATCCCAGCTCTTGGGAGGCCAAACACAGGCAGATCACTACAAGTCTGATCTACATAGTGAGACCCTGCAGACCTTATAGGCCCTATATTAAAATTAAAAAAAAATAATAACTAAAAAACAACAAAAAAGCAACAATATCAAATAATCAGTATTTATGATGCAGATTAACTTTGAATCTCAATAAAGAATTCTAATTATATGACAACAAAACTAAGTTTTACAAATCAGGTACAAACTATATACCAGCAATCTACTACACGATCAACAATTCCTATTTCATAAAAGGTTAACCAGGGCTGGTGAGATGGCTCAGTGGTCTAAAGCACCTACTTAGAACAAGCTAAGCTAAGCAAAGCACAGGGACCGCGGTTCAATCCCCCAGCACCACATGCCAGCCAGCCCCGCCCCCTGGTGGGTTGAGCTGGCCACACACACACACACACACACACACAAAATAAATAAATAAATATTAACCAAAGCCAGTTTTCTTCTTTCCTCTCCTTCTTGCCTTGTTTTCTTTCTTTTTCTTTGCCAGAGAGCAAACTTCCTTATGCCCCTCTAACCAACACCAACAGCTGCAAGACACTTGGTTGAGATGTAAATGGAGTTTGAAAAGCAGCGCGAAATGCACACCTATAAGCGTATGACTGCGGGCAGTCACTGCGACGTGTGAGCAGTACATGACTTACACGTTCCGTTTATTCCACTTGAGAAATAAAAATATTTTTGGGAGCTGATTTTTTTTTTAAAAGACTATTTCTACAGATTTTAATGCTAGATATTTTTTATCCATTAACAATTCTAATTAAAGAGATGCTAGTAAAAATCAACACTAATGATCTTCCATATTTCTAAGAACCATCTGTTGGTTTGCTAAGCCAAATTAGGGGAAAAAAACATATTCAAACTACCCTTCACTAAAAGAACAATCAATTTCAAAGAATAGAAACAAAAACAACTATAAAATAAATATACCCGAAACACACTATCACAATGTAGTGTGTTAAATTCCACAATGTACCTCCCTCTAGTAATAAATACTACTGGGGGGCCGATGGGTTAGCTCAGTTGTGTAAAGTACCTTCTTTAGCAAAATCAGTCAGGGGCAAGGGACTGTGGTTCGATCCCCAGCACCACCAGACCCGCCATTAAGGCAGCCTGAGCTAGCCAAAAAAGAAAAGTAATAAATACTACCAAGTTAAATACACACACAAAAAAATAAATAAACAAATAAAACACTATGGAGATCTATTTTCCACAAGCCTACACAGGATGGAGTAATAATCCAGTAAGCGGACTAACAGAATAGCTTAGAGGTACAATGCCTGCTAAGCATGCTCAAAGCCCTGCATTCAAATCCCAGCACCAAAAAGAAAGAAGCTAAAAACATTTTTACATAATGTTGGTAAAATTTTACTGAACACTTTGCCAGTATTCTAAAACATTTACTTTGCTAAATATTACTAACATGCTCAACTGAAATGCTTATGTTATTAAGCAAAAGTAGGCTACAAGATGATATGGTATGTCAACCAGTACGTCTGCTCTTTATTCCAGAGATAAAGAGTACACTGAAAGCACTGTTTTGTTTTGTTTTTTGTCTTTTTGAGACAAGGTCTCACTATTCAATTCGGGCTGGCCTTCAGCATGCTTTGTAGCCCAGATCGGTCTTGAGCTCACGATGATCATCCTGCCTCAGCCTCCTGAGTGCTGGAACTACAGGCATGTGCCACCATGCCCAGCTAGCACTGCTTTTTTTTTTTTTTTTTTAAACTTTGTAAGATGAAAGAAGAGTCCACTTAAGAACCTGTTTAAAAAACAAGCAAACCAAAAAAACCCACCTTCATTTCTGTTTTTTTTCTCCTTTCTTTAAAGAACTTTTAGCATTTCTTAATATAGATACACATACTTCATAATACTTATTAGCATGTGTGTTTTGTCTAGTTGGACTGAATAACTTACTTGTTTTGTTGACTTTTTTGTGCCATTAAAAATTTTCCAAGCTAGCCCATTGCCACCACTGGCAATGTGTCGACCAACATCAAATTCCCGAGTGACAGGATTTCCCATGACAGCACTGGTGACATCAGCTGTTACTTTCGTAACAGTGCTCTTCAATTTATTAAGCATGGACTCCATGGCTGCAGTACTGGGTGCTCAGTTACCTAGAAAAAAGGATGTGAAAGAACTGATCATTTTCTCTCTCTGAACACTTATAATTTAGTTTGAAAAGCTTGACAGCTACTAACGGGTGAAACGATGTCACACAAAGTTGTATGCTACCTTTGGAGAGAACCCAATACCTTTTTAGTACAAATTTAAGTCTAGAAGCAAACTGTTTCTCTTCACCTCAGTTCTCATCAACCAGAAAAGGATAGAGTAGTCATACTTGGCGCTGACATGAAAGCTGAGAATGAACACTGCTGAACTTACACAACATAGATCTTTAAGACTTAAACTGAATTCTAAACCTTTACATCAAAAATATAAAGCCTACAAAGATCCAATGCTATCCTAAGAAATAAATGCATGTGTTATAGTTTATTTGCTATTAAAATACTACTACTGAGGGGCTGGTGAAATGGCTCAGTGGTCTAAAGCATCTTCTTAGAACAAGCTTAGCAAAGCACAGGGACCGC
>NW_004524580.1:28809496-28827062 GCF_000260255.1 Octodon degus | reverse complement strand
CACACACACACACACACAAACACACACAAATAAATAAAAATTAAAAAATAAATAAAATAAAATAAAATAATACTACTGAGCTATGAAATCACTTAGAACATTTTGTAAGAAAGCATTGCTAGTTCAGTGGCACATGCCTGTAGTCCCACATACTTAGGAGGCTGAAGTAGGAGGTTCACTTGAACCTGAGAGTTCAAGACCTACCTGGGCAGCACAGTAAGACCGCATGTCAGAAAACAGAAAAAAAAAAAAAAAAAAAAAAAAAACAGGATAAGGTTAAAAAAAAAAACCAAAACATTAAAGAACAGAGAAAACCTCAGTAAACTGGGGGACACTATCACAGGTCTAACATTTACAAATAGGTTCCCAAAGTGAGGTGGAAAATGTTTAAAATAATAGCCAAAAGTTTTCTACATTTCATGAAGACTATACAAAGCTCCAAGAAATTCAGTGAACCACTATGAAGGTTAAAGATACAGGAAATCATCCTAGATCTTTCATACCAATAGTCAAAAATCTGTGATTCAAAGAAAACCCTAAAAATGACCAAGGAAACAGATGAACTATATTTAGAACAAAAATAAGAATTTCCCTGGACCTCACCTCAGAACTTAGGCGTATCAGAGAACAACGGCTTAAGGCAGAAATAAAGGGGCCAGGGATTTAGCTCAGAGGTGCACCCCATGCCATGCCTGGCAAGCGCGAGGTCCAGAACTTGATTCCTGGTATTGCCCCCAAAAAAGATAGAAATAAAAAATTATTTTTTTAATGTACTGTTTTAAGTCAAACTAAGGAAAGTAATAAAGAATAGTGGGAAACAGAACTGTATTTCTGAAAAATATTTATACTGTATGTGAAGTAGTACTAACATCATTTGAAGGTATATAGTAAGTTAAAGGTACAGATTGCACACCTTAAAATTACAACAAAAATAATGAACACACATAACTAAAAGGTGAACAATGGTCATAAAATTGAATCCTAAAGAAATCTGAGTAAATACAAAGAAAAGAAGTACAAGGGACCAACGACAAATATGGCAAAGAGGAAATAAACAGCAAGACAGCTGACTGAAATCCATGCACATCAATAATTATTAAGTGTACTTATTTTTGCACTTATTATTGGATTTTAAATTTAAATTGGATTTAAATTTAAACAACATAGTAACAAGTAAGAGGCAGATATTGTCAAACTAAATGTAAAAAGCAAGATCTAACTATAGGGGCTGGAGAGATGGCTCAGTGGTCTAAAGCACCTACTCGAAACAAGCTTGGCAAAGCACAGGGACCGCGGTTCGATCCCCAGCACCACATGCCAGCCAGACCCGCCCCCTGGTGGGCTGAGCTGGCCACACACACACACACAATAAATAAATGTACAAAAAAAAGATCTAACTATATCCTTCTAAGAAACCATTTTTAGGGCCAGGGAGATGGCTCAGTGGAATAAGCGCTTCCCTGGCAAGCGCAAGGGCCTGAGTTCAATCCCTGGTTTTGTCAAAAAAAAAAAAAAAAGAAAGAAAGAAAAGAAATCATTTTAAAATATATAAGGACACAGGTAAAGTAAATGTACCAATTTGAAGTGCATAAATTAGTAACAGATACAATAGACTTCAAGGCAATAAAGACATCCGATAATGATAAAGTTGTCAATTCATCAAGAAGGCATAAAAATTCTAAATGTTTATCTACTCAGAAAGAAAGCTTCAAAATAAGTGCAACAAAAGTTGACAGAATTGGAAAAAGTTTCTACAGTTTATTTTGTGGAATAAGTTTTTTTTTTTTTTTGCTCTAAATGCCCTAAGGGGTGGTTTGGCTGGCTGGTGTGCTGTGGGGATCGAACTACAGCAACCTGAGGCTGACAGCTTTTTTCTACAGTTTATTTTGATACAGACTTCAAGAGTAACAGACCAACACAAACCCCGCAAAGCAGTAAAGAAACAAGTATCTCAGCACCACTATTAAGTGTGTAGATCTGTGAGATACTGCTCATTGCAACGAACTCCAAGGTTTTAATTAAACCATACAGACTCATAAGATAAAACCTAGAAAACTGATCTTTTTTTTTTTTTTTTTTTTTTGCAGAACCGGGGACTGAACTCAGGCCCTTGCGCTTGCCAGGGCAGCGCTTATTCCACTGAGCCATCTCCCCAGCCCCTAGAAAACCAATCTTTGGCAACTACTTAAGCTCTTGACAAAAAAGTGATTCCATCAACATAAAATTGCGTATTTCAAATTGTGAGATACACAAGCAAAAATATGTGAAGACCAGTGGACTAAGGTAGCACTTGTCTGCATTCCATTTTCTCCACTAATCACATTCAGGTAAATAGAACTTTTTTGCTATTAAAGATCTTAATTATAAATAGCAAGTGAAATTCTCATGTTTCATTTTTAATTTAATGCTGCATTTTTGTAAGTAGCTATAAAATGTTGCTACTGGCATTATGAAAACATTTATTTGCTATGCCAAGTTCTCCACAAACATCTGCTGCTGATTTAGACAGATGACAAATCCTGTTTAAAGCTACCTCATCCTCTACATCTGCCTGACCTGCACAGGGTTATGCACCCTGTTATATGCTGGAAATAGAGATGTAAATGGAAATGTTCCTTCCCGTTAGGGACTCAGGCCAGTGGCAAACTCAGACTGCTAAAGTTATAACACTTAACTAAAGTATGAATGTACAATGGTAGGGTCACGTACTTCCCCTTTTTGCAAAGACAAAATACCCAACACCCCAAGGTAAAGGAAAGGCTTATTTAGCTCACAGTTTGTAGAGGTTTCAGTCCATAACCAGCTGGCTCCCAGACAGGGTGGCACACACAGCGGGGCAACACACCACTGTTCATGGTGGTGGAAAACAACAAAAGCAGCAAGGGCACTCGTACCCTTAATCCCGGCACTAGACCATGACACAAACTCTAGATTCAACCACCTCTGAAGAACCTGTCCCCACCCATGGGGCCAGGGATATAGCTCTGTGCCTGGCAAGCACAAGGTTCCAAGTTTGATCTCTGGTACCATACACACAAAAAAAGACCCTGCCCCCCATGACTGCATACACCTTTGGAGAGACATGTAGAAATAAAACATAACTGGCACTTTAAGATGAGCTAAAAATACATTTTTTAAGTACGAAAAAAAAAAAAGGGAATGGAGTGTAACAGAATGAAAGATTGTGTACCTAGATATGGAAGAAAGATTATAGCATGATCCAAAGACTACAAAAAGCTCACTGTAAAACCAAGCAATATTTTCAGTACAGTCTTTTTTTTTTTTTCCTTTTTTTTTTTTTTTTTTTTTGTGGAACCGAGGATTGAACTCAGGCCCTTGCACTTGCCAGGCAAGTGTTTATTCTACTGAGCCATCTCCCCAGCCCCATCAGTACAGATATTCAAATGTGAGATGTTTACCCATCATCCAAAGAGTCAACATCTGTGTAAATGAAGAAAAACAATTGATGACTTAATTTTTATTAAATACCCACTATGTACCTGATACCACATACAATGTTAGAAGCTGAAGAGGAAGTAAAGGAGAAACAAGTCATACAGGATCTACCATTAAGAAGAGAAGAGCTGCCACAAAAAAAAAAAAAAAAAAAAAAAAAAAGAAGAGAAGAGGCAGCCGAGTGTGGGGGTGCATGCCTATAACCCCAGACTCGGGAGGCTGAGACAGGAGGATCACAAAGTTTGAGACCTGCCTGAACTACATAGTGAATTCAAAACCAGCCTAAACTACATAGCGAGATCTTGCCTCAAAAACAAGGGCAGAGGCAGAAAGTAAAGCCACCATAGTATTAGCCTAATGATAAAATGCTTAAAAAAAATACAGAATGCACAATATTACAAAAGCAAACAGAACAAGACTAGCAGAATTTTGCTCCCAAGTAGTAATGTTACAGATGCTTTTATATATGCAAGTAGGAGTGAACTAGACAGAGAAAAGGAAAAACGTAGGAGTAAAAACAAAACAGTTCGGATAACAGCTAAAGGAAAAGAAAGTATGGCAAAGGAGACTAGAAAAGCCAGCTCACCAAGAGCAACGCGTAGTTATGAGGAGTCATAAAATGGTTTCTTGCATGAGTAAGATAATTAATCACCCTGTGGAGTGGAGCAAAAGATACACAGTTCTGGGGGTGGGGATAAGAAACATGGTCAGACCGAACAGAACTGCAATGTGTACTTCAAGGATGATATATATGTAATTTAGAAAGTAAAAAAAAGAATAAAGCAAAGGAAAGGACACATGCAAACATATACAGGACAGGGAAGAATTGGTAAGTATAGGAGATATTTCAAAGGTGACTACTTATATGAATATTTATAGCCACATATTAAACTATGTTTTGCAATTTTACGCATATTTCACATTTTAAGCAACTTTTAAAAGAGAAAGAATTTGCTGAGCTAAGGAAACACTGAGAAAGGAAATGTTAAAAAGCATTTCTAACACTTCCTTTCTCTCATTAGTAACTGTCTTAGTTCTGTACTCTGCTATTTTTCTGGAAATCCCACTCCCATTCGCATCTCCAACTTCAGAGTTTGGTGGAAAGGAAGCGCTGGCCAGGGCAGGACACACAAGAGCCAACTGTCCTGCGAAGAGAGAACTCAGATAAGCACGATCTGAGTTGCCTGAGCAACACTCACACGAAGATATATGGTAGGTTTTTTTATACCAAGGTCCAAAACTTAGAAAAAATATTGGCCTGAAGGTAAAAATGTTAAGTACCAAGATCCAGTACAAAAAGACTAGGGCCTCAGAAAAGGTTATCCCAGAAGACCCAAGAAAATAAGTATACCATGAAACCAACAGAAGGCAAAAACAAAACAATCTCAATGAGCTTGGAGAATAAGATCTGACTTTAAATGACTTTTAATTACTATCAACAGCCATTTGACATATAAGAAACTGGCCAGAGCACAATCCCCGTAATTCCAGATCTTAGGAGGCGGAAGCAGGACAATCATGAGCGCAAGATCAGCCTTGTCAGCTTAGGTGAGACACTGTCATAAAATAAAATGACACAAGGGGAAGTGAATCAAAAAGAACTAAGAGGGCCAGGCAGAAGGTTCAGTAGACTAAGTGCTTCCCTGACAAGCACATGGGCCTGAGTTCAATCCCCAGTTCTGCAAAAAAAAAAAAAAGAACTCAGATATGTTACATATGTGCACCAGCTCCCCACAATGAATACTACTGCATTATAAAGTACAAATGTGTACAGTAAAAATGTTTTAAATTTTTTTAAAACTGGTTGTAGATCAAGGTCAGTGATCACTGGCTTCAATTCCCAGTATTGGGAGAATATAATTCTTCAATTTTTTATTTAATTAATGAACACAAAAATAAGGCTATTTTTGCAAAGACAAAGTTATACATGACAAAAATGTTTATTCATTTCAGCCATTTTTTCCTTGCACATCTAATAGAATTCAACCACCTTCCCTTTCCAAATCTCAACCAGAGTAACACCTTAGGGAGCCCCCACTATTATCCCAGGATAGATCACTCTACTGTCTGGCTCAGCCATCACCTGGCAGTCAGAACCAGTCAGTGAGCATGGTATAATACTAGACTTTTCTTGTGTACCTGGCAGAAAGTAGGCTGAACGCTACACGCTGGTCACAGGTAGCTGGAAGGAACCGGTAATTCTTTCAGTTCTACCTGGAAATTTTCCTGCCTCAGCCTCCCAAATGCTCTGAGATTAGAGGTATGCACAACCACACCTCTCACTTTTTGAATTTTCAAATAAAATACATGTAAAGAGTTTCTTACTTCTTTCCAAGAATAAAATATTAAAACATAAAATTAGCTTGTATTTTTGTTGAAAATACCACAATGTTAATAATAAGGTTATTTCAATCTCATCAGAGAATGAAATTATGTTTAAGGGCTGGCGAGACAGCTCAGCAGACCAAGCGCCTACTTAGGCATGCACAGGCGCCAGAATTCAATTCCCAGCACCACATGCTGCACCGGCCCTGTCCCTGGGCGCGCTGAGCCAGCCACTGAGACTGCGTGTGGTGGCGCAAGCCTGTAATCCCTGTGCTAAGGAGGCTGAAAATAAGAGGATAACTAGAGTTCGAGTTGCATAGTAAGACCCTATACTAAATATGTTTAAAAAAATTATCTTTAATAACTTTTAGTCTCATAGTACCTGGTATGGACTAGACCAGTGGTGGCAAATCTTGGCATGCATGCTACAGCAGGCTGTTTATAACACTGAAAACTCTAAAATGTTCTCCATCACAGGCCTAGACTATTAATCACAAAATACATAATGACTACAAATGATAATGTGGGTAAGTACAAACTGAACACAAAATAGTTTATTGCATCCCTTACAGAGGCACAATGGCTAGAGATTTCTATGTAAAATGCCTGACAATAAAAGAATGCTATTTACATAATCATTAACATAGTTGTATATTCACAAAATGCCAATTGTGTGTTTAAGAATTACATTTACGTAGGGCTGGGGAGATATCTTGGACATTTAAGGGCCTACCTGCCAAGCGCAAGGACCCTAGTTCAATCCCTAGCACCACGTGCACACAGGCCCCACCCCCAGGTCTGCTGAGCTGGCTACTGAGACCCGGCAGAGTGGTGCATGCCTTGTAATCCCAGGGCTGGGGAGGATGAGACAGGAGGGTGGTGAGACCCTGTACCAAATACACAAAGAAAAGAAAAGGAAAAGAAAAAGAAAAAGGGTGAGCAAGTCAGCCTGGGGATGTAGCTCAGCATTAAGTTTCAATCTCTAATACTTCAAATAAAAGAGGGGAACTGTACTTCCGATTTGATTTGAAACTGTCTCATTGCTGTTTATCAATAAAACTTTAAATAAAATAAAAATAAAAAAATAAAAGAGGGGGAAGGTATTTGTACCCATACACCTATAGGGCACTTATCTATTTATATGTAAAGAAACAGGATCTTGGGGCCAGGGAGATAGCTCAGTAGAATAAGCGCTTGCCTGGCAAGCGCAAGGGCCTGAGTTCAATCCCCGATTCCACGAAAAAAAAAAAAAAAAAAAAAGAAACAGGATATTACCATAGATCTTGAAATATGTTTGTTGTGGGTTACTGAGAGATTACTAGAAGTTGTTTAAAAGAAAAAAAATTGCTTAATTATTTAAATTGCCTAGCACGAGGGCCAGCCAAATAGCTCAGCAGATTAAAGCGCCTGCAAGCAGGCACAGGGGCCGGGTTCAATCCCCAGGCCTGCTGTGCCAGCCCTGACCCCAGGGCACACTGAGACAGCAATTGAGACTGGGCATGGTATAATCCCAGCACTTGGGAGGCTGTAAACAGGTGGATCACTATAAGTCTGATCTAGTAATGAGACCCTTAACATCCCATAGACTCTTCCCTAAAATACAAATAAATAAATAGCCTAGCATAGTGGTGCATATCTAAAATCCTATCACTAGCAATACTAAGACAGAGGACAGCTGTGATTTAGACACCAGCCTAAATTACACAGCAAGATCCTATCTCAAAAAATATAACACTCTTCAATGTGAAACAAAAGTCCTGTTTAATCTTACTAAGAACAGCAATTACACAAGCTGTAATATAGTTACTCTCTTTACAACTACAAAATCTAATTCTTACCAGTTATGGCAGAAGAGATTATTTACAGAAGACTGAATAAAGATTAAATATATACATGATGGCTACAATAAATTATTATGTACCTACTAAAAGTGAAAACTACCATGAGAAACAAGAAATGAAACAGAGTTAGTCACTGGTTACAAGTTTAAAACCACCACACAGTAAGACTTAAAGAGCAACACAAGAGACTGTAAAGCAACTTATGTTTAAATATCAAACCAAAGTGGTAACTTGAGCCAGGCATGTTTCATCCTGTAATCCCAGGAATGAGACTAACACAGAAAGATATAGCTCAAGGCCATCCTGGACTAGTGGGTTCAAGGGCAGCCTGGACTACACAAGACCCTGTCTCAAAAAACAAAAAGCCAGCATGGTGCTACAAACCTGTAATTCCAGCACTCAGGAGGCTGACGCAAGAGGATCTCTGCAAGTTCAAGGTTAGTTTGTACTCAACGAGTCCAAGGCCAGGCTAAACTACATAGTGAAACTCTGACTCAGAAAAGAGAGATTACACCCAAATTTTCTTTTATATTCCATACTAGGGGCTGAATCCAGGACCCTCACACAATGAACTATATCTCCAACCCTTTTTCATTTCGAGGCAGCATCTTGGTAAGTCACTCAGTTGCCCAGAAGTTCAGTTAAACATGTGATTCTCCTGCCTCAGCCTTCCCAGAGTGCTGAGATGACAGACACACACCTAATTTACACTCGTTTTTGGAAGGCACTTTAACTTCAAAACTCCAAAATGTAAAATAAAAGTGGAAGACATGTGAAAATAAAATGAACTACTGTCTAAGAAAGATAAAGGTTTTCAAACTCTGGTGAACATCTAAAGAACTTGTTAAACCATATAAACACCACCTACTATCTCAAACCTTCAGATTCAGAATCAATAAAGTTGTAGTCAAGCTATCTAGAGCTTGAACTAGATGGGTGTTTTTGTTTGTTTTTAATTTATTTATTGGATACAGGGTCTCACTAGGCAGTTCCGACTCACAGTGATCCTCCTGTCTAAACCTCCATAGTGCTGGGGCTACAGACGTGCACCACTACGCCTGGTTTTGGCGGCCAGCTCAGGTCCTTGTACTTGCCAGGCAGCAGGCACTTAAACCGCTGAGCTATCTCCCCAGCCATATATATAATACTTTTTGAGCTAGATGTTTTTTAATGCACAGCCAAGTGTAAAAATTAAGTGTCATATGATTAAGTACATGATCATCAACAGCAAGGAAACCTGAGCTAGTGGTAATTTTAACATATGGTAGACTGTGACCACACACAGCCTCTCTTACACCACTTATAATCTATAAAAAGGAGAGAAAGCCACCCAATCAGGTGATTGTTGTGAGGATTAAAGATGACCGGGCAGGGCCAGGTGTGATGGCACACACCTATAATCTCAGCACTCTGGAAGCTGAGACAGGAAGACTGCCATGAGTTCAGTCATAATGACTGCGCTACTCAACTCAAGGCCAACCTGAACTACATAGCAAGATGCCCCTAAGTAAGTTAAATTTTTAAAATGTAGCTGAAAGGTCACTATTAAAAAAAAAAGAAAGAAAGAAAGATGTCCACGGAATCACTAGTGCAACTCCTGACATTACCTGTATAATGAATTCAAATCATTTAACATTTATTAAGCACTTACACAGTATCAGGGAATAAGGAACATCTCATTAACTTATTAAGTATGAAGAGGACAACTCTGCAACGTTGTCATGAGAACATACAAATAGAAGCGATCCTAACCTGTAAAGTCTTCCCTGGAATGAGCTGAATCACATAATAGGTTTTAACTAGATAAAAAGGAAAGGAAGAAGCCAGTGTGGTGGTGGGGCCTTTGCAGCCTGTGCTACAAAGCAAGACTGTGCTCAAAAAAGCCAAAACTTAAAGGGGGGGGGGGGGGGGCAGGGGACGCATTTCCAGGCTCTCGAAGATTCTTCCTGAAAGCATAACCAAAAGCTATGTATCTGAAGAACAGAAAGATAGGCAAGGTAACCAGAGGAGAAAAGAAATCCAAGAAAGCCTGGTGGAGATGAGGCTGGAAAGACAGAGGGCCAACCTCGGCAGGCCTCAGCAGGTACAGCAGAAGTTCAGTTTATCCTGTAATGAGAAGCCTTGGAAGGGTTTTAAACACGGAGACTATGAGATCCGACCTGCATTTAGAAGGAAAAGAGGGGCTGGAGAGATGGCTCAGTGGTCTAAAGCACCTACTCGGAACAAGCTTGGCAAAGCACAGGGACCGCGGTTCAATCCCCCAGCACCACATGCCAGCGAGCTGCGCCCCCTGGTGGGCTAAGCTGGCCACACACACACAATGAATAAATAAATAAATAAATAAATTTAAAAAAAAAGAAGGAAAAGAGGTAAGCTATGATCGAGAGGCTACAAAGAACCTACATGAGATGACAAAGGCCAGAACTAGACTTGTGCTGAAGACAGGACTCCTCCACAAGAACGACTACAAAGGCAGAAGGAGAGCCATGCAAGTTCAACACCTACAAAAAGGAACAGAACAGTAAGAAGACTTATTTCTTTTCCTTGAAGTCATGAATTTCAAATGTGTATGAGCTGTTATCCTCAAACACAAATCTGACTTGCACAGAAACACTCCATTATACGGAAGCACAATGTGTACTGAGGGTCCACTGAACTGAAAGCATAAAAGAACAGGTAGTTCTGCATATGTGGAAAGAAGATCCCAAGAGAATGAAGGCCCTCATCTTCCATTAGGTTCATTGTCTTCAAACAATCTCCACTTCCAGCAAGCTTTATTAAAAAAAAAGGGGGGGGGAGGGGGGAGATGGAGGAGAAGCAGCAGCTTCCAAGGTCCAGAAGGAATCTTCAACCATCTCATTTTGAAGCTATTACCAGGACCATGATGACTAGCTGGTTTGTAAAGCTATTAATTTTTAAGAACTGAGAGACATGCTACTTTAAAAACTTACATACAGAACATAATCGTTTAAGTGTCGTCATACAAATTCTGAATTGGATGCACAAAAAAAGCTCCTTGGCAACTGGTAAGTCACTACTGGCAAGAGTACGTTTAAGTCACTTGACTCTTGTCTACTCGATCCTGTTAGGTAGACTTGATCACCCCTGTGTTCTGATCACAGGGACGTATTCACCCAAAACCCAAGAAGTTTTTGTAAGCTTTATTGACTTAAATCTTCATTCTTTTTCTCTCGCTTAGGAAAACAGGAAGAGTCCTGGAGCCACCAAAGTGGACGTTAACAAAACACCTGCCCCACCCACCTCACACACAGTAACCTACCACTCCCCAGCTACAACTGCGGTCGGAGGACGTGGGAGGCTCAGAGCGCCCTGGTTGGTGCCCCGGGTCACCGGAGCCGGACCTCGGAACCAAGGGGAGCTGTCTTACCCAGTCCGGGAGTAGTGTTCAATTTCCCAAAAGGGAACCGCGATCTCCACCACCGAAACCCGAGCTCCCGCGCCAGCGACTCGCCCGCCGGCGGAAGACCCCGATCACCCGATCGCGGGTCTCCCGTCCCCCCCGGGCCGCTTCGCTTCGGGGCTCTCGGATCCGCTTCCGGGCACCCGCTCCCCCAGCCCAGCCGCTCGCTCGTACCCCGCGCCCCAGCCGGCCGTCACCAGGCAACCGTCGCCAGCCGGCGGCCCCGGAGGCCTAGCCCGCGCCGGGCCCGGCCCCACTCTCCGCTCGCCGGTCAGGGAGCCCGGCTCGAGCGCGGCCGGGGAGGAGGAGCTCACGCCGAGCCCAGCGCTCACCTCTCGGCGCGGCCCCCCGGAGGGGCGGCCCTGGGGCTCGCTCCCCCCGCCCCCTAAACGCCTCCTGGCTGCGCCCCCTCGGCCTCCGCGTCCGGCCGCCGCTGTCCTCTTACTCCATGGCCTCTGCCAACGCCTTGGCCACCAAGGCTGGAGCAGGAGGAGGAAAAGGAGAAGTGGAGGAAAGGACTGGGAAGGAAGAATCCAGGAGCGGTAGGAAGGCTGAGAGACCTGCCGGCCCGTGCATGACGTCACTTCCGTCTTGGCCGGAAGGGGCGGGGTATGAGCGCCTCCCTGCGGAACGCCTGGGAATGGGCGGGGCTTCGGACCAGGGGGTGGAGCCGGTACTACCGCCGTTGGCGGTATGTTTAACTCCGGTGTTCCCAGTCTTCCCAGCCTTAGGAGTTTTTGGACCCAGGCGGAGCAGTACGAGTTCCGTGAGCCCTAGAGGTGGCTTCTTTTAAGAAAGGAGAACAGATAGCCTTATGGAGTCCGGGCAAATGCATAGGGAAGATGGAGACAGGTGAAGGGACTCTGTCCCTTTAAGGGCCTCGGGCTCCGCCCCTTATGGCCCCGCCCCTTTCCGGGAGGCCGAACCCCGACTCGAACCTCCCTTCCTAAAGCACTCAGCGAGGTCTAGGAGCACAGCGCTGCTCAGACCCTAAAGTTTGCGCATCGCCCAGAGGTCCTGTTAAGATGCAGATGCAGAGGCACACCCTCTGCTCTGAGGGTCAGAGAGTCTGCGCAGCTAGTAAGTTACCAGTTGAGCCAAACCTGCTATTACCCCAACCACACTGAGAAGAACCAGGGGGTACCACTCCTGCCTATCTAATGAATCTTAGAGAGGTCGTTTGTCACGGCAAATACCTGGATTTTATTTGTCTGCCTCAGCCTCCCCGAACCCCAGCCCCTCCGCCTGTTCTGCCTGGCCCCGCTCTGGATGCAGCGACTGAGGTTTCCATAGTGGCCAAAGCGCCGCTTCCGTTACACAAAGGATTCCAGGGGGCTGGATTTGTACCTCTGTTATTTTGCCATAAACATTTTGTTATGTAAGATTAGGCATAGTTTCCAGTTACCCGTAGTCAAGGGAAGACAGAGCAGAAATTATTTTTTTTTAATTTTTTTATTTAAAAAAAAATTTTTTATTTTCTTTATATGTGTGTGTGTGTGTGTGTGTGTGGCCAGCTCAGTCCACCAGGGGGCGGGGCTGGCTGGCATGTGGTGCTGGGGGATTGAACCGCGGTCCCTGTGCTTTGCTAAGCTTGTTCTAAGTAGGTCATTTAGACCACTGAGCCATCTCACCAGCCCATAAATTATTTTTTTAATGTAGAAAAAACATCCTAAATGCTTGAAGTTATTCTTTTATCATTCACAATATTTTTAATTAAAATGGAGTAGGGGGGCTGGTGAGATGGCTCAGTGGTCTAAAGCGCCTACTTAGAACAAGCTTAGCAAAGCACAGGGACTGCAGTTCAATCCCCCAGCACCACATGCCAGCCAGCCCCGCCCCCTGGTGGGCTGAGCTGGCCACACACACACACACACACACACAAATAAATAAATAAAGTTAAAAAAAAATGGAGTAGGGGAGAGATTGCTAACTGTGTTGCACTTAACAAATTAAAACCATACTGAAATTTCATCTTACCTGAGAAACAATGGCTATCATCAAGAAATTAAATAATAACCAGTGCTGGAGAGGCTGCAGGAAAGAAGTGATCCTTTTGCCTGCTGGTGGGAATGTAAACTAGTGCAACCGTCATGCAAATCAGTATGGAGATTCTTTAAAAAACTGATGGGGGGGGCAGGGAGATGGCTCAGTGGAATAAGCGCTTCCCTGGCAAGCACAAGGGCCTGAGTTCAATCCCTGGTTCCGGAAAAAAAAGAAAAGAAGGCACCCAAGGGCCTCTGCTAGTTTGGGCCGGGGAGATGGTTCAGTGGAATAAGCGCTTCCCTGACAACTGCAAGGGCTTGTGTTCAATCCCCGGTTCCATCAGAAAAAAAAAAAAAAAATGGCTTCACTGAAAACTAGAAATTCCAGTTGACCCAGCTCTTCCCCTTCTAGGTATCTTGCTGGGTTTGTTTGCTTGGTTTTTGCTTTTTGTTTTTTTGTATGGTTCTATCTGGTTTTTGACACAGGGTCTCACACTATGTAGTCCAGGCTGGCCTCAACTCACAGGGATCCTCCTGACTCAGCCTCTGGAGAGCTGGAATTACAGGTGGGCACTACCACACCTGGCTCCAGCTGTCTTCCTGAAAGACCTGAAGGTGACTATTACAGTGATCCATGCATACCCATTGCCTCAGCTGTTTTTCTCTCATTACTGGGACAAAATACCCAGCCACACCAAATTAAGGAAGGAAAGGTTTATTTAGCTCACAGTTTGCGGAGTTTTCATTCCATACTCAGCTGGCCCCAAGGCGGAGTGGCATGTGGCAGAGGGCAGTAGTTCATGGCGGCAGAAAACAGCACAGAGCCAAGGGAGGGGCAGGCAGTGGCTTCAGCCTCCAGCAAGCCTCTCTTCCCTCCTCACATTGTACTGCAGGTTGCCCACCACAGGGCGGGTGTAGCACTCACACCCATAAGCCCAGCATTGGATCAAGAATCAATCACAAACTCTAGAAGCCGCCCCATGATTGCATGAGGCTTTGTGGGGGGACACCTAGACACAAACCATAACACCCATGTTTGTAGTAGCACAACTCAGGACTAAATCCTGGGAGCAGCCTCTGTGTCTGTGTGTAGATTAATGCATGCACAAAGTGTGGGGCTTACAGTGGACCACTGTGCAGCTGCTCTAAGGACAGACAGTGGTAAATTCTGTTACTCCTGGAGTCTCCAGCTCCCTGTGTGCTGTCAGGCATGGCTGTTTGCAGTGGCAGCTGCTTCTGTCACCACAACCCCCCACCATTATCCCCTGGAGTCCACACTATCCGCTGAGTCATTTGTAGGAAAATGGACGCATCTAGAGACAATCACATTAAGCGAAGTAAACCAGACATGCAAGCTTCAATCCCTCATGGTTTGTCTCGTATGAGAAACCCAAAATATAAGTAAAAAGCAAAACAAAGAATAGACAGGAGGGGCCAGGGAGATGGCTCAGTAGGATAAGCGCTTGACTGGCAAACGCAAGGATCTGAGTTCAATCCCCGGTTCCACACCCCCCAAAAAAAAGAATAGACAGGAAGTAGGTCTTTCTCAGAAGGGGTGGGGAGCAATAGATGGAAGGATGAGGAGAGAGGACTGAAAGGAAGGGATGAAGGAAAAGTCATAAAAGCGCAGTGTGTCTACAAGCAGCTCCCCACAAAGAATGTAAGTAAACATCGTGTACTGCAAACATGTACTAATAAAATATTTAAGTATAAATTAAATTAGTACATGGGCTGGAGAGATAGCTCAGCAGTCTAAGTGCCAACCTGGCAGGTGCAAGGACCCGGCTTCAATCCCCCAGAGGCCGGGCTCGTCGAGCTGGCCACCAAGACTGGGCCTGCAGGTGCGCACCTGTAATCCCAGCACTGGGGAGGCTGAGGCGGGAGGATCACTACAAGTCCGAGCTGCGTTGCAAAACCCTGTACCAAGTAAATAAACTTTTCATTATTTATTTTTTTTAAATATAAGCAATCTAATCTTTTTTTTTAAACAAATACTTTATTTATTTATTTATTTATTTATTTATTTATTTCTGTGTGTGTGGCCAGCTCAGCCCACCAGGGGGCGGGGCTGGCTGGCATGTGGTGCTGGGGATTGAACCACGGTCCCTGTGTTTTGCTTAGCTTAGCTTGTTCTAAGTAGGTGCTTTAGACCACTGAGCCATCTCACCAGCCCATAAATAAACTTTTTTTTAAAGTAAGAATTCATTTTTTAAAAAATAAAATTAGCATATAAAAAAGAGTAGTGCCTAGCACTGAACGGGTCTCTCTAACTGCCCAACCCAGACATGGGTGTTTAACCAACTTGCACTGGTTGATTAGAGGCTATTCACAAGCCAGTATTTAATTATCAGAACTATAGGCAAGGGGGATTATCTATATTTTTTTTTTTCTTGAAACATATCGCTTTCCCAGGCTACTTGAATTCTTCCTACTTCATACAGAGACTTGCTGGGAAATGAGATCTGACAACACCATGAGACGGCAGCCGACGCTGTCACTGCCTGGCAGGGGAGAACGGTGGGGGCTGTGGTGGTCGGACGTAGGGGCCACTCCGGATAGCTGTGCCTGACAGCACACAGGGTGCTGGGGACTCCGGTGGTAACAGAATTTACCCCAGACAAGGAATATGGGAACGACAAGGATTTAGTCAGATCACTGAGTTCTGTGTCCAGGACAGCAGGTGAGTTTCCGAGGGAGGAAATGTACCGTCAGGATGAGAGGCTGAGGTTCTCCCAGGGGAGTGAACACATGGCAAGGGGCTCAGGGGGCAAATGTAGGCCTCTTAGGAATGCGTTTCCCAGGGTGCCCTGCTCTTTGTTAACCTTGCATTGTAACTAAAGTTACACAACAAACTTGCACACTGTCAAGGCCTCTTGCTTAGTCCTTATAAAGGACCTTTACACTTCAACAAAGGTATCTGTACGTTTTAACCTTTCAGAGAGAGTTCAACTTGAGGGGCCGGGGAGATGGCTCAGTAGAATAAGCACTTGCCTAGCAAGCGCAAGGGCCTGAGTTCAATCCCCAGTTCTGCCAAAAAAAAAGAAAGAAACCAGAAAGTTCAACTTGAGTTCAGAGGACCAAAGGATAGTTTTGTACTTAGTCTTGTGGGTTTCCAGTCCTCATTCATATAGTGCTTTATGACTGTCCATTAGCTACGTCCTGGAAGAGTGTTGTCAGAGATTTGGGTGCTGAGGATTTTGACCCTTCTGTCACCCCAAAAACAAGATGACCCTCATTTCCATCAGCTGATTTTGATCAGACGTTAGTGTAGGCCCAGCACTGTGAGTGTGACTTTTTAAATAGAAGCTTAAAACCCAGAATCAAACTTGAAATCCTTTGAGACACACTCTTTTTTTTTTTTTAATCATTGCAAACATTGGTTTAGTAAATAATACAGAAGTCTGTACTTCATAAGACATCATTAATTTTCTCATAGAGAAATTTAAAAAAACTTCCTATCATGGATAGTCAACATTTTTGTCTTGCAACTAAAATTTTTTTTAAAGAAATTAAATGGGAGAAGAATTTAGAGATGATGCCTGGGACTTGGCCATTCTCCGAACCAGTGCTTCTTGTCGTTTTCTCTGAATTTCTTCAGGAGAATACTTTCTGTATTTTTTTCTTCCTCTTTTGAAGACTCTTCTCTGAGCTCTGTGTGATTTTGGTAGCAGTCATATATTCAGCCATACGAATTTGATTAAGTTGAGAAAGAACCTGAGAATTTTTCAGCTTTGTAAATGTGTATTTTGAAGAGCTACCTGTCTTGTTAAGGCTACTTTGAGCTCCACTTGAGACACAGTCTTTCTAAAGCACTGCATTGCCCAAGCTAAAATGTACAAACTTCCAGTCCTTCTACTACGGCATCCCAGAGTGCACTGGGGTTACAGGTATACACCACCACACCTGGCTCAAAATGTCTCCTGTTAGCCAGACATAGTATGCACACCTGTAGTCCCAGGGCTCGGGAAGCTGAGGCAAGAGGACCAAGACCCTGTCTTTTAAAAAATCTCCTATCTAAATACATGAATGCATGCGTGTGTATGTGTTTTACTGGGTACTAAACTCATGGGCACTTTGTCAGTGAACATCATCCCCGGCTCTGTTTTATACTTTTTATTCTGAAACAAGGTCTCACTGGTGTGCCCAGGCTGGCCTTGGCCTGGCCATTTTCCCTTGGTGTTTTAAGCACCTGGATGACAGATGTCACCACCATGCCCAGCTACAAACTAATTTTGCTCAAAGTACTGTATAACCAAATAACTATGACCAAATGTAGTCTATAGACCACTGGCTTCGAAGATCTATCAGAAATTTCCTGTAGTTACTGCTTTTGTAATTTTGTTAAATTAAAAGGTAAAATAAAATAGTAATTCGAGGCTGGGGAGATAGCTCCGTGGAATAAGTGCCTGCCTGGCAAGTGCAAGGTCATGAATTTGATTCCCAGTACCAAAAAACCATAGTAATTCTAATCTGATGGCTAGGTTGATGACAAACTTAATTAACAACAGAAAAGAACAGACACTTAAACTTAAAATACTATA
>NW_004524580.1:28794669-28808086 GCF_000260255.1 Octodon degus | reverse complement strand
GGCATGTGGTGCTGGGGGATTGAACCGCGGTCCCTGTGCTTTGCCAAGCTTGTTCCAAGTAGGTGCTTTAGACCACTGAGCCATCTCACCAGCCCCTGTGTTTGTTTTTGTTTTTTGTTTTTGTTTTTGGCATAACCAGGGATCGAACTCAGGACCTTGTGCTTGCCAGGCAGGCGCTTATGCCACTGAGCTATGTCCCTGGCCCTCAAAGTCAGTTGCGAAAGAAAAAGTATAACAAACTTAAACTATCCTAGCATTTATTCAATAAATTATTACTAAAGTTGCTTTCTTTTGTATTATTTAGAAATATAATAATTTTCTAACATTAGTTAAATGTGTGGTTTTTATTTTACCAATCTCTATATTTGAATTCTTTTTCTTTCTAAGCTGTGAGAAATGTTGGGAAACAACAAACACTCACACCTTCCTTTCCTGGAACATGTTCTGAAGCCTTCTGTTAAAATATAAATCTTTAATTAAGTAAAGAGGGAGATATTGTTACTTCTAACACTAGCCAAAACAGTCTATAGCTACTTAGGTGACTTTTTATGTCAAATTATTTATAACTAAATTTTTTTTCACATATTTGCCCTTGGTAACTTAAAAAGTGAGAGCATATCCATATTAAGAGCTGTTGTTTCCTCTGTTTTATACTTTAATCACTGAATTGTCATTGCACCTAACAAAGGATGCCAATGGGTATGAGCTACAAGACCACTGGTTTCGGTTATATGACGTCTGTCCGGCATCTTCTTCCTGCCCCACTCAGAGTTCCATCCCATCCATTTTATGACCCTAAAGTAATCATCACAGCTTCTACCAATTTCATTTATTTATTTTTGTCTTTTTCAGTCAGAGTCTCCCTATGCAGTTCAGGCTGGCCTTGACCTCACTTTGTAGCCCAGGCTGGTCTCGAACTCTCAACAATTCATCTGCTTCAGCCTCCCAAAGTTCTGGGACTGCAGACCTATACCACTATGCCTGATTTTCTACCAGTTTATTTTCCCCTGCCCTGAAGAGTCCAGTCTGATAGGTGAGAGATACAGGAAACAAAAGAGTTTCAGTTCAGTGGGATTAAACCCTGGCATGAAATCAGCCTAATAAGATAAGACATTGTGGAGAACACATGCAGGAAACTTTATGATATAGGAGAACTATAACTTGCAACCTGTTAGATATCAGACGTGCTGACATTAAAAAAAAAAAAAAAAAAAAAAGGGCCAGGGAAATGGCTCAGTGGAATAAGCACTTCCCTGACAAGCACAAGGGCCTGAGTTCAATGCCCACTTCCGCAAAAAAAAAAAAAGTCCAAGGGCCGGCAAGATAGCTCAGCAGACTAAGCACCTTAGGCAAGCACAGGGACCAGGATTCGATCCCAAGCACCATCTGCCATGCCGGTCCTGCCCTTGGGCATGCTGAGCTGCCACTGAGACCGGGTGTAGTGGTGCATGGCTGTAATCCCAGAGCTGGGGAGGCTGGAAAGAGGAGGATCACTACAAGTCCAAGCTGTGTAGTGAGATCCTGTACTAAATACATTACAAAGAAAGAAAAGAGAAAAGAGGGGCTGGGGAAATGGCTCAGTGGAATAAGTGCTTCCTTGGCAAGCGCAAGGGCCTGAGTTCAGTCCCCGGTTCCACAAAAAAAAAAAAAAAAAAAGAAACGAAAAGAAAAGAAAAAAATCCAAAGGACAAAGGAAGTTAAGAGGAGAAAAGGTTTATAGAGACACAGCTCCTGAGAAACAGGAGGGGTCCCAGAAGTGAGCTGCCACTGAGGCCCTTTGCCTTTAATCAGCAAAGTCACAATATTGGTACAAAATGGGTAAACTGCATTCAACAAACAGGGTTATAAGAACAAGTGCTTGGAGGCTGGGGAGATAGCTCAGTAGAATAAGCGCTTCCCCGGCAAGCACAAGGGCCTGTGTTCAATCCCCAGTTCCACAAAAAAAAACAAAAAAAGAACAAGTGCTTGGGCTGGGCAGATAGCTCAGCTATCTAAATGCCTGCCTGGCAAGTGCCAGGACTCAGGTTTGATCCCTGGTACCACATGTTTTTCTGGCCCTAGAACCCCAGGCACGCTGTGCCAGCCACCCAAGCCAAGTGTGGTGGTGCATACCTGTAGTCCCAATGCTGGGGAGACTGAGACAAGAGAATCACTATGAATTCAAGCTGCTTGATGAGACCCTGTACTAAATAAATAATTTTTTCAAAGAAGAACAGGTGCTTAACTACTGCTGAACCTGTAGGGAATACTGATCACATTGCAAAGGTATCTGGGGGAAGAGTGGCTCGGATGTTCTGGTCACCATCCGGCCACAGGATGCCTATCTGGTGCTGATGCTGATCCCTTAGGGAGACACATCTGTCTGACCACTGCATCTTTTATCTTTTTTTTTTTCCTTTTCCAGATTTTATTTTAAAGTTTTAAAATTACAACGACAGCAAATTTCTTCCAGCACAAGTAACACGTTTTAAAAAGGCAGGGGTGGGGTGGCACAAGTGCGCGATTTTTCATATTAAAAATAAGACAGACAACTGTACAGGTTTTTTTCTCCCAGATCCCGATGTAAACCCTAAGTAGTAGCCCTAGGTATGCATATATACAAATATACACTCATGCACATAGATCTAGCTCTATAACTATGTAGCAAATTCCAAATTAACTGCAGTGTGTCTTACCGGCCACTCCCTGCCCCTCCCCCTCCCCTCTACATCTACTTAAAAAAAAAGACTCAAAAGTAAAAAGAAGTCGGGAGGTTTTTAAGCAGCTGGTGGTGGGACTAGAGCCCCACCAGACCAAGCAAAGCCACGTCTTTAGAGAAGGAACAAAACACAGAGAAATAAAAAGTCATCCCAAGGCGATAACAATCCATCAAATTGTATAGAAAAAACCCAAGTTTCAACAGGGCACACTGAGGCACTTGGCTGACTCCCCATCCTTCCCCCAAAGTTTCCGCTCCCATTAAGAGACTTCACTGAGGCCACAGAGCCCCCTCCCCCATGGCTGATTTCTAGCTGACAGTGAAAAGCTAGTTTCTCCAAGCAGCTGTGACTTGTCCCCCTCCTCTTCCCTAAGACAATAGGGAGGCCAGAAGGGCACGCAGACCGATGAGAGAAGGACCTGGCCTCGGACCCCCTGCTGCTCTCCTCCCTCCCCCAAATAAAGATTGCGAAATTCTCACAGGGGTGCCCAACTTAAAAAACAAAACAAAACACCTTAAAGACACTCCTACAGACCTTTACAATAAATTCTTGGGCTCCCTTCTTTAGGAGGACAAACTGCTGAGCCTGTTCTCTCTGTCTCCATCTACCCTCCTAACAACCCCCCTAACACGACACACACCCCACCCAAACCCGAACCCCATTAAGATTAACAGCGAATCAACAAAACAAAATATAGGTACATCCTCATCGTTACAGAGATGAGATTTGTTGGTGCGGTCCTTGCACAACTGGAAGGAAAAAGCAATTATTCCACAATCTCCGAGGAATCCAAAGTCTGTCTCTTATAAAGTCAGAACAAACGGGGCAAAAGGTTGCAAAGAATCAAGGAAGAAAGGAAAAAAGTATTTACAGAGTGAGAGTGGAGTATCCGTGAGAAAAGGCTTCCTCGTCACTTCTTCTTGCCGGCCCTCTTGGCACTGGACTTGGCTTTGGGCTTCACCGGTTTGGCCTTCTTGGGCTTGGATGCCTTGACTGGCTTGGCCTTGACAACCTTGCGTTTTTTTGGCTTTCTTGGGTGTGGCAGCCGCCTTTTTCTTGGCCTTCTTGACTGGGGTAGCTTTAGGTTTCTTGCTTGGGGCTTTGGAGGCAGCCTTCTTGGGCTTGGCTGCCTTCTTTGGCGTGGCCACCTTCTTGACCTCCCTCTGGGTCTTCTTCTTTTTTTTTTTTTTTCGGAACCGGGGATTGAACTCAGGCCCTTGCACTTGCCAGGGAAGTGCTTATTCCACTGAGCCATCTCCCCGCCCCTAACCATCTCTCCAGCCCCTTCTTGGTCTTCTTGAAGGCCACTGCCCTCTTGGGCTCTTGCTCTTGGCCAGCCGGAAGGACCCAGAGGCACCCACCCCTTTGGTTTGCTTGAGGACCCCATTGGTCACCAGACGCTTGATGAACAACTTGATCTGGGAGTCAGCGTTCTCACCCACCTTGTAGTGGCTCTTGATGTACTTCTGGATGGACTGGCCTGAGGAGCCAGCGCTGTTCTTCTCGGCCTGGATGGCAGCCACGATCATGTCCGAACACTTGGGGTGGTCTGTGGACTTCTTAGAGCCCTTGGCCCGCTTGGGCTTGGCCGCAGGGGCGGACGTGGAGTTCTCGGTCATGGTGGCCTGCCTGGTCCGGTTGCTGAAGGCGCCTTCTCAAGGGCCAGCCCTTGGAGGGATCTGCTCTCGGCCCTCTAGCTACCAGCCCAGCGGGAATCTGGCCGTCAGGGATGCAGGGGAAGAGCCGCTGCAGCTTCCACCGGTGCAGGTCGCAGGAGGGCTTGCTGGGCCGGCTCTGCATGGCCCAGCACCACCGGCCTGCCCGCTCAGTCCCACCGCCTAGCTCCCTCTCTGCCTCCGCCTCCTCCACCTCCCCTTTCCCAGCTCCAAGTCTCCGCATCTTTTATCTTGAGGCTGGTCTTCTTCAGATGCACCCTCAGCCACAATTTTTTTTTTTTTTTTTCTGAACCAGGGATTGAACTCAGGCCCTTGCACTTCCCAGGAAAGCACTTATTCTACTGAGCCATCTCCCTGGCCCCTTGGCCACAATTCTGATGTCTTCATTTTCTGCTGACTTCCTTCACAGCCCTGTCCCCCTCTGACTATACATTAATTTCTATCTAACTTAGCTGCCTGCAATACCTTAAGCTGTATGTGACTGCCTCCCTTTCTATTCCTACCTCCAAAAGATGTCACTCCTGGAAACCAGCTGGCAGTTATAGGTATAAACTCTTCTGTACTATTGGGATTTCAGCAGAGAGAACTAATGTGGTGTTCTTTCCCATGAGGGTCAAATAACAAAAGAACAGCAGCCTCTAAAGCTGACAACTTGGAAGCTTCAGGTCTTGGGAGGAGCTAGCTAGTGAGTAAAACAGATAGAGCTAGCCAGGCTTGGTGGTGGTGCATGCCTATGATCCCAGCACTTGAGAGGCTGAGGCAGAAGGATCGAAAGTTCTAGCCTAGCCTGGGCAATTTAGTGACTTAGTAAATTCAGTCTCAAAATACAAACATACATATACAAAGACTGCGGTAGTAGCTCAACGGGAATACCCTGCGTTCAATCCCCAGTGCAAAAACAAAAACGTGTACACTACTTCTGTAATCAGCTGATGAGTTTCTTTTTTCACAATAGGACATGAAAGACTCAAAGGGCTAAACTGTCCCTTCCAGTCAGGAATGGTGTAGTGACACCAGAAAAGAAACAGGAAGCCTTTAGGCGACTAAGCAGGAAAGTGACACACTGCCTTGCGGGCGCACTGCCTTCGCAAGCTTCTAGGTAGAAGGGCAGGCTATCTGTCCTGTCCGAGAAGAGCAACCAGGCTGTGAGCAGGCACTTCCTTGCAAGGCTGGGATGGAGAAGACAATGTCAGGCACACGCACCACTCAGCTGTAAGTAGAAGAGAAGGGACGAGGGGAGAAGGACAACAGGTAGGACAGATAGTGGAGGATTTTCAAGAATTCGTATGCAGGTGGAGATGGTGCTCAAAGAAGGTAGGCGTGCTAGTCAGCAGGCATGAGGTCCTGGGAGAGAGAAGCAGACAGGGAGGGGAACCCTATCCTGAGAAAATAGATAAGCAACAGTAAGCAAGCAGATCCCCACGCCGGGGAAAGATGAGCGCGAACGCTGGGGTCCATCTTTCTCCACTCTCTCGCTCCTCTTTCCTTCCCACTCAGTTGTATGCATACTGCACCCCTGTGCACACACGCACACAAATTCTGCGGACTCCATAAAAGTTAAGAAGAAAAACCAAATCCTACTATGAAGAAACATTATAGTGAATATGGACCTGTCCCAACGGTATGGGGGGCAGAGGAGGGAAAGGTATCCTGGGGCTGGGGGCAGCGGCTCTGAAGAAGTGGGGTTCACAGGGAATCAAGAGAATGAGTTCCCAAGGTGTGTGGGTGCTGGGGAAGACGGGACCCTAGTGTCCTCATCTTGTTGGGACAGGCAGGTGAGAAGGGGAAACTGTGTGTGGAATAAACAGTGCATCGGGGCAGGTCGGGGCAAATATACATATTTGGTACAGGTGCGATCCTTAATCGGCGAATCTGAAATGCTCTCAAATCCCAAACATCTACTAAAAAAAAAAAAAAAAGAAGAAGAAAAAGAAAAAATATATATAATCTGAAGTATATCTGGTCCCAAGTACTTTGGTTTGTTTTTTTTTTTTTTTTTTTTTTTTTTTACCATTTTGTATCTGTGTATTCAAAATGGTTAGGATAGATATCCAGCTACATTCTCTTAATTCAATGAATAGAGGGATTTGTTCCAATAGTGCTTGCAAATAGGATATCATGTCCGCATCCTGCACAACAAATAACCATGGAGCTGGGGAAATAGCTTAGTAGAATAAGAGCTTGCCTGGCAAGTGCAAGGGCCTGAGTTCAATCCCTGGTTCTACAATATTTGAACTGGAATCGAGTATGAAAATTTCCTTTAAGTACTTCTCCGAATACAGCTTTTCTAACAGCAATGGAACATCCATCTCTTTGAACGCAGGGCGGCTATCTGACAGATGCTTTGCTCACTGCAGACGCCAGAGTTCAAGCATGTCACATCCACACAGAGCTGAGGACAAAGCCCGGGCAACCCAGCACTCCAGGACCTGTAGTACTCCTTGCCTGCTTCAGAAACCCCTGCTCGAAGTCTGCATGAGTTCATGTTCTCTAAAACCAAAGAATGAATTTTAGGAACAAACAGAGGTTATGAGCAGAATATATTTATCGAGAGAAAGAAAGCTCCTGTCCAAGAGAGGGACAGGAGGGGGGCCCTAGCAGGTAGTTCCCCCCCAAGTACTTTGGATAAAGGATATTTAACCTGTATTTTATTGAGAGAGAGAGAGAGAGAGAGAGAGAGAGAGAGAGAGAGAGAGAGAGAGAGAGAGAATAGCTGGACGTGGTGGCACTTTCCTGTAATCCCATTACTCAGGTGGCTGAAGCAGGAGGATTGCCATGAATTCAAGGCCAGCCTGGGCTACATAGTGAATAATGAGTCCAAGGCCAATTTGAACTACATGGTGAAACCCTGCCTCAAATAAAGAAAAAGTTCAAATATTCTATATATCTTATATGTGTGATAAATGGAGATTAGGGTCCATATTACATAAATGCTGAATTCTATATCACTTAGGCAAAATTTTCTGTTTTTCTTCTTTATGCTTTCAGCTTCCTCTAAGTAAGTGAATCACACTTGTTTTCTGCATGTGGAGCAGAGTGAGAAAGGAATTCCTTTTCATTTCTCTACTCCCCCGCGTGTCACAAGTAACAGTGTCATAAAGCAACATATTGGTTCAAGCTCTGCAGCAGGCTGCGAAGGGAGGAAAGGAAGTCAACCAAGCTGGGAGGCGGCGAATCCAGGAAGCTGGGAGATTGGAGGGTGAGGAGCTGACAGCTTTGCTCTGGGGCTGGGACACAGGAAGCTTGTTCCTCACAGGTTCCCTGGGCTGCCCCGTCTGGAACATTGCTCTTCTGAGCCTCCCTGTGACCCGTTCCTTCACAGCCATTCAGATCTCTGCTCAACATGTTTCCCCTCCTAGAGGCAAGGCTCCCGAGACGGCTGCCCACCTGGGTCCTTCCAGCCCCTTAACCTGCGCTGAGGTTCTTTATTATCGTTGTTTGAGAGGAGGATGTGGTTATCTCAAAGTTCCCTAGGCAGCCTAGGCTGGCCTCCAATGTACAGCCCTCCTGCGTCAGCCCCCTAATTGCTGTATTTTGGAGCCACTGCTTACCTAGGGGCCATGTAATTACATTGTAGGATTACTTAGACAAGTGTTATTACAGAAATACAAATAATTTTTATTATTAAAGTTATTATAGGGGCTGGTGAGATGGCTCAGTGGTCTAAAGCACCTACTTAGAACAAGCTAAGCTAAGCAAAGCACAGGGACCACGGTTCAATCCCCCAGCACCACATGCCAGCCAGCACCGCCCCCTTGTGGGCTGAGCTGGCCACACACACACACACACAATAAATAAACAAAAATTAAAAAAAAAAGTTATTATAACATTTCACAAATGATTGCTTAACCTAGTTTCAAATAAAGTAATGCACAAAAGAGAAAATTAATTTTAAGAATGCTAAAACTTTAAAGTATTCATAACCTTTATAATTCGGAGGACTTCTGCCACCCAATCCCTCTCGCCATCCTCTCTATCTACCATTGGTCAAAAACAGGAAAAGAAAGAAAAAAAGAAAGAAAGAAGCAAGCAAACAAACAAGCAAGCAAGCAAGCAAGGAAGGGCCAGCCAGATAGCTCAGTGGACTAAAGCACTCATTTAGGCAGAGTGCAGGAACTGGGGTTCAATCCCCGCGTTGCTGTGCCAGCCCCATCCCAAGGGCGCTCTGAGACTATGAATGAGTCTGGGCGTGGTGGCGCGCGCCTATAATCCCAGCACTTGGAAGACTGAAAACAGGAGGATCACTACAAGTCCGATCTGTGTAATAACACCCTGTAGACCCTGTACATTAAAAAATAAATTCCCATGTTGAATGTTTGTCTCTAAATAAAACCTGTTAAATATGTGAGAAGGTCTGCTTCTATGCAGACAAGGGTTATTTTACTGGATCTGATTGGTAAGAAACTTGAGAAGCTTCTACATGAAGATGCTGATGCCACAGCAGGTATTGATTCACATTTCTTCCTCCTTTATGACTAAGTGAACTACTCTGGCCGTTTGTTGAGAAATTGCCAAAACTGAGGATGAAAATGTCATAGCTCGGTGTGGTGAGGCAAGCCTGTAATTCCAGCCCGCACGAGGCTTGACGTCCGCCGGAGAATCCCACACTGCAGGCTCGGGTCCCTCAGCCCCTCCTCGGCCCGCGGGTTCTGGGGAGTACCTGACACTATGAAACAAAAACGAACATTTGCCCTTGGAGAAATGGGAAGAGGAATCTGGATGTTTTCCTTCACGTGTTTCTTTGGATGGACGGAATTGGGACTCGTCCCTGCGGTGGATAGGCGCCTTTTTCCATACATATCTGTTCTCAAGTTTGCCCCCTTAGTCCTTTGTAAGGGAGATGTCTTCCGACTGTGAATAAATTAGACTGAGTGGCGAGTCACCCACATCTCCCTCACTGTTCCTCCAGTGTTTCCCCGGGTGGGTGTTTTTGTGGGGTGAGTGGAGGGTTTCCTCCTCCTCCTGCTGCTGCTCCTCTTCCTCTTCCTCCTCCTCCTCCTTCTCCTTCTCTTCCTCTTTCTAATGTTTTAAACAGTCTCTGGCTAATTCCAGAGACCTTCCTCCTTCTGATTTTAATGTATTTACTACAGGGTCTACAGGGTCTTAACACACAGGTGGGACTCCTACCGATCCTCCTGTGTTCAGCTTCCCAAGCGCTGGGATTACAGGTGCGCGCCACCACGCCCAGTCTTTCTTTTGACATTTTAAAGACAGTATTTCTTGTTTCCTTATAGCTTTACTTACAGGATTTTATTTATTTATTTATTTATTTATTTATTCATTCATTCATTTTTAAGACCGGGTCTCATTATGTAGTGCAGGCTCATCTTGAGCTCACTATGGAGTAGCCCCGGATGGTTCGCAGAGGTCCTCCTGCCTCAGCATCCCAGAGTAGGCCTTACAGGCTGAGCACTACACCCAGCAAGAATCCATTAGTCCGTGCCTGTAAGACTACACAAGCGGTGTGCCCTGGAACAATCCAGAAGAAGGCGGGAGAACTGAGGAACGTGCCGGTGGGCTCCCTCCTCCATCCGTGGGAAGGGTGGCGTCTACCGGGCCCCGATTTGGGGTGAAGAGGAGCGCAGCTGTCCTGGGGATCTGCTGGGCCCGGCACCCCGAGTACTCAGACCTGCCCTTTGGGGCGAGGCTGTCAGTCCCTCTGTCCCTCAGGGCTGGCACGCGGCCACTGCTTCTCCGAGCGTGGTGGGGCGAGCAACTGCCCAGCGGGGACAGCGCAGACGGCTCCTCCCGTCCCCCCACCCCCATCATGCGCCTGGTCTTCCTCCCTTCTGCACCTCCCGCTCTCGGTGTCCTTCCGGGCCGCGCTGCCCTTTGTCCCCTTGCCTGTCCCCTCAGCTCTTGGGTCCTGCCTGCCCTCTTCGAGCCTGAACTCACCCAATCTGCCCGGAACTGGCTGTGTGGTGCCGCCTTGGGGCTCTGCTTTGTCCTATGGGGATCCCTTGGCGCAGACTCACAGGGTTCTGCTACAAGTTCCAGCCAGGACGAATTCATGGAAGTCTTCCTGCTTCAGCCTCCCAGCACTAGGCTTATAACCACACCTGGCTATTTATTTTTCTCTTTCCTGTTTTTTTTTTTTTTTGTTTTTTTTTTAGAAAGGGTCTTGCTACATATTTACCCAGCTGATCTTGAAATTGTAATCCTCCTGTCTTAGCCTCCAAAGCACTGACCAGCCATGTGCTACCATGCCTGGGTAATTCAGAATTATTTTTATTTATTTACTGTATTTTTAGGGAAGTGTCTACAGAGTGTTCAGGGTCTCACTCCAGAAACTATAATTTCTGAATGTTATTCAACATGTGTCACTTCCCTGGTGGCATGGGGTAACTGCAGCACTCAAAAGGCTGAAGCAGGGGGCCTGCTCCTTTGCTCAGTTTTTTAAGTGGCTGCTTCAACAAAGCAGTCAGGCTCAGGATGCCGAGGTTCGATCCCCACAACTCAAGCCAGCCAAACCTGCCCTGAAGGCATTCGGAGCAAAAAAAAAAAAAAAAGGCTGAGGTAGGAGGATCACCATGGGTCCAAGGCCAGCCTGGGCTACAAAGAGAGATCCTATCTCATAAAACAGCAACACAAAGTTTTATTATTTTTTAAATTGAATGGCATTCCTGTACCATTCACTAATAGCTTATTTTGATTTTTTTTTTTTTAATTTATGTGTGTGTGTGTGTGTGTGTGTGTGTGTGGCCAGCTCAGCCCACCAGGGGGCAGGGCTGGCTGGCATGTGGTGCTGGGGGATTGAACCGTGGTCCCTGTGCTTTGCTAAGCTTGCTCCAAGTAGGTGCTTTAGACCACTGAGCCATCTCACCAGCCCCTAATAGCTTATTTTGATCACTATAAATATACTACTATTCAGTTAAATTTGTTTTCAAAGAGAAAATGGAATGTTTTGGGAGTGTCCTGTGGCATTCAGATCCCAAGACAAACTCCTATGCCAGCAGCTCGATGCTACCTGGTGACAGCTCCATGTATCGCATTTACTATGATTAGAATTCCTCAGGTATCGCCCCTGTATACGAAATTCCAGCTCCAATCACTGGCATGCTTACCCCCTGCAGAATTTCAACACACTTCCACAGGAATCGAGTGCGATTCCTAATGCTTGAGACGTTGACTTCTGAGGCGATTCATATCTTCAGGTGTGCCAGGACCTTCGTGCGACTGAGCTTTGTCAGGGCCCTGAGCCTTCTCCTAGGCCTGGGGACTTGCGCTTAGAATCAGCAGATTTAGTACGACATCTGGCCCGGCTGCTCCCCCTCCACTGCAGGTGATGTCTGCTCACCTGGCCTGACCTAGGCAAGAATCCTGTTTGGTGTGTTCGGCCAGAAGCCTCTTCACCCCGAGGCTGCCTCTCGCCCATCTGTCAGCCGCTGACCCTGCTGGCGCATTCTGTGCTGCTGCAGCAGAATGCCTGAGGCAGAGACCTTATAAACTCCAGTTCCTTTCCCACCTCCTAACAGGGCCACCCTGGGCATTAGGTTTCCAACACAATAACCTGGGTGAGACCTCAAACCCACAGCGGACCCCAGCCCTTGTGGCTGCGACGCCCATCTCCCACACGCTGGACCTGGAGCAGGCTTGGCCCTCTCCAGGGCAAGAGTCCACAGGGCTGGTCCCTGTGGCTGGTCTCACATGGTCCTGAAAACCGCAGCCATCATCAGTGAATGTTTTCTTTAGTAGCAGGTTGTCCTAGTCACTGTTCTGCCACCTAGACACAGTCCCTGACAAATACGTGTTCATGGACAAGATGGTTTTTGGGCTCAGGCACAGGTGGGTCGCAGAGGGCACCGCAGGGCAACATGGTCCCCGCTCCAAGCAGGGCATGGGAAGCAGGGGCAGGGGGGACCTCACCTCCACACACCCAGCATGCTCAGCTGTTATTCCATCCGAGAACCTGTGCAGAGATGGGTGCCACCCACCGGGGAACGGTCAGCTCCCAAGCTCTCCCAAGTGTGAGTCTTTTGGGGATGTCTAGATGCTACAAACCACAACACAGGCACTATCCACGTCAGTAGATGGTTTGATAATGTAAACTAATTTTGAGACTGAATCGTTCTTCTTTCAGGTAATATGTGTATGTGTATACAGACAGCTAGATAAGACGGATGGATGGATTTCAAGACAAAGCCATTCTGAGACCTGTTGCTGGAAATGCTTCGTTCCCATTTTTGTTATTTGGTATTGGGACTTGCGTTCAGGACCGCTGCTTCCTCCTTGTTCATTAGTGGATTCTTTTTTTTTTTTTTTTGGTATTTTTAGAAGGGTCTACAGGGTGTTCAGAGTCTCACTACTAGATGGAATTTGTAGTGATCCACCTGTTTTACAGCCTCCCAAGAGCTGGGATTACAGGTGGGCTGTGGCGCCACCACGCCCAGACTCAATGGCCATCTCAGCATGCCTTGGGGTTGGGGCCAGCCCGGCAGGCCTGGGGATTGAACCCCTGGCCCCTGTGCCTGCTGGCAGCCACTTTAATCTGCTGAGCTATTTGGCTGGCCCTCCATTAGTGAGTTTTAACTGCTATTTTTTTTTTTTTTCTTTTGCAAAAGTAGGGCCAAATCCACAAGGCCCAGAAGAGCCATAGCTTTTAGCACCCTGACATTTACTATGGGTCATACGAAGGATTTTTAAAATAAAACAATACTAGTGCACGCCTGTAACCTCAGCTCTTTGGGAGGCTGAGGCAGGAGGACTGTAAGTTCAAGCCCAGCCATGGCAACTCAGGGACTGAGACCCTGTCTCAAAACAAAATTTTTAAAAAGGGCTAGAGATGAAGTTCAGTACAAGGGCATAGGGTTCAATTCTCTACAAACAAACAGATAAAAGGGTAGATTGCTTCCAAGACAGAGGTGACCAAAAAACTTAAATAAGCTGGCTTTTGCCTCCACTCTTTCAATCTACTCTAAGGAAAAAGTTAAGCATGATACATATATACGGCATATCCATTTTCCCAACTTTATTGTACATTAGTAAGAATGACACCTTTTTTCCTTATTCTTTTTCTTTACTTTTTTTTTTTTTTTTTTTTTT
>NW_004524580.1:28772692-28793314 GCF_000260255.1 Octodon degus | reverse complement strand
TTTGAAACTGTCTCATTGCTATTTGTTTCTCAATAAAATTATGGAAAAAAAAAAAAAGAAAGAAATAACTAAAATGTTTGAACCAGTAATTAGGCCCTTGCACTTGCCAGGGAAGCGCTTATTCCACTGAGCCATCTCCCTGGTCCCCCAAATATATTTAAAAAAAAAAATTAAAATTTACTACACACACACACACACACACACACACACACACATGTTATAAGAAAAAGATGGAACACAAAGAGGACCAAAAGAAAAATCATTTGAGATATAAAATGCTATAAAAATTTTTCTTCTAGGCTGTCAATGTATAGACCTTCTACTTCCAATGAAAAACAAAACACAAGTAAAAGATCAAAAGATGACCAGTCAGAAAAACAATGTTGTAACTAAATTCCCTTTATGGCAATGATACACCATCTGATTAATTCCCACAGCAACTCAAAATACAGCTACTAATCCTCCCTTTCAAAAACTCTCATTTTAGGGGCCAGCCAAATAGCTCAGTGAATTAAAGCACCTGCAAGTAGGTGCAGGGGCTGGGGGTACAATCCCCAGGCCTGCATGCAGGCCCTGCCCCTGGGGCATGCTGAGACAGCAACTGAGACTGGGTGTGGTGGTGCACACCTCTAATCCCAGCTCTTGGGAGGCTGTAAACAGGTGGATCACTAAATCTGATCTAGTAGTGAGACCCTGAGCGCCCTGTAGACCCTTCCCTAAAATACAAAAAAAAAAAAAAGAAAAAGAAAAAGAAAAACCATCTCATTTTATATAAGTTTAAAAAAAATTTAGAGAGGTCAAGCTGGGAATTACAATTTACTCTGGACTAGGATTCTTTTTTTTTTATCTTTTTGAGACAGGGTCCCACTATGCAGTTCAGGCTGCCTTGAGCTCACTTTGCAGCCCAGCCACTTGCAAACTGGCAAGTGACCCTGCCTCAGTCTCGCAAGGACCAGGTCTGCAGGCATGCGCCCCCATGTGGACTAGGATTGGAATCAGACTTTTCCTCTATGCTTTTACTGCCATACTGTTGCTTTTAATAAATGAAACATTCAGCCCAGGCCTGGTGGGACCTTTTTTTCCCTTTTTCTTTAAACTTATTGAAACAATGTCTCACTAAATTGGTAAATTGCTGCCTAGGCTGGGCTCAAGCTTTTCTCTCCTCCTGCCTCAGGCTCCCACAGTGATATCACTTCAAGCTAAAAATTTTAAATTTTGTTTTGTGAGGCAGGGTCTTGCTATGTAGTTAAGGCTGACCTTGAACTCTCGTTGATCTGCCTGCCTCAGCCTACTGAGTGCTGGGGCTGTGGGTGTGTGCACCATGCCTGTATTACAAATTATGGATTGGCATAATTTCTGTTAATAGTCTAATTTCTAAATTTCTTTTACTTGATAGAAAATCAAGAAATGGGGGCCAGGGAGATGGCTCAGTGGAATAAGTGCTTCTCTGGCAAGCACAAGGGCCCAAGTTCAATCCCCGGTTCCACCAAAAAAAAAAAAAAAGAAAGAAAAAAAATTAAGAACTGACACATCTCACTAAACCAAAAAAAACCATTTATTTATTTATTTAGGCCTATCAGAATCTTTTAGGAACAAACACTAATATGAAGGGGATCTGACTTTATTTACTGGTCTTTTAGAGACAAGGTCTTGCTACGCAGTTCAGGCTGGCCTAGAACTCACAGAGCTCCTCCTGCCTCAGCCTCCTGAGTGCTGGCTGGGGGCACAGGTGCAAGCCACCATGTCCAGACTGGATCTAACTTTATAATTTTGTTCAATTTTTTCTTGGCACTGGGATTCAACCAAAGGCCTTCATACCAGCCCATATACTCAGCCCCTTTTATATATTTTGAGTCAAGGTCTCTCGCTAAATCAAGTTGTCCAGTCTGGGCTCACTCTGTTGATCCTCCTGCCTTAGCCCCAGGGCAGGGATCTTACCCACACGCTGGCCGCTGCACTTCATCCCAGTTACCTCACAGACATAAACTTTCTTTCAGTTTTTGAGAAAGGAAAACAAGAACTCAGTGGGTGAAATAAACCTGCCAGCGCAGTAGAAGCAGCGTGAAGCACAGCATTCACGCAGCCCGCCTTCTCTTCCGATGATACCCATGCTCCCCAAGCCCCCTTTTTATTAATGTATCTTGTGCAGGGTCTCACTACACAGTGCAGACGCATAGTGATCCTGTTTTCAGCCTCCCCGGCACTGGCGTGCACCACCACCCCGGACTCAGTGGCTGGCTCTGCGCACCGGGGCCCGCGCAGCATGCATGCTGGCGATCGAACCCCAATCCCTGCATCTGCCTAACTCTCTCGCCAGCCCTAAAACAGATTTTTTTTTTTTTTTTTCCCCGGCACTGGGGATTGAACTTGGGATTCTTGCTCTGGCTAGGCAGGCACCTGTGTGCTGAGCTATATTCCCAGCCCACGCTCCTTTATACGTGAGCGACACTTACTTCTCTGGCAGCACAACAGAAACGTCATAATCTGTTGGAGTCAGACATCGAACTTCAGAGTAGACCCGATCTCTAAATCCTGGGAAAAGGGAGTTTCCGCCAGTCAAAACGATGTTCTTAAAAAAATGTGGCTGCATTTCTTTAAAAGAAAAAGAAAAAAAAGCATCAGGAAATCTGGTTACTTATCTTTCTGGAAAGGCACAGATAGGGCATAGGTAAGATATGATTGTGGATTACAGTCCTGAGTTGAGAAACCATAAGTTCTTGGTCAATTGTAAAGTGTGTAATGAGGTTATAGTTTACACAAATAGAAATTAAACAGCAAAATATGACCTAACAGATTTAAAAGAAAAAGCTAAGATGAGGGCGGATGAACCAACGACCTCCACACAAGGGAGCTACACACACGCACATTCTGCAGCAGACATCGGCTCCCTCTTTTTTTTTAAAATTTTTTTAAGAATTATTTATTTATTTATTCATTTATTTTGTGTGTGTGGCCAGCTCAGCCCACCAGGGGGCGGGGCTGGCTGGCATGTGGTGGGGGGGATTGAACCGCGGTCCCTGTGTTTTGCTTAGCTTAGCTTGTTCTAAGTAGGTGCTTTAGACCACTGAGCCATCTCACCAGCCCCTCCCTCTTATCCTTCTTCCCCAAAGTGGAGAGCGTCTCCTGTGGGTGAGACTAGAAGCTACTCAAGATGGAAAGGTCTTTTGTGATATTTCTTAACTTGCAAGCCCAAATTTCCATCTTATCTATGACAGATACATTTATTGTTCAGAATTTATCTTTATTTTTATTCTCTTAATTAAGGGTGCTTTTTTTTTTTTTTTTGGATTTGTTAGTACAGGATCTACGGGGTCTTACTATACAGATCACAGTCGTAGTGATCTTCCTATTTTCAGCCTCCTGAGAAGTGGGATTACAGGCACGCACCACCAAGCCCAGTCTCAGAATTTAGCTTTGACAGCAAAATACCCCACAATCTATAATGACATGTAAAGAAAAAAATCAAACTGGGCATGGTGGCTCATGCCTGTAATCCCAGCACTTGGGAGGCTGAAGCAGGAGGATTGCCATGAGTTTGAGACCAGCCTGAGCTACACAGTGAGTTCAAGATCAGCATGAACTACATAGTGAGACCCCATCTTAACCAGCCAACTAACTAAACAAACAAAGAAAAACAACTACAAAAAAGGAAAGATTCCAAGTGTAAATAGTCATTAAACTACATGACGGCCAATACAAAGTGCTGTCAGGTTAGCAAGTAAAACCCCACTGGAAAATCCAGCAGGGAGGAATGGGGGCTGGGTAAGTCGTGTAGGGCTTCTGTCCACTGAAACACTGAAGACTCGCGACACAGTACTAAGCAGCACAGTACACAGGCTGCACATGTTGTGATCACAATTTTATATAAAATGTGAAATCTTGAGAATAGTTGCAAATGTTAACATGATAGCACTTATGTGACTTTTTCTTCCTAATAAGGAAAATACACTGTATACGCATGTGCTAGGTAGTCTTCAATGCCCAGTCTGTTCCTAATGAAGCAGGAAGACTAGAAAAGTGCCATGAAATTTAGGATATTTACTTAACTCATGCTCCAGGAGAGATTACCCTGAAGCACCGTAGCTTGGTCTCATTAAAACCAACCTTGTATGTCAGTCCAAATGCATAACACAGAATAAGCCAATCCCATTAGTATCTGAAAACCATTATGTTGTAAGTTTCTGAGCTGTGTAGATTTTGGTCCAAATTTTTTTTTTGTTTGTTTTGAGACGGTTTCTGTGTAGCCCAGGTCACCCTCCTGCCTCAGGCTCCTGAATACTGGGATTACAGCTTGCGCCACCACACCTGGCATGGCTAAAGCTTGGGTTTGAGGCTGATCTGAACTACACAGTGAGATCCTGTATTTAGAAAGAAAAACATACTTCCTTTTTTTTTTTTTTTAAGCAGAACCGGGGATTGAACTCAGGCCGTTGCGCTTGCCAGGGAAGTGCTTATTCCACTGAGCCATCTTCCCGGCCCCAAGAAAAACATGCTTCTAAGATGAATACAGCAACTGAATACTCAGAAAGATAAATTTCTTCGTGTTTAAATAGCCTAGGGGCCAGGGAGATGGCTCAGTAGAATAAGCACTTGCCTGGCAAGTGCAAGAGCCTGAGTTCAATCCCTGGTTCCACCAAAAAAATAAATAAAAATAAATAGCCCAAGATACTTTACTGAAATAAAATTCACAATCCAAGACTAATCAATAGGAATTATTCAAGGGTATTAAGGGAACTACAGATGCTATTTGACTGAAATCGCTTAGAAGAAACACTGTTCTTTGAACTCATGATTTTTGAAAATATCATGCTTCTTCAATATTGTATCATAACTGATAGATACGGATGTACCTTCAGGTAGGTTTTGAATGGAGTAGACAATGGCTTCTGGAATCCCCATCTCCTGAATGCCTATGTCAGAAGGATTGAAGAGAATTTCCGGAACAGCGAATCTCTCATTGGCCAAGCGCAGAATTTGTTCCCCAGACTTGTATTTTCCACTCAAGACCATCTCTTCCCTTGGCTTAAAGAAAAATAAGAAAGTTAAGCTACATCATCTGCTTCACATGACTACTATTCATCAGAAGATGTAATGCATTATCTTGACCAAATTCTTGGAAATGTCTGGCTTCACAAAAGTTAGAAAAATACGGCCTTCCTTCCTGTTCACAGAATGACACACACAAATTATTGAGGGTAGCGGTCCCTGCAAATTAACCTAGCAGTTTTACTGTAGGCTTTTTTAAAAAAGCACATAGGAGGTGGAACTTCACCTTCAACATACCTCTAATGGAATACTGACTCAAATTTCTAGAGAAAAACACACTCTCCATAAAAACTTCCTATATCCTGTGCTCCTAACACTACTTTCATTCCCAACTTTAGATGTTTATTGGACATGTACCTCCATTCTATTAGGATTGCTTCTTTCCTTTGAGCGAAAAGCCCACCTCTTAGCTGGGCATGGTAACCCACACCTGTAATCCCAGCACTTTGGGAAGCTGAGGCAGGGAGATCTCAAATGTTAGCTCCGCCCGGGCAACCTGATGACTCAGTGAGAACCTATGGGGGTGAGGACACAGTTCATCTAAAGGTGCTGGGTTTAAGCCCCAGCACAGGGTGGGGGCAGATCAGTTTTCAAATGACTTAAGCAAACACACCATCTTTGACCCTGAAGCTACTGCAATGTCAACTCTGTATAAAGACTAAGTATGGCAAAGACAAACGGGAACCAAAGCTAATTCATGTTCTCCTTATTTACTTTCTGCTTACCAGCCCGTCTATGAGCTACATGCCTCAAGAGGCCAGGAAAAAAAACTAAGCAAAAACGCTCCCTCCACAATATTCTACACCACTCGGCGATTGTTACTTGTTTCATTTCACTTACAGATGCAGTTTTCTTCCCAAACAAAAGATAGCCTGTCCTTTCAATAAATATAAAACCACTTAGGGGTCTCGTTTCTCTGAGTGCCTGTGCTCTGCTCGAGTGCACCCTGAAATCCCTAATAAGCCCTGCTTCCGCCTCTGACAGGTCCTGAAAAGCCGTTCTGCACAATGGGAGTCAAAAGTGGGTTAAGTTTGTTATTTCAGCTTTGGGGATCATCTAGATCAGACCAGCAGGGACAAGTCCAAACACAGGGATTCATTATAGCTTTCTCTTTGCTCTTGGTTGTCTTTCAAATTTCCCTTGAAAAAATGAAAGTTAAAAGTATTTAACCAGAGCTCCAAAAAAAAGTATAAAAATACTTAAGATATATCAATTAGTAAAGAGTAATATATGTAAACAAATTATTGCTTCCTTACTGTAACCAGTTATCTTTAAAGCTCAGCTTCCTCGCAGAGGCTTCTTACTTCCAAGTAAAGGAAGTCTCCCATTGCCTACTATCACCCAAACTGCCACTGTCACACATCTACTACCTAGCGTAGCACACTACCTGATTGTGGTAGATATTCAATAAACTGTTTTTCTTTTGAGACAGGGTCTTGCTATATAGTTGGGGCTGGCCTTGAATTCAGTGTGATCTGCCTCAGCCTCCTGGGTTGTGCCATCACCAACAGCATCAGATAAATTCTTTTTTTTTTTTAAATTTTTATTTATGTGTGTGTGTGTGTGTGTGGCCTGCTCAGCCCACCAGGGGGCGGGCTGGCTGGCATGTGGTGCTGGGGGATCGAACCGCGGTCCCTGTGCTTTGCTGAGCTTGTTCTAAGTAGGTGCTTTGGACCACTGAGCCATCTCACCAGCCCCGATAAATTCTTGAATAATGGTGCACGTCCCTACAATGTGCCGTTCACCACATTAGGCATTTCACATCCAGCTGCCCACTGGACTCTCATGAGCCCTGTAACACAGGTATTTTATTTCTGTTTGCATGTTCATTTGGTTTCTCTGAGGCAAGGTCTTGCTATGTACTTCAGGCTGATCTTGAACTAAGTAGCCCAGGCTGGCCTCGATCTCATGACCCTCCTAGCCCAGCCGCCTGAGCGCTGGGATTACAGCTGTGTGCCTCTGCTCCCAGCTTTATTTTCCTTTCTGACTGTGCCCTGCAAGGTGACATGACTTCTCAGGAGCATTCTTATAATAGCCCAAAGCAAATGCACAACATTCCTTCCAAGCGCTGCCACTCTTAACCTGCTTGTGAAGGATCTGGATTTCTATCATTTGAAAACTCCATGCTCACATACTATTTTTAAATAAAAATTTTCTGGAAGTTATGCAACATTTTAAGAACGAAGAAAACTACAAATCCCTGTGGGCTTTTGAGACGGAGTCTTGCTCTGCAGTTGAGGCTGGCCTTGAGCTAATGCTACAGCCCAGACTGGTCTCCAACTCACAGTGATCCTCCTGCCTCAGTCTCTCCAGGTGCTGGGATTACAGGCATGCATCACCGCACCCAGCAATAAATCACTTTTAACCCAATTAAACGATTGGTGTAGTACCAAAAGTTTATAAACTCACACAGGAATTCTTTCTTCTTTGGCATAACAGAAAATATTTTCCACAAATTTACAAGTTCATTTAAAACCAAGACTGGTTTGAATTTAAGGGATATAAGTCAACACCCAATCTCAAACTGATACAGACTTGGAGACTTTCAGTTAACAAAATGTTAGAGGTCATCCAGTTTACAATTCTTGACTGTCAGGCGAGAACCATGTGACTGATCAAATATCTAAGGAGGATTTCTAGGTGCCCTTGTTAAAAATCAACACTAAAGCCAATAATTGTTAATATATAATCTGGCGCAAGCAGTTTTTCTCTCCCAGAGTCTAATTCCAAAGAGATTTTTTTTTTCTAGACACAGGTGGATGAAAGAATTTACAAGGGCTGTGGGAGTTGTTATTTTGGTCAGTGCAGGCTGGGATGATGCACAACCTCATAACCGACCTCCGGGACGCTCAGTCTAAGTTGCATGGGCTCCACAAACAGCAGTCATTACTAACAGTGAGGGTAGTTGCCCAACTTAGGTCAGACAAATGGACCATATGCTAGCAGGCATCCTTTCTGGTAACAGATAAAACTGGAACTTTTTTTTTTGAGACAGGGTCTCGCAATGCAGTTCAGGCTGGCCTTGAGCTCACATTACAGCCCAGGCTGGTCTCAAACTTGTCATAATCCTCCTGCCTTAGCCTCTTGAATGCTGGGAATAAAACTGGAACTTCTACCGGTTGTAAATACTTATGTCATTTCCATTATTATTATTAGCATCAGAACTAGAAAATTAAGGTTGCAATTTTTCCACAAGGAAAATTTTTTTTAGAACACTTGCACCATGCAGTCCAGGCTGACTCTGAACTCACCACACAGCCGGCTGGTCTCAGATTCTTTTGGCCCGGCCTCTTGAGTACTGGGATCAGAGGTGCCTGTCACTTTGTTTTCTTTTTGTTTTATTGAGGCAGGGTCTCACTGCGTAGTTCAAGTTGACCTTGGCCTCACTGTGCAGCCCTGGCTGGCCTTGAACTTGGGGTGATCCTCCTACTTCAGCCTCCTGAGCATTGGGATGACAGGCATGTACCTAGCTAGTTTCTTTTCTTTGTATTTAGGACATGGTCTACAGGGTCTACACAGATTGGACTCAGAGTGATCCTCCTGTTTTTCAGTCTCCCAAGTGCTGGGATTACAGGCGTGTGCTACCACACCTGGTCTCAATGGCAGGCTCAGCACGCCCAGGGGTGGGCCCGGTCCGGGCAACCCTGGTCCCTGAGCTTGCCCAGGCAGGTGCTTGCGCTGCTGAGCTATCTCGCTGGCTCTAAGGGAGGACTTTTTAATTTTGGTTTTGTGGGTATGCAGCATCCCAACCCAAGACCTCACAGTGAGCTACATTGCCAGCCCTTATTTTATTTTATGCACTTATTTATTTTGGCGGAACCAGGGATTGAACTCAGGCCCTTGTGCTTGCCAGGCAAGCTCTTATTCTACGGAGCCATCTCCCCGGCCCCCTTATTTTATTTTAGGTCAGGATTTTGCTAAATTTCCAAAGCTGGCTTCAAGCTTGCAATCCTGCCTTGGCCTTCTGAATTACTGGAATTACAGGCCTCTCAATGCCTCGTGGCAAGGACTGCTTGAATCAGATACAAAATAGGAAGATGTCAAATGTGTCTAATCAGATAAAGATTTAGTGTCTAAATGTTTGGGGCAGTTTTACTTGCTGAACTATGACTGCTATTTCATCCCTATAATCTGGCCAAAATAATTATCTAAACCGTGTATGCATCAATTAAGCTAATCCAATTTTACAAATAAACATTATTTTAAATTTGGTGTTTATCATTCACATACATAGTCTTACATATTTTATACTTATTGTTTACTTATACTTCATATTTATGTATTCCCAGGCAGCAGAAATTATTCTGTCCAGACTGAAAGCATAGCCGGGGAGATGGCTCAGTAGAATAAGCGCTTGCCTGGCAGACTGAAAGCATATACAGCTTTGTAAAACTTGCTACTAAATGTCTGTGGAAGCTGGATGTGTTGGCGCATGCCTTATCTCAGCACTTGGGAGGCTGAAGCAGGAGGATCACTTAGCATTCCAGAGCAGCCTGGGTGACAAAGGGAGCTCAAGGCCAGCCAAAGCTGCACAGCAAGACCCTGCTTCAAAAAGACCCCTCCCCCCCAGTGTAGAATGTATCCACAGTCATTTTCATTACTAATTAATTTATATATAAAAATCATTTATTCTCCTACTGTTAGGAGTAGCTGATCCCAATTTTTCAGTATTCTATAATGAACAGTATCATCAATGTCTCCTTATATTTCTAACTAAAGATTTCTAACTTCCTGTCTTTGGTAAGCCAGTAACTAGCAGGGCAAACTTCCTATTTATCCACAGAACGGGCTCTATTTCAGCTGATGAAAGGTAAGAAATTATTTTGACATCCAAGCACAGCTGTTTCTCAACACTTTGAACGTGCACTAGAAATTTGCCCTTTTCCTCTCCTTCCTTTGGCAGTGGTGCTACGAACTAAACTAGGGCCCTGTGCTGAGCCACAGCCCTGGCCCAGACTCTGCCCTTGGCAACTGTCATCTGATTCAATGGGACCGATCTTGAGTAAAGGTCAGTCGGGGGTCAGCTATGTCGGCAATGTTTACAATAGGAAAATAACCAGTTTCTGGTTAGATTTAGGCTATTTTTTTTTTTAATGTACTTAGTACAGGGTCTACAGGGTCTCATTACAAAGATCAAACTCATAGTGATCCTCCTGTTTTCAGCTTCCCAAGTGCTGGGGTTACAGGCACACCACCACGCCCAGTCTCGTTTGCGGTCTCAAGCGTGTCCCAGGGGTGGAGCCAGCAAGGCACACGGGATTGAACCCCCAAGTGCTTTAATCTGCTGAGCTATCAGCCTGCCCTTAGATTTAGGCTAATCCTGTTTTCTTTCTTTCTTTTTTTTTTTTTTTGGCTAATTCTTAAGTAAACTGAAAAGTTAATTATAACATAGGCAATGATTCTGTTTATTTCCAATATCTGTCCCACATGTTATCATGAGGCTTGTATTTTTTTCTGAATAATTTAGTGAAAATTTTACTAATAAAATTTAGTAACAAGGAAAAAAAAAAATTTAGTAACAAGGGCCGGGAAGATGGCTCAGTAGAATAAGCACTTGCCAGGGACGCAAGCTTGCCAGTGTTTCATTAAAAAAAAAAAAAAAAAAAAAAAAAAATTAGTAACAGTCACCAGGCAGGCAGTCATTAACCACTTTAAGCCTCTGCAAATTCCAGATGGACAGAAAATGCTTTTCAAATCTCACTGAGGTGGTCATTTGAAGACTTATTACTGAGGGGTGTTTTGCTTTGCTTTTTGTAGTACCGCGTATTGAGCCCTGGAATTTTACACTGCGCTGCGCTCCAGTCCTTTCTGTATTTTTTATTTTGAGACAGGCTCTTGGTAAACTGCCCCCAGATTGAATAGCTGTGCTCGGCCGGTGTGTGCCTGTAATCCCAGCACTTGGGAGGCTGAGGCAGAAGGATCACTGTAAGTGTAAGACCAGCCTGTGCTACAAAGTGAGCTCAAAGCCAGCGTGAGCTGCATAGAGACCCTGCTCAAAAAAAAAAAAAAAAAAAAAAAGTTGCCCAGGCTGGGCTTAACCTTGGAATCCTGCTGTAGCCATGCAGAGTGCTAGGATTTTAGGCATGCACCACCATATCCAGCAAGGACTTTTCAAATTACCTTGCAAAAGCCCTTTTTAATTGTACTGAAGTCAGGTAAAACATAGTCTACCATAACTGTATTGTCTTCTCCTTTTAACCTGTAAGCAAAACAAGAAATTTTGAGACATTTTAATTATTGGCAGCATTATCCAAAAGTCAACTTTTTAATTGTTAATTTACCCTTATACATACTTTGCAATATCCATGTCTCTGTAAAAATCCTGAGACACGTAGCACACATCTTCTTTCACTTGATTAATAACATGTGTCTCATCCATAACATGTAGCTGCCTAGCAGAAATAAGCATTATAAAATTTGAAATGGGAAAAAATAACTTAGAATTAAGATCTCAATTTTTTTTGGAATTAAATTTTTAGGTAACTGATTTCTTTTTTAATGTATTTGGTACAGGGTCTCACTACACAGCTCAGACCTACAGTGACCCCGTTTCAGTGTCCCCAGCACTGGGATTACAGGTGCGCACCACCATGCCCAATACTGGCGGCTGGCTCAGCATGCCTTGGGGCGGAGCTGGCGTGGCATATGATGCTGGGGATCGAAGCCCAGTCCTTGTGCTTGCCTAACCAAGTGCTTAGTCCACTGAGCTATCTTGCCAGCCTTTCAGATAGCTGATTTTTCAGACACCTGGGACTTATTTTGATTAATTTATCTTTTTGAGGCAGGGTCTCACTCCACAGCTCCTGCTGGCTTTAGCTGCGGTGATCGTCCTACTGCAGCCTCCTAAGCACTGGCACTGCAGGCACGTGCGGCCACGCCCAGCCCCAGCTAAGTTCTTCACTTTCATGATCATATTTACTTCTTAAATGCTTTATTAGTACATGTTTATAGTACACACTGATTACATCCATCATGGGGAGGTGGACCACGTATAGAATACCTCTAACTTTTTTTTTCACTTATTTTATCTCCATAATATTCCTCTATTCCAAACAGAATCTCACTATAATGTCTTAACTCTTTGAGATATCTTACCTGATTATAGAAGCATTATTTTTTTAATTTTAATTTTTTTAATTTTTTTATTTTTTTGCGGTACCGGGGATTGAACTCAGGCCCTTGCACTTGCCAGGTAAGCATTTATTCTACTGAGCTATCTCTCCGGCCCCTAGAAGCATTATTAATCAGCACACAGTGCCTAGCCCAGAGGCAATATTTAACTTTTGGTCGTGTTCTCTTTTTTTGGTCCCGGGGATTGCACTCAAGACCTTGCATTTGCCAGGCAGGCGCTTATGCCACTGAGCTATCTCCCCAGCAATGTTTAACTTTTGAATCTGATGACTAAGTCAAAGAAAACACGGGGGTGGGGCCGCATGGTGGCGCACGCCTATAGGCCCAGCACTAGGATGCTGAGGCAGGAGCATGGCCATGAGTTCCATATCAGTCTGGGTTACACAGTGAGTCAAGCACAGCGTAAACTATATAAAAAGACACTTTCTCCAAAAAAAAGGAAGCAAGTAATTGTGTAGTAAGACAGGCAAAGTGTTTACCATGGGCTCCATGTTCATTAAAGAAAAAAAAATATTACTGCTTTTTTTTCACTGCTTTCTTATGTAACATCTATTTCACCTTCACTAAAATATGCCACTGTACCATCAAAGAAAACTCCTACTGGGCTGGAGAGATGGCTCAGTGGTCTAAAGCACCTACTTGGAACAAGCTTAGCAAAGCACAGGGACCGCGGTTCGATCCCCCAGCACCACATGCCAGCCAGCCCCGCCCCCTGGTGGGCTGAGCTGGCCACACACACACACACACAATAAATGTTAAAATAAAAAAATAAAAAAAAAAAAGAAAACTGCTACTTAAGCTACAACACTTCTAAGACATCACTGATTGGAAGATTCTTCCTAATCTCAGAGATTAAAATCTAAAAGACACAGTAACTCATAGTGGATGAAGAGGTGCATTCTCATCTTCAGCTCTGATTATTTCATCACTTGCCCATTGTTGGTGACACCAGATAGCGACTAAGGGGTCTGGGGTACAGCTGAGCATTAGAGCACCTGCCTGGCAAGCACAAGGCCTAAGGTCCTGAGTTTGATTCCTGACACCAAAAAAAAAGAGTACCAAGTACCAAGACAGTGAATAATATTAGTTACTAAGTGTACTACCAAAATGTTCACCAGGGAAGTTTCTCCAAGTTATACCCCAATCAGCAGTTATAAGAGTGTCCATGTAAAACAGATACACCACTGTCCTCTGAAAATATTGTATTACTTCAGATTGTAAAAATGGCATTTTGACTGATATTTCCTCTACTGGGGAGAGCCAAGGGGAAGGGAATTCTGGTCTGTTTTGCTGACTTGTGTATTCCGAGATCCTAATAAGAAATATTTGCTAAATTGAATCTGTGATTACTATAAGATTTTAACATTTTGTAGGTTATCTACTTGGAAATTATCCATTTGTATTTTTTAAATTGTATGTAATTCCCTAAGGATTATTTATTTGTGCTGTTTCTGTTCTTTGTTCTTTTTTTTTTTTCCTTATTGGAACAAATGAGTTTATTTTTCTGGTAACATAGGAAAGAAAAGGTAGGAGAGCACAAGAAGACCAGTTGTTTTTATTTTTGAGTTAAGGTCTTGCTCTACAGTCCAGGCTGGCCTTGAGCCGTAGCAATCTTCCTACCTCAGCCTCCTGAGTGCTGGGATTACAGGTGTGCACAGCCAGGCCTGGCTTGACACACACTCCTGATAGGAAAAGGTACCAGCCTCGAGTGCGCCCTTCAGCTCTAGAACGTCCGCCCAAAACCCCTTAAAGACTGTTCCTTCGTTCAGTGCTACTGGGCTTTTCTTGCAGGGGCTCAGGCCACTGTGGGGGGGCAGGAAGAGGACCTCAGGAGGCCAGCTGCTCGCCTCCCGAGGTCCTCTTCTGCCTCCCATCTGCGGAGGTGGACATCAGGCATCCGGCTCGGAGTCCCACAGTGACGCACTGTGCTGCCAGTGCCCACAGCGGCAGGGTCCAGCGACCAAAGCTGAACCCCAGGATCACAGCCACGTCAGCCTTCCCGTTCAGGGCTCTGGCCACGTGAACACCCAGCCTCTAGCACGGTGGAGGCTCTCAGCTTGCTTCTCAGGTCTCTGTTCCCCTTAGTTTTGTGTTGACAATACAGAGGTTTCTAAACTCTCTGGAGTGGGCAGTGTAGGGATCATGCCAGGGCACTGACACTTTGCTACACCCCCAGCCTCGACCATCCAAAGTCAGTACTTCAAGAAACTGAGATTTAAGGATGCCATTTAAAGCCCAGCCTGCTGGCACAGGCATATAATCCCTGCACTTTGGAGGCTGAGGCAGGAAGACTGCCATGAGTTCGAGGTCAACCTATACTATATACTGAGTTCAAGGCCATTTTGAGCTACATAGCAAGACCGTGTCTCAAAAAAGAGGAAGGAAGCTGGGCACGGTAGCGCATGCCTGTAATTTCAGCACTCAGGAGGCTGACGCAGGAGGATCATTTCAAATTTGACACCAGCCTGGCTACAAAGTGAGATCAAAGCCTGCCTGAGCTGCATAGAAAGACCTTGTCTCAAAAAGGAAAAAGAAGAGAGGGGAACAGGGATATAGCTCAGTGGCACAGTATCTGCCTGGCAAGCTCAAGTTCCTGAGTCTGATTCTTAGTACTAAAAAACAAACAGATTTTTAAAATCATTTATTTAATTTAATTAATTAATTTATTTGGTACAAGGTCTCATTATGCAGCTCAGACTTGTAGGGATCCTCCTGTCTCAGCCTCCCCAGGGCTGGGATTTCAGATGTGTGCCACCACATCCAGTTTCAGTGGCTAACTTGGTGGCACAACATGTGGTACCAGGGAATCAAACCCAGGTCCTTGTTCTTGCCAGGCAAGTGCTTAAACCGCTGAGCTAACTCCCCAGGCCCAAACAAACAAATTTACTTAAATTTTTAAAGCCAACTATTAAAAGAAATGGCCAAAGTTAAATTCAGGAAGAGAAAGTTGGGAGACGGTTAAATGCACTAAATTTTTTCATCAAAAACATTAAAAAATAGTGGACTCTAATATTGGTTAATCAAGGAGAAGTATCACAGATTAGTATGGCTTACAGAGGTCGGAAACATAAACATAGGCACAATTCAAATACTGTACTCTGAGTAGTGTTCTGACAGAAAAGATCCTTTTTCCCTTTTAGACTCTTTGGCTTTATATGCATTTTAAAAAATTATTTTTTCATAGCACATGCATTTTTATAAGTTGATTGGATGTGGGAAAATAGTCTGGCTTTGCCTTCTTGGACTGTCACGAGAAGTGGGCTAATGTGCACTTGGTCAATGGGAAGGAAAAGGTGGGATGAGGAAAAAGACGAAAGAAAGAAGGGAACAGGGGATATTCAGGTATATGTGCGGGACAGTTTGGATAACTGTCCTGTTGATTTCTATTGGTCTTTTGAAAAGAGCAGTTAAGGCTTAAATTTTTTTTTCTTTTTATTCTTTTTTTTTTCCATTTGTGTATTTTGTACAGGAAAAGATTTTTAGTTTAAAGAGAAAAAAAGTAAAACAAAATTTCAAAACAAGGTAATGGAAGAGTAACAATAATTAATACATTGCATATTGTTATTTTTATATATTCAGTTTTATCACCCTATTCAATTGCAAGTCGCTTTGCAATTGAAACATTAGTAGTATTTATGAGGTTTTTTCTTTTTTCTTTTTTCTTTTTTTTGTACCAGAAACTGAAGTCAGGACAACTTGTGGTTGCCAGGCAGGTGCTTGTGCCACTGAGCTACATCCCAGTCCAGTATTTATGTTTTTAAGCAATAGTAAAGAATTGCGCTTTGTAGTTACAACTAAAAGTAAAAAGCAGAGGGCTAGCTAAATAGCTCAGCGGATTAAAGCACCTGCAAGCAGGCGCAGAGGTCAGGGGTTTGATCCCCAGGCCTGCCATGCCAGCCCCACTCCTGGGGCTTGCTGAGAGGGCAATTGAGACTGGGTGTGGTGGCGCATGCCTGTAATCCCAGCTCTTGGGAGGCTGTAAACAGGCAGATCACTATGAGTCCGATCTAGTAGTGAGACCCTGAACACCCCATAGAACCTTTCCTAAAATACAGAAAAAAAAATTGATGAAAGTAAAAAGTACAACTTTAATTCCTTTCTGCAGCTCACTCCTAGCATCCCGTCCTCCCAAACACTTGAGCGCGAGGTACCTGTAAGAGATGATCTCCTTCAGATGATTGGTCAGGAGCTTCCCTCCCACATTTATCCTGAAAGAGGAGAATTCAACTTTGGTTCAGTTACCACACACTTCATCCTAAGAAATAACGTGAAAACATGACATAAGGAAAGCAAGCTAAATCCAACTCACCGAATAATTGCTTCTTTTTTCTTTTTACTTCTACAATAAGGAACTATATGTGTAAAAGAATATCCACTGTCTACAATAATACAGCACAGTTCAGAAGGATTATCTCGGAAATACCTATGTGCACTGAGTGCCCCAGCTAGCAAGAAAAAAAGAGAAGATTTTAAGTAAAAAGTTTACCACTTAAGGAAATAGAGAAAACTAAAGCAAACAGAAAATTCTTGTTAATTATAACAAAAACCTTAAATGATAACATTCATTAACCGTTACGAGATCTTTAAAATGTTTAAACTGCTCAAACTTCACACATTTGTGGTAAACTTGAACAGACAAATTCATGATGAGCTGTTTGGTTTTTGCAATGCTGGGGACTAAGCTCAAGGCCTTCACACTGAGTCACACTTTTGACCTTTTTAAAATTTTTTATTTGAGACCAGTTCTTGCTAAGTGGCCCAGGAAGAGGCAAACCTGTGATCTTCCCGCCACAGCCTTGCAGGTACTGGGATGGGACCAGTTTTTAAAGGGCAACTTCATGGTTCCTACCAATTACAGTAGTGGCTCCTACCAATTAATTTTGCTGAGCATTTAGAGGTCAGGCTCCATGCTAAACGCTACAGAAGGAGTCCATATAATACAGTGCGTACTTTCACATTCACAGCAATGCTATTTCATAGATGGGGACCCTAAGGTACGCAAAGGGAAACCATGTACCCCAGCACACAATTAGGAGGGGGCAGAACCAGGGTTCAAGTAGGCAGTGTGACTTCAAAGCACGGTCTCTCGACTGGGACCACTGACGTTCTGGATAACGCCTTTGGGGAGCTTTCTTGCAGATCAGAAGTTGAGCGACACTGATAACCTCCACCTACTGTCTGTAGTATCCTCTAAGCGTAACAACTACAAATATCTCCAGATGTCACCAATGTCCCCAGGGAGGAAAATCACCTCTGGCCTAGCACATTCCTGAAGATTATGCTCTTAACTACTGCAGTAAACTGTTAATGCAATCCTGGCCTTGAACAACTTGTTTCTAGATATTTACTGAGTGTATTGAAAACTAAAGCTATTAATATTATTTAAAACATTAATAATGGCAAACACAAGCCAGGTATGGTGGCGCATGCCTGTAATCCTGGCACTTAGGAAGCTAAGGCAGGAAGATCACCACAAGTTTCAAGGCCAGCCTGGGCTATATAGTGAGTTCAAGGCCATTCTGAACCACACAATGAGACCCTGTCTCAAAAAAAAAAAAAAAGACAACAATAGCAAACACATGAATGAAAGAAAAGATGAGTAGCTAAGGCATTATAACCTTTGGGGTAGTATTATAAATATATCTAATTTCATTTAGGAGAATAAAAGACAGAGATCTGACTATGCAATTTCTAAAGGTCCACCTAGTTATTTAAATTCTACGTTTTGGGTTTTTTAAAATTTTTATTTATGGGGCTGGAGAGATGGCTCAGTGGTCTAAAGCACCTACTTAGAACAAGCTTGGCAAGGCATCAGGGACCACGGTTCAATCCCCCAGCACCACATGCCAGCCGGCCCCGCCCCCTGGTGGGCTGAGCTGGCCACACACACACCCCACACACTCTCTCTCTCTCTCTCTCTCTCTCTCTCTCTCTCTCTCTCAAATAATAAATAAAAAAAAAATTAAAAAAAAAAATAAAATTTTATTTATGTGTGTGTGGGTGTGGCCCGCTCAGCCCACCAGGGGGTGGGGCTGGCTGGCATGTGGTGCTGGGGATTGAACCGCAGTCCCTGTGCTTTGCTAAGCTTGTTCTAAGTAGGTGCTTTAGACCACTGAGCCATCTCACCAGCCCCAAATTCTATGTTTTATTGCTTTTAGACTTAAATAATTCCACTTAGCACTCAGGATTTTAAATTTCTTTACTACATTCATAATCATGTAATACAATTTCAATGAAAACTTTAACTTACCATTTACTCTCAATACGGCTTGAAACTGGTATTCTTCAAATAGAATTTCATTCATTGATTCTTGAATTGAAGTGAAGTTAAAATACGGTTCTGTGATAATAATATTAGTATCTAAAAAATCAACCTAAGGAAAAAAAATCCCTCAAAGTTTGATAATTTGTAGTGGCTGTCATTAACACTTGTTTTATGCAGATTTACACAAAATTATTTAATCTTCACATTAATCCCTTTTTTTTTTTTTTTTTTGCAGAAATGGGGATTGAACTCAGGTCCTTGTACTTGCCAGGCAAGCGCTTCTTCTACTGAGCCATCTCCCCGGCCCCTACATCAATCCTAATGATTACATCCCCATTTAATGGGTAAGTAACCTGAGGCATAGAAAAGTTGAATAAGCTGCTTGGGGCAAAGGTAGGATGGATTTATTTATTTATTTATTTATTTTGGTGGAACTGGGGATTGAACTCGCCCTTGTGCTTGCTAGGGAAGTGCTTATTCCACTGAGCCATCTCCCTGGCCCCAAAGGTAGGATTTAAACCCAGAATCCACATACTGCTGGGCAGCGTGGTGCACACCTGCAATGTCAGCTATTCAGGCAGCTCAGGAGGGTGGAAAAGTTCCAGGGCAGCCTGGACAACCGAGTAAAATTAAGCTTCAAAGGATCAGAAGAAGTCGCTCAGCACTCAGTCCCTACCTCTCACACGTAGAACCCAAACCAAACCAAATGGCCGCCAACAGACAACAACAAAACACCCCAGAACCTGTGCACTTCACTACTACCCAGTCCTGGCAGCACAAATAAAACACAACACCAACTTGTTAACATATGTTCATGCAAAAGTAACTAATGTTTTAAGTAGTGCCACTATTATTTTTTTTTAATAGAAAAATGACGAGAAACTTCCAGACGGGCTTTTACAAGAATTTTATATACAGACAACTTAAGAGTATACACTTAACCAATGAGTGGTGGGCGCCTTGTCCCTTGCCTCCTCCCAAGTGGCACTGCAAGTCACAGAAGCAGGACCAGGACGCAGCCTGCCCCAGGACGGTGGCCCTCACCACTCATCTTTGCGATCGGTCCTGGCAGCATCCACCAGCTCAGCTGCCGCTCCCATCCCCCGCCTGCACCGCTGTGACCAGGCTGGGGGTGCAGCCTGCTGGAGAGCTGACCTCCCACTGCCCTTGAAGGTGCAGGAGCCAGGAGCGGTTCACCATCTTGAAGGCACAGAGCCGGCCAGAAGACGAGACAGTGCTCCTGTCCTGGGCGACCCCTACCAGCTGAGCCTGCTGCTCTCCAGAAAGGCAGTGATGCACTGAGCCCTGCCCAGGGGACACACGGTCTCTGAGGGGCACGTGCCCTTGCCATATGTTTTTTCTTGGCCCCAGCCAACAGTCAGCTACTTGCTTGCTTTCTTCCTTTGTTTGGGTAATGAATTCAGGATGTTGCAATTGCCAGGCAAGGGATATGGCGCTGAGCAATATCTCCAGCCCCTTCCTTCTTTTTTTTTTTTTCCCCCTTCCTTCTTTTTTTGAGACAAGGGCTTGCTAAGTAGTTCAGGCTGGCCTTGAACTCCTAGGGCCATGGGTGGTGCTGCATGCCTGTAATTCTGGCACTCAAGAGGCAGAGGCAGGAGGATCTCCACCAGCTGGAGGCCAGCTTGGGCCACACACAGGCAAGTTCAAGGCCAGCCTGCACTACCTTGTGAGATCCTGTCTTAAAAAACCAAAACCCAGTTCAGTGGTAGAACACTCACCTACCATGTATAGGGCCCTGGGCCCAAGCCCACCTCAAGGCGGGAAAAGGAGGAGCTGAAGCTAAATTTTAATACTGAGTTTCATATAGACTATTTCTAAATAATTTCCTCTTATTTCTAAATAATTTCCTCTTATTTCTAAATAATTTCCTCTTAAAATGGGAATACTCTTCACTTTTATTAAATATTTAGAAAGTCAACAATAGGCAAAGTCAAATGATTGTACTGAAAACACATTGCTAAGTTTATACATCTTAAAATGTAGGTTCTAATTTTTCACTTGAATTAGACACAAAAATAGAATGTGTATATATACACTCTAATTTGTTACCTGATACATTTCTTTTCCAAAAAGGTAATCCCAAACTTGTCGTTGAACGTCCCAATTCACCAAGTAGCCCTAAAAAGAAACTTTAATAAAATTAATTATCAATAATATTA
>NW_004524580.1:28770858-28772372 GCF_000260255.1 Octodon degus | reverse complement strand
ATTTATTTATTTTTGCGGAACCAGGGATTGAACTCAGGCCCTTGCACTTGCCAGGGAAGTGCTTATTCTACTGAGCCACCTCCCTGGTCCTCGGTCCTTTAATATATCCCCCTTTTTTGTTTTGCTTTGTCAGAGATGGGTGTTCCATTGAGAACAATTTTTAAAAATCAGATTAATATCAATTCTATATCATTTAGTCTAATGGTTTATGTGTATGTTCTCTATGTCTACGCCTAATGTAATTTTTGGATTAATGTGGTGTCAATTTCAAACTAATTACATTGTTATTTTTGTCCTTAAAGGAGTTCAAAAAATTACAAATGAACAATAACCAAAGTGTGAATGATACACTAATATAAAAAAAAAGTATTTTCTATATTTTTGTTTTAGTGTGTGTGATATTACCTATGTAAATTTAACAAAAATAGGGCCAGAGAGATAGCTCAGCAGACTAAGCACCTGCTTTGGCAAGCACAGGGACCAGGGTTTGATCCCTGGCACCAAATGCCACACCAGCCCTGCCCCCAGGGTGCACTGAGCCACCAATCCAGGCGAGGTGGTGCAGCCTGTAATGTCAGCACTTGGGGGGGCTGAAAACAGGGGATCACTACAAGTCCGAGCTGTACCAAATACATAAATGAAAATAAATTTTATTATTATTATTTTTGTTTTGTTTTGTTTTGGCGGAACCAGGGATTGAACTCAGGCCCTTGCACTTGCCAGACAAGTGCTTATTCTACTGAGCCATCTCCCCGACCCCAATAAATAAATTTAACAAAAGTAAAATTCAGCATTCAAAATCAGTAGCTAAATGACGGTCATTCATTGTTACCATGGCAATTCAATTTCTACTTTGGGTTTTAAACAGATCTTGGTTAACATTTAAGTCAACTCTTCTCAGAAATCCAAAGTGTCTTGTATGTATAACTAAAAATCACATTTCAATTTAGGTTTCTAATGCTAGAAATGCCACATGATTGCATTACCTTTTGAAAAGGAAGGATGTAAAAGAGTCCTGAAGGGTCTTTTATTTCATCAATCTGGTTAGCAGTAAATGTTTTAAGACGTGCTGTTTTTGACCTGAATTGACAATTAGGAATAACCCTAGAACAAAGAAACACAATTATTCCCTAAATATTTACTTCTTCAAAATATCTTTGCTTAGCCACTCCCCTCAGGGCGAAAAGGACATCCAAAACCAGTCTTGAAATGGTTTTTTTGTTGTTGTTTTTTTTTCCTTTTTTGCGGTACCAGGGACTGAACTCGGGACCCTGAACTTGCCAGGCAAGCACTTATTCTACTGAGCTACCTCTCCAGCCCCTTGAAACAATTTTAAAAGATTAAAAAAAAAAAAAAATTCTAATGTCTAACCCATTCTGTACTGGATCTTTTATCTTCCTCATATAATCTTCAAGAAATCCTAGCTGGGGGCTGGAGAGATGGCTCAGTGGTCTAAAGCACCTACTTGAAACAAGCTTGGCAAAGCACAGGGACCGCGGTTCGATCCCCAGCAC
>NW_004524580.1:28760144-28770178 GCF_000260255.1 Octodon degus | reverse complement strand
AAAAAAGATTAGTGGGGATGGACTCACAAGTTCACAACTCCAGCCTAAAATTAAATTTTCATAAAGCAAAAGATTGTCAATCAGTCAAAAGGATGCTGGCTTCCCACCACATCCTCCCCTGCTTCCTCTAGGACACACGTTTATCTTGTTTTTTCCTACTTTACTCGGCTAACGCTCACTTTTCCAAGGAACTCTGCTGAAAGGATACAGAAGTAGGAACTACTTTTAGATACTGTTGTAGCCCTTCATGAACTTACACTCTGGAAAGAGACAAATCAGTGCTATTACCACACACAGGGACGTACACACGCACCACACTGGGAGCACACTGTACAAATGTTTTGTGTCTGCTTATTGCACTTACTACATACAAGCACTGTTTCCCCTATATGTTTAAATATTCTTTGAGAATATAATTTTTAAAAACATGCCACCAAAAAAAAAAAAAAAAAAAAAGAAAACAAAAGAAAAAGAAAGTAACTGGATAGACAGTCTGCAGCAACACATCCCTGTAATTGCAGGTACTCAGAAACCCTCACAGGAAGGCTCCATAGACTTGCAGCTTAAGGCCACCTTAGGCCACATAGTGAAACTTTGTTTCTTAAATTAAGAGACAGAGTGAGTGGGTGGCAGAGATAGAAAGATACCAAGCAAGCACAGATGCAGGAAGCACTACTAAAGTACAAAACCCAAGGGCATGTGAGACAGCTCAGCCGACCCAGCACCTGCTTAGGCAAGGGCCGGGACCAGGGCTTGATCCCCCATACCGCATACCACATACTGCCCTGGCCCCAACCTCAGGCACACTGAGCCGGCCACCTGTAATTCCAGCACTGGGGAGGTTGAAAACAGGAAGAACACTACAAGTCCAACCTGCGTAGCAAGACCCTGCACAAAACACATAAATAAAGTGCAAAGCCCTGTGTTCAATGCCCAGCACCAAAACTGAAAGAAGCTGCGCTGCTATCAATCTCACAGTTGTATTACGGTGCATGCAGCCAATTTCCTATTACTTATTTTCTATAGTTAATGGCACACAAAGTATAGAAGCAATAAAGAATATCCTTGTATTCATTCTTATCAAATACCTCTAAATGATTCCTTAAGTGCTAACAAAATTGCTGTCAAAGGCTATCAACAAATGCCTGGGCACGGTGGTGCACGCCGATGCACACCTGTGATCACAGCGTTTGAGAGGATGAGGCAGGAGGACGGTTGCAAGTTTGAGGCCAGTACAAAGTGAGCTCTCAAGGCCTGTCTGAACTGCAGAGAGAGACCCTGTCTAAAAAGATGAAGAAAAAAAAAAAAGAGACTAACAATTTATATTCCTATTCATTTTTTTTAAATTAATTCATTTCAGATACAGGGTCTCGCCACGCAGCTCAGATTCATAGTAATCGTACTGTTGCAGCGTCACCAGTGCTGGGACTACAGGCATGTGCCACCACGATAGGTTTTGGGGTCAGCACAGCACCCAGTGCAGGGGATGGAACTCGGAACCTTGTGCTTGCCAGGCAGGTGCTTCTGCCGCCGGGCTATCTTCCTAGCCCCTTGAGTTATTTTTTAAAAAAATAAGAGGGCCCAGGATATAGCTCAGCAGAACAGCACCTGTCTGGTAAATGGAAGATTCTGAGTTTGATTCCCCTACCAAAAAAAAAGAAAAAAAGAAAGAAAGAAAAAAGAAAAGAAAGAAAGAAGAGCTGGGTTCAAGTTCAGTGATAAAGCACTCACCTAGCACATGTGAGGACCTAAGTTTGATCCCCAGACACGAAAAAAAAGTTATCTATTCAAACACAAATTTTATGAATATGCACCTTACGAATGCATTTTAGTACATTATTTCTGTTTAGTTGACTTTATCAATCAGGCCAACCATTAGGCTACTGCTAGTCTCTATACCTTCTATCTCAGACTTTGTAAAGTTCAAAGCCCAAGGCCACGTGAGACAGCTCAGCGGACCAAGCACCTGCTTAGGCAAGCGCAGGGACCAGGGTTTGATCCCCCATAGCGCACAGTGCACTGGCCCCAACCCCGGGCACGCTGAGCCGGCCACCTGTAATCCCAGGTCGAATTTTTATTTTACGACGCTGACGCTGCAACAGTATGATTGTTACGAGTCCGAGCTGTGTAGTGAGACCCTGTGGCTTTTTTATTTTGCAGGTCATCTGACACTTTGAAGAGCCAATGAAATTTATAATCGCATCCCCAAGAAACACAATACATCCCAAATGTTGCCCACTTTTGAAGGTTCATGAACCATTATTTGTCCTTTCCTAACGAATGCATCAAAAAGCCTACTCTCCTTGGCTATTTTTTTGCTACAAAATGAAACAAAGCCCACTTCCGGAGTGCACAGCCCAAACCAAACCGAAGTCCATTCGGTTTCAGAGCATCGCAGCCACTAATCGGCTCCAACCAGAGCACCCTTCTGGCTCGGGTTAGGGCCGCTGAGCGCGTCTGCATGCACAACTTCTAGGTCCTTGTCCCTTGTGGAACTCGAACACTTACGAGACATTTTCGTGGCTGTAACCGATTTTAGCGTTGTAGGCTCCGTTATCCAGCACTAAGGTCGTCATTTCAGAACCAGCCACACGGACCCGCAGTCGCTTTCCCTTCCGGCCCTTCTGCTCAAGCTTCTTCCGGTTCTCTGTGGTTTACTGGGCGGAGCTTAGGGCGCGCTTCCGGTTACCCTGGCAACGGGGGACGCCAGAAGCCAGATGATTGAACATCCGGGTTTGGTTTGGTTTGGTTTGGTTTGGTTTGGTTTGAACACCTCTTTTTTAATGCTAACTTATCCAGGTGATGGCGAGATTCGTCAAGATGCAAAAACATTCCCCGCGTGGAATTGGGTGTGAAATGTCTAGCCTCATTTCCTGACACTACCCATCCGATTGTGGGGCTCAAGCGTCATCAATTATGTATTGTTTTGTCAGCGTCTTTCCTTTAAAACTCATGATTACACTTCCCTCTTCTCCTGCTACTTGTTTTTCAGGGCTTAGCTTTGGTGTCTTTAGTTCAGAAGGGCTTGTTGACATCAGACAAGCTCTCCCTCTATTCCCATTCCTGGAATTAGGTGCCCGCCTATGTTTTCCTTTTACAGCAGTTAAAAAGAAAAGAAAAGAAAAGGAAACTAACAGTTTCATAATAGTTAAGAGAAAGAATTTGGGATTGGGATCCAAAACACAAGATGGCTCTGTAGGGGCCAGGGAGATAGTTCAGTAGAATACGTGCTTGTTTGGCAAGTGCAAGGGCCTGAGTTCAATACCTGGTTCCGCAAAAAAAAAAAAAAAAAAAAAAAAAAGGCTGTGTAACCATGAAGATGATAAAGATTAATACATTTACAGAGTATAAGTTGTTCACATATATTAACTAAATTAATCTTTACATCTCTATGACATACGTGGTTTACAGTGGAGCCCTCTAAATTTAAACTGTTAAGTGAAATCCTGCCTCTGCCATTACACAGCTTGGATAAGTTAGTTGAGTACTCTGCCTTGGGTCTTGTATAGAAAATGGAATAATATTGGGCACACTCCCTTACTGAACTTTTTCTTTTTTAAATTTATGTATTTGGTACAGGCTCTCCCTATGACACAGCTTTGACTCGTGGTGATCCTCCTGTTTTTAGCCGCTCCAGCGCTGGGATTGCAGGCTTGGGCCACAACTCCTGCTCTCCGTTGCAGGCTTAGCGCGCCTGGGGGGTGGGGCCAGCGCAGAACGCGGCACCAGGAATCGAACCCTGGTCCCTGAGCCTGCCTAAGCAGGCGCTTAGTCCTCTAAGTCTTGCCGGCCCCTTTAGTGAACTTTGGAGAAGTCTTTATTTTTTGAAATTGTTTTATGGAGAATAAACAATAAAAGTCAAGTATGAGGCAGAAGTTACTATCATCATCGTCCTTTATCATCTACTCATCCTCTTTTCCCACATGGAAAATTTTAGGCTGGCCAGATGTCTCAGCGGATTGAAGCGTCTGCTCAGAGGCAGGGGCTAGGTTTCCATCACCAGCTTGCTGTGCCTGCCCCGCCCCAGGGGCATGCTGAGACAACGAATGAGAATGAGCGTGGTGGTGCACACCTGCAATCCCAGTGCTTGGAAGGCTGAAAAACCGGAAGGGTCACTATGAGTCCAATCTGTGTACTGAGACCCTCAAGACCCTATACTAAATACATAAAAAAAGAAAAGAAAACTTTAGGTCAGGCACTTTAGTCTGTTGATGTATTTCTTTGTATCAAAACATCCACTGAATGTCTACAATTAATTATCTAAATTTAGTCATTCTAGTTTTCCAAGCTTAATATTAAAATGATAAAATCTTACTCTAAATAATATACATTGTAAAAAATAAAAAAATAACTGTATTTAATCTTCTTTTGTCTCTCCTTAACACTTGCATGCACTGTGGTCAAGAATGTTCTTGTTCTGGGCTTTAGCTATCACTGAATGTATATGACTCCTCAACCAAAATCTCTATTCTTTTCTCTTTTCTCTTTTTTTGGTACTGGGATTGAACCCAGAGCCTTTATAATGAGCTACATTCCTACAGCACGACCAGCCCAGTTTTGCATTTTATTTTTACACAGCATCACACTAAATCACTAAGTTGTCCAGGCTGGTTCGAGCTGGCAATAATTCTGCCTTGGTATCCCAGAGTGCTGGGATTAGAGGTGTGCTGGTAAATGCTTAACAACTGCATTTCTTTTTTTTTTTTTTTTGAACCGGGGATTGAACTCAGACCCTTGTGCTTTTTCATTTATTTATTTATTTATTTATGTGTGTGTGTGTGTGTGTGTGTGTGTGGCCAGCTCAGCCCACCAGGGGGCGGGGCTGGCTGGCATGTGGTGCTGGGGGATTGAACCGCGGTCCCTGTGCTTTGCTAAGCTTGTTCTAAGTAGGTGCTTTAGACCACTGAGCCATCTCTCCAGCCCAACAACTGCATTTCTAGAGGAAAATAACCCTTGATTTGTCATGTTTGTCAGTTTTTATGTGTGAATACTGTGTCCAGGCTGATTTCAAATTATAGTGAAGGCACCAGACATAACCCAGAGGTGGGAAGAGATGCATTTAAATGGTTCCTAAGAGTTGGATCTCGCTTGCCTGGCAAGCACAGGGTCCTGAGTTCAATCCCCAGGACACGCAAAAAAAAAAAAAAAAAAAGAGCCGGTTCATCCGGGTGTGGTGGTGGCACATACCTGTAATCGCAGTAGTACTCAGGAGGCTGAAGCAGAAAGATCGCTGTGAGTTTGAGGACAGCATGGGCTACAAAGTGAGCTCAAGGCTAACCTGAACTGTATATCAAGACCCTGTTTCAAAAAAGAATACCCCCCCAAAAAAACCCACAGAAAGGTGTCAGTTGAACTCACTGTAGCATAAACTGATCAATAAAATCTCTAAATTTCTTTACCTCGGGGGCCAGGGAGGTGGCTGAGTGGAATAAGCGCTTCCCTGGCAAGGGCAAGGGCCTGAGTTCAATCCCTGGTTCTGCTACAAAATAAATAAATAAATTAATTAATTAAAAAAATAAAATTGGCATATGTAAATTTCTTCACCTCATGCCACATACTCTCCCCTTCTAGGTTTTAGCATGAATAATCTCAAGTGTAAATACTGCTTTTCAAATCCATACACAGTTTGTCAATGTATGATTTTGAGAGCACTGAAAATACAACTCATAAATAATGAATATTTGGGACAGATTACATGAGTTAACCTTTGGTAATTATTCATTGTATATGTATATGATAGTCATGCTTTTGGTTTTTAAAAATTATGCTTTGATAATTAACTAGAAATTAATAAATATATAAATTAACTTAAAAGCACTACTGAATTTATGTTGGTTTTGTGGTATGAATTTTTTCAATTCAGGGAGAGGAAGATTGAAATTATTGTTATTTATTTTCACAATAAAAATATATGATTATTGCGCTAGGGATATACCTCAGCAACATAAGTGCCTGCCTGGCACTTATGCTTGGTGCCTTCAAGGTCCCGAGTTTGATCCCTGGTAATGAAAAAGAAAAAGATATAATTATTAACTTTGGAAGCTCTTTGATGTTTATTTACTATTTTGCAAAGGAATCCATGTGTTCTAACCACAGTAGGCCACCTGTCATCTGTAGAAGCTGCTATGGTTTGTGTCTGATGTCCCCTCAAAGCCTTATATGGTCATAGGGCTGCTTTGAAGGCTGAGTCTAGTGTGTGATTGATTGGTGGTGCAATGTTGGGATTAAGGGTGCTGGGGTTAGGGGTGGGTGACTGCTGGAACAGTCCACTGATTGGATTGGCACCGCGCTAATCCTGGTAGACCAGATACCATATAAGGTGCAGAGAGAGGTTTGTCCCCCTCCCCCTGGCTTGCTCTTGCTCTCTTCCAGCCCCACCATGAGTTATTGCCCCTCTGCCGTATCACCCTGCCTTGGAGCCAGCCAATTGTGGACTGAAACCTCCTCCCACTGTGAGCTCAGTAAACCTTTTCATCTTTAACTTCCGATGTTGAGCATTTTGTCTCAGCAACGGGAAAGTAACTAAAACACACTTCTGTTCTTTTACATCATTGTGTTCCACCTGGCTTGAACATTCTTTTCAGGCATGGGATATAGTCAGGGGTAGAATGCTTGCCTAGAATGCCAGAGGGCCCAGGTTCTATCCCTAGAAACACAATAAAAATAAAATATCCTTCTCTACATCATAATAATTATAGTTAACGTTTTATTGTGCCTGGCACTCTTCTAAGTATTTTAACTTTAGTAGCTTAATCTCAAAACAACTTCATGAAAGTATACAGTACCTCAAGACTTAGAAAGGTTGGATATCTTTTTAAAATTTTTCTTTCCTAGGATCACATAACTAAAAAATCTGTAGAGCTACATTTAAAATCCAATCCTTTAATTTCAGGATCACTTTTTTTTTTTTTTTTTTTGTGGAACCAGGGATTGAACCCAGGCCCTTGCGCTTGTCAGGGAAGTGCTTATTCTACTGAGCCATCTCCCTGGCCCAGGATCTCTTATTTTTAACAACTGAAAGTTGCTTTTTCTTATCTTAAAAATAATACTTCCACTGTAAATGTGTTTGTGAATGAGTCACTCAGTTCCCATCCTTTCAATGAGATGATAGCAATTAGTAACACATCTATCTTAACTAGGTTCCCTTCCTTTTCTCCTTTTCCTCATTCATTTCTCTTTCATTAATGTTTCTTATTTGTAATAATTGTGGGGTAATATAGTCTCAAAATCAAATTTTTGTTAAGTGTCGCCTTCTCACTAGCTTGTACTTAAAAGTTTGCTGCATAGAGTCAATTTTCCCATTGGTTCCCCCCCCACCCAACCAGAGATTGAACTCGCCCTTGCACTTGCCAGGCAAGCACTTATTCTACTGAGCCATCTCCCCAGCCCAGATTTTCCCATTGTTGTAACAGAAGTTTTTAATTGGATTTTATACTTTACAATTCAATGTATATTTTAAGAAAATTATGTATATCTGTTTACATAGAGTTCAACTCTCTTCAGACAACTTCTAGACTAGCAAATACCATGTTTTCTATATTCTGAAAACATATCTGTGTATATTCCCAACATATATGCAGATTGAAGCCTGGGACTGTGAGAAACTTGTTCGGTGAGTATTCTGCAAGATAGACATTTCTACTAAATTTTAATTTTTTTGGATACTTTTTGAATCGGAAATATTACCGGGGCATCGGCATTATTGAACCCAATAGTTAACATGGAGGGTTTTGTTTTGTTTTGTTTTGGGGTGTGCCAGGAATTGAACTCAGGATCTTGCACTTGCTAGGCAGAAGCTGTGCCACTGAGCTACATCCCAGTCTTCGCTCTTATATTATTTATTTATTTTTGTACTTGGAATTGTACTCAGGATCTTTTGCTTGCTAGGCAAGCGCTTATGCTACTGAGCTGTATTCCCAGCTCTTTTTAAAAATTTTATTTTAAAGAGGAAAAACCCGCAAAATTTCAAAAGATAAGAGGAGAGTAACAATAATTGGTACAGTGCATATTGTCATCTTTACATTACTCAGAGTACATGATACTGGTATTTAATTGTCCAAACAATATTAGCACAACCCTTTGTTTTCAGGGGAGAAAAACAAAAGAGTTTCTTTTCTTTGGCGGATCGGGTGATTGAACTCTGGCCCTTACGCTTGCCAGGGCAGCGCTTATTCCACTGAGCCATCTCCCTGGCCCCTCAACCCTTTCTTTTCAATCAATAAGTTTTAACTTTTTTTATAAGATTATTTTATAATGGATCACCCAAAGAATCATGTACAAGGAGTGTAGGAAATCTGTCCACACAATAAATTTTAACTTGATTAAAAAAAAAAAAAAAAAAAACAAGGTTTTGGTGTGTTGTCCAGGTCGGTCCTAAATTCCTGGTCTCAATCAGTCCTCCTGTCTCAGCCTCCTGAGTAGCTGCGAGTACAGACAGTGAACCACTAGACCTGGCCCATCTTTTCCAGTCTTCAAAACGGCATCTGCCAAAGGCTCGAGTTGTAGGGTTACGTAGAATCTCTTCCCCTCCCACACACAGACAACACATACCTTCCTGGTTCATCCCTCAGGGAACAGTGTAATCTTTTTTTTTTTTTTTTTAAACATTTATTTATTTATTGTGTGTGTGGCCAGCTCAGCCCACCAGGGGGCGGGGCTGGCTGGCATGTGGTGCTGGGGGTTCGAACCACGGTCCCTGTGCTTTCCCAAGCTTTTTCCAAGTAGGTGCTTTAGGCCACTGAGCCATGTCGCCAGCCCCCAGTGTAATCTTTTTTTAAAGACATCTCTCTGTGGTAATCCTCATCTCTGAAAAACAAGTTGGTTTGGGGTTGGATGGGGTGAAGGCGCAGGATTGTAAATTTTTCTCCTTTCGACAATTTCCTTCCTTTTTATAGAATTTTCAAGGCACATTTATATACTTCCTTTTTAGATGCTACACGCAGGCAAGTGGGATATGATTAACCTATTTTATAAATGATTAAAGCGAGGATAAAAGTAACGAAATTTCTTGGAGGTTAACGGCTGGCAGATATTAGAACGAGGGCTTGAATTTGTGCCTTCTAATTTCTAGGTCTTAGACTCTATTAACACACGTTGCCAGCTTTTACTTCCCTGAGGGTTGGAATAATTAGGGGGAGAAATGAAATGTTAGCATTTAGCTAAGAGATAGAAGACCTCAGCAAATGAGAAAACCCAGGGAGGCATAGGAGTAAAGCTGAGTAGGTTCAATAGAACAAGACAGCAGAGCAATTTAGGGGACAGATAATTAAGTTCTGAGGAAATGACAATGAGAAGTAGGAGGGAAGGGAAAGTGGAAGTGGAAAGCGAGCCACGGAGGCAGAAAGCAGGCCAGAGCGCGGAGAAGGACAGCAAAGCCGCGGCGGGGTCCGCGCAGGAGTCCAGGGACCCTCGGCAGCGCGCTCTGGCGCGCGTCCCGGGTGAGGGGGCGTGGCCGGAAACCTCTCTGCCCGCCCCCAAGCTGAGCTGGCTCCACGCGCCCGCCCCTCTCCCGTTGGCCCCGCCCCATCCACGGCCTGGCCCGCCCTGGCCCCGCCCCGTTCAAGTTGGCCCCTCCCCTCCTACCACCCCCCCTCGGGTTTCTTAGGTGATGCTGCAGCCAAGATGGCGCTGGCGCCGGCCGTGGCAGCGTGAACGTCATGCTCCGGGCTCGCGGCGGGCTCACTGGTGGCGGCAGCGGCAGCGGCAGCGGCAGCGGCTGGGGCCTCAGCCGGAGCCTCGAGTCTCTCGAGTCTGTTCCGCGTTTGGTCGCCCGGGCGCCCCTCCTCCGGCCGGGTGAGTCCGCTCAGGGTCAGAGTGGAGACGGCCCCCAAGAGAAGAGGCTGTGAGGAGCGGCGAGAGCGCGCGGCTCCTCGCGCCCCGGCACCATGGCCGGGATCATCAAGAAGCAGATCCTGAAGCACCTCTCCAGGTCAGTTAGCGCCTCGCTCCTGGGGCCGCCGCGGCCGCTCTGCCTCCGCTCCGCGTCCGCCTGGCGCGCGCTGGGGGCGGCCTGCGACCCGGCAGCTGGGCGCGGG
>NW_004524580.1:28751003-28760044 GCF_000260255.1 Octodon degus | reverse complement strand
GCGGCGCCGGGCTGGGGCAGAGGTCGAGGCCACCCGGGGCCGAGGTGGGGGCGTCGTCCTCAGGCCCCGGCTGGAGGCGGCGGGCTGACAAGGGCGGGCTCGGTGCGGGGCGTCGGCGCGGCTGGGTCTCCGCAACAGCCGCTTGCCTCGCGGTGCGCTCGGTCCCCCACCTGGCGCTCGCGCTGGTGAGCCTCGCAGGGCGTGACTGTTGGCACAGTTAGGGTCAGATTTAGGTAAATAACTGGTTACCGCTTTGACAAGTTGTTTCTGGAGTCCTTTCAGTCCCCCATCGTTCTTACTGAAGAGTTTTGCGTCCGACACCCTTTTGACCAGGGAGTTAACATCTGTGATGATTAAACCTCCCAAATGTCATTCTTTCCGTTTCATAAAACAGTTTTAGTCAGAAACATGACTCAGTAAACTGGCAGTTTGTTACTGTTCTTGGCTTCTCCCTATTTGTCTCAAGACACAGGCTAAATGTATGATCTTGCTCCAACTTGGTAACAGTGAATTCAGAGCGTCTGGTTAGGATCCCTTTCTCTTCTCTGTTATTTGTAAACTGATGACTACTTTTAACTGATTTTTAGGGCCAGACTTGGATATAATAACTTGTGTACTAAGCGTAACTCGTGATTTTCCAGGTTTTATACTACAGGTTGTATATTAGGAAACAATACATACGTGATTCAGCAAATACTTTCTTGATTTATGACGTTAAGACAGCTTTTTTTAAAGTAGCAAATTAGCAGCGTTTATGAATTTTATGTTTCTTAATATTATAACCAAATAGGAAGTTCCTTTTAAAATTGTACCTAGAAGCTGGGTGTGATGACACAAACCTATAATCCGGATGAGGCAGGAGTATCCTAAGTTTGAGGTCAGCCTGGGCAATTTAAATTTAGAGAGACCTTGGGTCAAAATAAAAAGGGGTTGGAAATGTAGCTTAGTGTGAAGGCCCTGGGTTCAGTCCACAGTATGCAGTCAATCAGTCAGTCAAATCAGTCAACCATACAGGCGGTCAAATATTGAACTTTTTTTTTTTTTTTTTGTCTTTTTGAGACAGGGTTTCTTTCACTGTGCCTTTCAGGCAGGCCTTCAACTCACTTTGTAGTCAGGCTGGCTTCAAACTCTCAGCAATCCTCTTGCCTCAGCTTCTCAAATGCTGAGATTAAAAGTGTGCACCACCATGCCCAGCTAAATATTGAACTTTTTTGGAGGAAGATTTTATCTGTTATTATTTCAGAAAAGTCTGGCTTTTTTTCTTCCACCTTTTGTGTAATTTCCCCCACCCTTCCTTATACCCCATTCCACAAAAAAATTCAGACCAATGAAGAATGATTTTTACTCTTTTATTAGTGCATAGAAATGAGTTTCCTTGGCTTTGTTTATTCTGTTCCTCTTCTCATAACTGAGTTGAAAGCCTGTTTTCGCACTGTCCCAAGGATGATGGCCCATAGCTAGTGCTACTGTAGATGTCTAGAAGAAAATTTAATTCAGTCAGTAAGTGCCTTTGGGCATTAGTGTTTAATTCTGTGGTAGAATTCCATTTCAGAAGGACTTTTTTTTTTTTATATATGGCAAATTAAGTTCAGGACCTTCTGCTTGCTGGGTAGGTGCTGTGCCTTGAGAAAGACTCTTTAAAAAATTAAGAACAAGGTAAATGGCTGATGTCATAAAATAAACACCCACATACTGAGAATTAAGTCTTTAAGATTATTATTACTATTATTTTCAGTACCTGGGATTGAACTTAAGTTTTTGCTATTATTAATCTTTTAAATATATCGAAGTTCAAGACAATGCAACTAGAGTTAAGAGTCTGTCTCTGTCTCTGTCTCTCTGCCTGTTTCCAGTATTCATAATAGGAAAAGCAAGGGCTGAGGAGATAGTTCAGCGCTGTAAGCATCTGCCTGGCAAGCACAAGGTCTTGAATTCAATTCCCGGTACCATTAAAAAGAAAAAAAAAGAAGCAGTAACAAAATAGAAAAAACAAACCACAGGTTTTGATACATGGTAGTGATCAATGTAGAAATTAAATTTTTTTAATGACCAGGGGTAAGTTTAATTGTATAGATTATTCATTGTCATGAAGATGTCACTGTATAGATCTAGTTATCTGGAATATATTTTAGTATAGTTAAAAGTTAACAGGAAATACTTAAAACATTACTTGCTAATAATAGTCACCTTGCATAGTCTGTAGATGCAATCTGTATCACTTTCTCAAAGGTGGCTTTTTGGTTTTTTTTTTTTTTTTGGTTTTGTACATGGGATGAAACAATATAAATTCAAAACTTACAGATCAGGGTTAGCTCTTATCACTCATCTCTTTTAAAAAGTTTATGAATCTCCAGTCAAAACCAACAGGGTATGTCAAGTACACCTCTCCTGAAGTGTGATCGCTACACTCCCAAGCAGACCACAGGATGCACACCACCTGGAATGTCCTCAGAAGGCTCTGTCATCGACAGGTAACAGAGTAAAACCCCAGAGTCCTTTCTTTCCAACAAACAGGTATAGATAGGGACAGAAGGGACTATTCAAACTTCGTCTTCTTTCCTTGTGGCTTGTGGTCTCCACCTCCTCCCCGGCCTCCTCGGAAGCCACCTCGCCCTCCAAAGCCTCCCCGGCCTCTGCCTCCGAATCCACCTCGGCCACCTCTGCCGCCAACCCGGCCCCCGAAGCCACCTCGGAAAGGTGGCTTTTTGTGACCTCAGTTTAAAATCTGTAGCATTCATCTCTTCTGTCATAGTATATGCTTATATATTCAGTGTTTTTTTCTGTACTTGAATGAATGTAAACTCCATGAAGGCAGGGATTTTTCTTTTGAAGCTGGCATGAAATAGGTACTCAGTGGGTGTTTATTGAATTAATAGTACAGGACTGTGCCACTAATATTGTCATAGATTTGAAGATGACCAATTTCCTTGTGAGTTTAGGAAGCAATGAATAATTGAATCATTGAATACATATGGTGTCCTGGAAGGGAAGAACTAAGAAAATGACCTAGTTCTTTTGCTGCCTCCCCTGTCCCATTTTTACTGGGGGTTGAACCCAAGGCCTTTGCACTGAGCTACATCCCCCCTCCATTTTTTTATTTTTGAAATTTGGAGGCAGGTCTTGACAAATTTCCAGGTTGTTCAGCCTGGGTTTAAAGTTGCTAGCAAATAAATGAATAAATAAAAAATAAGAAAAATAAACTTTCTACCCTCTTCCCTTAGCCTCCCAGAAAGACAAGGTCTCTCTATGTTGTCCAGCTTGCCTTGAACTCTTGATCATCCTGCTTAGGCTCCCAGGTGCTGGGATTGTAAGCTTGCCCCACCATGCCTGAAAATGACCTAGTTGTTATAGGGGAACATAGGGAGTCTACCTATGATGTCATAAAATAAACACCCACATACTGAGAGGACTGTTTAAGGACCAACAAGAGAAAAAAGAATATTTACTGTGAGTCTTGAGATTGAAGTATAGTAAAATTGCCAGATTAAAACTAGCACTGTTGTCCAGAAGTAGGTATTTGATGTATTTGGTTGTTACAGGGTCTCATTACACAGTTCATACTCATAGTGATCCTTCTGTTTTCAGCCTGCCCAGTGCCGGAATTACAGGCCTATGCCACTATGCCCAGACTTTGTGGCCAGCTCAGCCTGCCCTGAGGGGGAATGTGGTGTCCAGTATCGAACCTCGGTCCCTGTGCTTGCCTGAGCTTGCCTAAGCAGGGGCTTTAGTCTACTGGGCTCTCAGGGAGATGGCTCGGTAGGATAAGCGCTTGACTGGCAAACACAAGGATCTGAGTTCAATCCCCAGTTCCGCAAAAACAAAACAAAAAAAACCCCACAAAACCAGAAACATGTAATTGAAAAGCCATTATGTTGGAAAAATTATGAAACAGGAATAGTTAATAGATGAGCAAATGCGTTAAGTAAATGCTGAACTACTTCAGTATAAATCAATATAATTTTCTTTGCAGTAATAAGTAGTGTATGTCGTTGACAAATCGGAATGGAGGACAGGAAGTATGTAGTTAGAGGGGGAGCAGGTTACAGTGTTTACGCTTTTGAGATGTGGCATAGGCTTAGAATCTCAGCACCCTGGGGGACTGAGGCAGGACAATTGCAGTTTTGAGCCCTGCCTGGCAAGTTATCGAGATTTTTCTCTCCTATCCTCACCTCTCTTCTCCTCTCTTCCCCTCCCCTCTCCTCCCCACTCCCCTCTCTCCTCTCCTTTTCCCTCTCCTCCCCTGATCTCTCTCTCTCTCTCTCTCTCTCTCTCTCTCTCTCTCTCTCTCTCTTTTTCTCTTTTCTCCGACAGGTTCTCAATATGCAGTTCACGGTGGACTTGAGCTAACTTTGTAGCCCAGGTTGGCTTCAAACTTGAGGATTGTAATGATCCTCCTGCCTCAGCCTCCTGAGTGCTGGGATTACAGGTGTGTGCTACCAGTTCAGGTCTTTCTTTCTCCTTCCATCCTTCCCTGTCTCCCTCCCTCTCCCTTTGAGACAGGGTTTCACTATGCATGTTTCACCACACTATGTTCACCTTCAGGTTCGCCTTGAACTCATTTTGTAGTCCAGGCTGTCGTAGAAGGCACAGTGATCCTCCTACTTCAGTCTCTGGAGTGCTGGGACTATAGGTGTATACCACCATGCCTGGCAAGACCTTTTTTTTTTTTTTTTTTTAAAACAAAACAAAACAAAACAAAACAGTATAGTGTGAAGCCTTAGGATTCAATTTTCCAGTACATGACATACCACCACGAACCCCCAAAGGAAAGTGAAACAGGGAAAGGTTTTGAAGAAAAAAGTTACAGGGGTCATTCAAACTAGACACAGCACAGGGTATTGTGGAGACTTTTCTAGGAGAATCTTTTCACAAGGGAATGGAAAGTTACAAAAAACATTGTTGGGGGTGCCTGTAATCCCAGCACTTAGGAGGCTGAGGCCAGAGGATCACTGTGAGCCATCTCTGGGCATAGTGAGTTCAAGGTCAGCCTAAACCACGTAGAAAGAGCCTGTCTCAAATGAAAAGTGAAAAAAATGTTAAAGTGAATGAAAGAAAGGTTGGAGCAGCAACTACCTTTGAGTCCAAGATCTTACCATCCTGACAGTGCATGTGTGTGCCTGTGCCTGTGCCTGTGCCTGTGCCTGTGTGTGTAGACAGGACTGTGGAGGTGTGTGTGCAGGAGCGAAGGGTCCAGACATTTAAGAAGCAAGGGCCTGAAAAGGAGTAAGGGCAGGTTCAGATCCCAAAGCTCTCTTCACCCTCACTTCGTCCCCTGGGGCACACCATGAAATACCTGCCATCTTCTGGGAACTCAGCATTGCTGACCACAGTGCCCCTGGCCCAAGTGGAACCTTGGTCTAATTGGGGCCAGGGTCTGTTTTGCCCCTTGGGACATTCTCAGTGTCTGGAGACAGTTTGGACTGTCGTGACTGGGGGAAGGCGCTGCCAAGCGTTTTACCACATGCTGACAGCACTTGTCCCCTAGCAAGAAGTTATTTTACTTTGAGATCAGGAGATTGGTTTGAGAGTATGCATAAGATGGAGCAGGGAGCTTTGCAAGGTGAGGTTTTTTTTTACTGCAAATAATAAAACGCAGCAGTATTTAAGTGAAAAGGGAAATTAGGAAGGTCAGAGCATCAGAGGAAGATCTGAACAGTAAACCTAGGGATGAACAGGAGGCAGCTGCCTCCTAAAGGCCACACGAAGGCCCTGCCCTTTCCTCTTAGCACAGAGCTTTACGGCTGCTGCCCTGCTGATGGGTCATATCTCGTGTGAAGAGCTGTTCTGTGCACCACAGTGTGTTCACTGCTTCTAGTGGTGCCTTAATGGCAAAATTGTCCTGGTTGAGAACCAGAATTTTATTTTTTAAGTTTATTTTTTATTTTTTTTGTATTTTAGTACAGGGTCTGCAGAGTCTTATTATGTAGATTGGACTTGTGATCCTCCCGTTTTCATCCTCCAAAGTGCTGGGATTACAGGAGCACGCCTCCACGCCCAGTCTGTTGCCTTCTCAGTGCACCCCGGGGCAAGGCTGGCATGGCATGCCCTGGTTCACCGGCTGCTGTGCTCTGCTTAAGCAGGTGCCTTAGTCTTCTGAGCTTTTTGGCTGGTCCGAGAACCAGAACTTTAAGGTCCTGACTCATTTCTCGTAACTCTCAGTCTTGAATCTCTCCTGTCAACTTCCCAATTCCCAGGAGAGAGAATGTGTGTGGTCAAGTTCCATCATTTCATTGGTCAATTAGCAGTGGCAAAGAGTTGTACTGTATATTATGGGGAGAGTGATTTTGAATCTAGGTTGCTGCTCCATTTGGTGTCTGTAATAGACTCAGAACTGAATGAGATTTTCATGGGCCTCATTTGGTACATGAAGGAAATTGAACCTTTTCTCTGGCATGCGGGAGTGATTACTAATAAAGGATTCCAGATGGAAGAGTGAGTGATCAGTAGAGTCCAGTGTCGTGGAGTCTAGCATGCAGGAGCAGTATCCGGAGTGGAAATGTGGTGTCTGTGAGTGGACTCTGAGTAACTTCAATAGAAAACTGAAGTAGAGTTTGGATATATGTCCTTCAGAACTTAGGGGTGGGTTGGAGAACCACATTTCAAAGAGAATGGAGGGCTGGTGAGATGGCTCAGTGGTCTAAAGCACCTACTTAGAACAAGCTCAGCAAAGCACAAGGACCACTGTTCAATCCTCCAGTACCACATGCCAGCCAGCCCCGCCCCCTGGTGGGCTGAGCTGGCCACACACACACACACACACACATAAATAAATAAAATTTAAAAAAAAAAAAAAAAAAAAAAAAAGAGAATGGAAGTCAGACAGGCTCCACAGATGTAGGCAGAAGCTACTTGAAGGTTGTAGCATGATTCATTTTGTAGACTTAAGGGAAAGGAACAAGTGAGGGGGTTGAGTGGCCTGAGACTGTTAAATATTCAGAATATTTGTTGTGAAGATTAGTGAGGGTTGAATCTTTGGCAGGGTCTGGCGACCCAGTGGCAGAGCCATTGGAGTAGAGTGCCTCATTGCCTGCTGATGGGGAGAGCAGGGACTCAGGATGACCTGAGGGGAGAGGCAAGGGCTGTCACATTGTTAGAAATGAATGAATGAATGAATGAATGAATGCATCTGGGTGAGGGCCCCAGTGCAGGAAGAGTTGGAACTGGAGGTGGTGGAGGGAAAAGTAAGCCCAGTGTAGCAACAGCTGCCAGACCTGGCCCTGGACCGAGTGGCTGGTGAGAAAGTGGGAGTGGTCGGGAATGTGTACTGCTAGGTCTATAATCAACAATATTTAGTCTCCCAAATTTTGTTCTCAAATAACTTCATATCATTATTGAAAGACTAGTAACATGCTTCACTTTGGCGGTAAAAGTTATGTACAGATTTTGGCAGTACTCGGGGCCTGAAACCCAGGGCCTTTGCACTGAGCTGCATCCTCAGCCCTTTTCAGCTTTCTTTTTTTCTTTCTTAGGACAAGATTTTGCTATGTAGTTTGTTGACCTGGAATTTACCACATAGCTTGTCATCCCAACACTCGGGAGGCTGAGACAGGAGGATCACCACAAGGTTGAGGCCAGCCTGGGGTATATAGTGAGTTAAAGGCCAACCTGAACTGCATAGTCTCAAAAACCAAAACACAAACAAACAAATAAAAAAAAGCACATAGAAGCTGAGCATCATCTTTAAGGAATAACTCATTATTTGGGTGTCTCCATTGATTGAGGTTTTTTTTTTTCTACCAGAATTTGAATAAAATTCTATAAGATGCAGAAAAAAATGAAAGTACAGAAACAATCTGATAGAATTCAGGATAGAGAATATAAATCTTTTGAGTCAAATCAAAGTATGAAGACCTTGAAACAAATATGACTTAGATATTAGCCTGTAGAGACTAAAACAAAAGTGCAGGAAGGACCGCCTTGAGGATTTAAGTGGATAGTTATTAATTCTTTGCTTTGACTAGGAAAGACAAAATAATGACATAAGGCAAATATCTGGAGAAGAGATGGATTGATTGCTTTAAAGATCCCCCAGTTTGTTGTCTAGTTCATACTTTTCCTCCCTCCCATCTGCTTGTGTCGGCTCACTTCCTGTGGCGAGATCGCCCTGCCCTGTGGTGACAGCCTCTTCTCTCAGGCCTCATTTCTCTAGTCTGTTTTCTTTGGACAGTTTTTTCTTTTCATTTTTTTTTTTTTTTTTTGGTGAAACTGGGGATTGAACTCAGGCCCTTGCTCTTGCCAGGCAAGCGCTTATTCTACTGAGCCATCTCCCCGAACCTATACTTCTTTTTGTTTTTTATTTTTGTACTTTAGGGAAGGGTCTACATGGTCTACAAAGTCTCACTGCATAGTGATCCTCCTGTTTACAGCCTGCCAAGCACTGGGATTATAGGTGTGTGCCACCACACCCAGTCTTAAGGCAGGGCAGGGCCAGCATTGCTGGCCTGGGGAATATAACTCCCCGCCTGCAGCATCTGTCTGCCTAAGCAGGCACTTTAATCTGCTGAGCTATTTGGTTGGCCCTCTGGGCAGTTTTATTTATTTATTTATTTATTTAGGCTCAGCTCTGCGCACCCTGTGGGTGGAGCAGGCACCTGGGATCAAACCTTGGTCCCTGCACTTGCCTAAGCCTGCCAAAGCAGGCTCTTTAGAACTGAGTCATCTCTTTGGGCAGTTTTAACTCAGCTAGTTTTCACCAATCTCCACCGTTTTGAAACCTTTTAGGTCTTAAGACGGTTCCACAAAAAAAAAAAAAAAAAAAAAAAAAAGACAAAGCCTTTGTTTTTGTCCCATGGACTGTCATCTCTTTAAGGGAAGTCACCCTGATGCGCTTTAATTCCACAGCCAACTGCTTGTCTTTATCAGCATCGTTTCTTTAGCGTCTGCCACAGAAGTTGTGAAGTGTAGACATTCTAAAATTGTGTGGAGTTGGCTGGACAAGTAATTGCATATCACTTTGACCTTCCTTCATAAGATAGCTAGGAATGGTTGACTATCTTTAATACTTCTGGCAGTTTTAAGAAGTTGACTCACAGTTTGAAAGT
>NW_004524580.1:28748337-28750903 GCF_000260255.1 Octodon degus | reverse complement strand
TTTTTAAAAAATGTTTCCTTTATTTATTTTTATGGTCAGCTCAGCCCACCCTGAGGGCGGGGCTGGCATGGCATGTGGTGCTGGGGATTGAACTGAGGTCCCTGCTTGCCTAAGCAGGTGCTTTAGACCACTGAGCTATCTCGCCAGCCCTATATTTAATTTTTTAAAGAGAATACAAAATGCTAAAAAAGGAAAAAATATTAGAAAAATACAGAATTTCACTAAACAAGATAATAGGAATTTGGCAATGGTTGCTGTATTACATGTTACCTTCAAATTAGTTGTTTATAGATTACTAGATATAAACATACAAAATTGGTATAAAAAAGGTATAAAAAATTAAAAAGAAGAAAAAAATTTGAGCATTAACTGCTCCTTTTAGTAGACCAGTAGAGATCAGCAGTACAGTTATCTAAGTTATCCTGCATATGTATATAAATATATCTTTTGCCTTTCTTTTGTCCTTTTCCTCATCCCAGTTTTTCCTTCCCATCAGACAAATTGTTTCCCTTTCACAGTATCTGTTGTAACTTTCAGATTTTATTTGCTCTTTCAGGTTCTTACACTAGTAAGACTATACAATGTTTGCACATGTGGGTATATTTTTTAGATTAATATATACTATAGTCTATTGATGAACCTGTTTATTTTGTTTTGTTCTTTTGGAGAAAGGCTCTTCCTTATGTAGTTCAGGCTGATCCTTTTTTTTTGGGTACTGATCCTTGAACTCAGGACCTTGTGCTTGCCAGACAGGTGCTTGTGCCCCTTGAGCTATAGCTGTATCTCTGATGTTCAGGCTGGTCTTGAACTTGCTGCATAGCCCAGACTGGGCTCAAACTCACAAGGATCCTCAGTCTTCAGGCTCCTGAGTGCTGGGATTACAGGTGTGCACCATTATGCTCTGCTTTTTTTTTTTTTTTTTTTGGTTTATGGATCATTTCTTATAGGTATCTATGTGCTCAGTATTCTCTTGAAATAAGGATTGAAGTTGTAGTTGAACCTTTTGGCAGATAAATATACTTTATAATAGTTTGTATTTGTAGGTTGCTTGTTTTTCAGCATGCCCATCTCTTTTTTTTTTTTTTTTAAATGTATTTGATAACGGGTCTCACTACGCAGCTCTGATCGTAGTGATCTTCTTGTTTTCTGCCTCCCCAGCGCTGGGATTACAGGCATGCGCCACCATGCTCAGACTCCATAGCCAGTTTAGTGTGCCTGTAAGCGGGGCTGGCATGGCTGATGGTGCTGGGGATCGAATCCCGGACCCTGCACTTTGCTAAGCAGGTGCTTCGTTCAAGCATGCCTATCTTGATTGATTTCATTTGACACTATATGGTTTGGCCTTTGTATAGCATAGCATATTATTTTTGTTGGTTATCATCTTAATATAAAGTTCTTTTACAAATATGAATGTAGTTAATACTAGTAATACCAAATATAGCAAGAAAGGAGACTCCTAAATGACTGATTCGTCTTAGAATGGAAGGAGTGTTTGCCTTTAGTTAATCCAGAGTGAGATCCAGCTGTATTTGTAAGTGCATTAGAGCTAAATATTTGTATCCTATCATTCCTCTCCTCTTCCTTCCCTTGGATTTGCTCCCTTCTGTGTCCCTGTGTACCCACCCCCTGCAGTGTTCCCTGCTGGCTGTGGTGGAGCGTGGTGTGCTGGGAAATGCACAGTCAGCCAAATGATTACCAGAAGAATCTCAGAAACCCTGGCACCTGACTACTTGCTTTCATCAGGAATAGGGACTTTTTGTCTGAATTTCCTGCCTGCAGGTAATATTTCTATCCCTCATCCTTCATTCTTTTTTCTTCTTTCTTTCTTTATATGCAAGCACATTATGCCCCACATCAATATGCTATGAATATAGTACTTTTGAATTCTTATTATTTCACTCAGATACCTGTTTCATGTTCTTTACTATGTAGCTATAAGCTTATATAATTCTTTGCTTAGAATGTCTTTTCTAATATAAGGTTTGGCAATAGACACACTTAAAGTCGTTACCAGCTCCTTATGATGTTGTAAGGGAGACTTTTGCAATTTACAGCCAGCTATTTGGAAAGAGTAAGGCATATGATCTGCTTTCATGGCTAAAGTTTCATAATCTCATTTAGTTAATAAGGTATGAAGGCTGTTTTGATCATGAACATGTTTTGATCAATTTTCTCATCCACCATTGAAAGACTTAGGAGTTGATTTTGTATGTTTAATATTAATTATAATCTTTATCAAAGAGATTGAAGTGACTCACAATAGCTGTGTAAATCCAATTCAGTTTTGCAGAATATGGTTTTCCACTATTCTATTTTCCTTTTACCTGTACCTTTTAAAATTTTATTATCAGGGAAGACAATTATGTTATAAAAACATACTCATATGAACGGCAAGTTTGTTTCAATTTAGGACTGGATGAAAAGCCCAGAGTATTGTATCATTGAACACTTGTAATTCTTGGGCAATTTATCCACTTAAGCACTTTGAATTATGTTTTATTTATTTATTTATTTATTTTTTAATTTATTTTATTTATGTGTGTGTGTGTGGCCAGCTCAGCCCACC
>NW_004524580.1:28743974-28748237 GCF_000260255.1 Octodon degus | reverse complement strand
GGGGCGGGGCTGGCTGGCATGTGGTGCTGGGGGATTGAACCGCGGTCCCTGTGCTTTGTTAAGCTTTTTCTAAGTAGGTGCTTTAGACCACTGAGCCATCTCACCAGCCCTTGAATTATGTTTAAATGCTCTTAAAAATTGATAGGTACTGTGACTGGTGATAGAGTGCTTGCCTTCCTGTGTGAGCCTTGGGTTGATCCCCAGCACTGCAAAATAAACACCCAAAGCTCCAAACCAACCATGTGTGGAACTGTGTAACATTACATACTTACTCTAGCAGTAATGAAACAGTTGATAAATATGTTTCCATATGCTAGCTAATAATTATATAGCTGTGGTGACTTAAGTATTTCTTTTCTTTCTTAACTGCTTTGATTCTATGCTATCATTTGGAAATCTGGATCTCAACCAAAGTTGCCAGAGGAAAAAGATGCCAGTTTTTAATCTCACATAGAAACTTTTGAGATTACTTTAGTATATTAGTAGTGAAGGTCTTTTTTATAATGGCAGTCAAGGATGGTTCTGATTTTGTTTATACCTCTAACAAATCCTCTGCAATAGTTGCCTATGAAATATAGCCATAACTGTAATCCTTTGCTTTTTCTCTATTATACCTCTCTAACATATCTTTAGTATGTTTTGTGCTCAAGCTTGCTAGGTATTCTTTTTTTTTTTTTTTTTTTTTTTTTTTTTTTGGTGGAACCGGGGATTGAACTCAGTCCTTTGCACTTGCCAGGGAAGCACTTATTCCACTGAGCCATCTCCCCGGCCCCTTAGGTATTCTGAATGTATTTTAAGTTAACTTTTTGTTGTTGTTGTTGTTCCTGGGAATCAAACTCAGGACCTCAAGCTTCTGAGACAGGTGTTGTACCATTGAGCTGTATGCGCAGCCTATATATTTGAAGTTTAAACCACAGCTGTCAATCTATTCAAGTAACTACCAAGCTTAAGTTCTTTTTCTTTAACTTCGTTTTTGTTTTTGTCTTCTTAAAACAGGGTCTCACTGTGCAGCTCAGGCTGACCTTGAGCTCACTTTGTAACCCAGGCTGGTATGAAGCTCACAACCATCCTCGTGCCTCAGCCACCCAAGTGTTGGGATTACAGATATGTGCCACCACGCTCAGCTTTAACTTCCCACTTTAGTCAGTGACACTTCCTTTTTGCTTAAACAACAGTTTTTGTTCTTATCCTCAACCTAGGACATAGACTGCTTGTCACAAATTTGTTTCTATTGTCCCGCTCAGATTTATTAATTATTATTATATTATTATATTTATCATTATTGCTTTTGAAACAGGGTCTCAATCTGTAATTCAGACTAGCTTTGAATTTACCATGTAGCCCAGTTGGCCTCAAGCTCTTAACAATCCTCCTGCTTCAGTCTGAGCATGGTGGCACACATCTGTAATTTGAGAGCTGGGATTACAGGTGTGTACCACCATACCGGTAGCCTGACACTGCTCAAATTTAATGCATCATTTCTTGCATCATTTGTTGGAATTAAATAATCTAATTTCCTTCTGGTCTCACTTTTCTATTCTATCTTTAGTATTGTTACCAGAGAGATGTTTTGAAAATACTAATCTTGCTAAAAATCTTTTAGTGGTTCATCTTCAAACTTAATTTTTTTTTTTTTTCTTTACAACAGGTTTTTGTTCCTCAAAGAATTTTTTTTTCTGGTGGTACTGGGAATTGAACTCAGGATGTTGTGCTTGCCAGGCAGGTGCTTATGCTGCTAGCTATCTCCCCAGCTCCCTCAAAAAATTCTTAAGGTAGAAGCTTACTACATAAAATAGACAGAAGTAGAGCTCTCTAGCTGCCTTGGTTACGGAGAAGTGGAGCCATCTAGGGTGTGCTTTCCTTTATTTCTTCCCCCACCAGGATATCCTGTGAACAGTACCCAGAGGCACTGTTGGAGCAACAGTGGTGCATCATCCGAGACCTGTATGTTCCTTGTCCTGGAAAGTGAGAGTCCTTCCTGGCCATCTCAGCGCGTGTCATTGCTTTCCAGACCATGCAGTGCCTTATTTTATGTCTGTGCCTGCTCTATGTGACCCTGTAACCATAACCAAAGGACTGCCTGTCTGGAATGCCCTCCTCTGCCCTCCTCTCCAGGCAAGACCTTAGCCTCAGCGCCATAGCTCCTGTGCCGCCTTGCTTATGTAGCCTTCCTGGAGCAACTTGACTTATTATTAATAGACTCGATCTCCCTTTCCCTGTACCTCCATTTTATCTTGTTCTCATTTTTGTTAAATGTATTATGTAGTCCCTGGCCCATACTAAGATGGCAGTATGCTGCAATGATTTTTTCATATGCTTTTCTCTAATAAGAAAGCAGTAACTATATTTGCTTAAATTTTCCAAGAATATGATGAGTTTTGGAATGAAGGATATACATCTTGTTTTGTCAGATCTTCTGCTATTTCAACAAAATATAGATAGCCAGATTTTAATATAGGATCTGTCCCCTTCCCCTTTTTTTGAGGCAGGGCCTCACTGTGTAGCCCAGGATGGCCTTAAATTCCAAGCGATCCTCCTGCCTCAGCCCTCTAGGTGATTACAGGTGTGCACCACCAAGCCTGGTCACCCTTTTTTAATGTTAGCAAAAAATCAATTTTCCCCCCAGAAGACAAGAAGACAATTACTTTAGGGCTGGTGAGATGGCTCAGTGGTCTAAAGCACCTACTTAGAACAGGCTAAGCTAAGCAAAACACAGGGACCACGGTTCAATCCCCCAGCACCACATGCCAGCCAGCCCCACCCCCTGGTGGGCTGAACTGGCCACACACACACTAAATAAATAAATAAATAAAGTATTTAAAAAAAAGACAACTACTTTATCACTGAGTTATATCCATAGCCTCTTTGGTTTTTTAAATAATTAAAACTTTTAAAATAAAATTTTTGAATTGGGAGTCTCATTGCGCTGACTGGCCTCAAACTTGGGATCTTTTTACCTCATCTTCCTGAGTAACATGGAGCATAGGTGTGCTCAGCTGCCCATGGCCCAATTTAGATTTTTAAGAAAACATTAATCACGACAAACAAAACATGTCTGTAGGCAAAACTTGGTTCACAGGTTGCCAATTAAAAACTTCTAGAGTCCTTTATATGTTTATGTGGAAAAACAAGTTATAGAAGACTGATACATTCCTTTAGAAAAATAACCAAACCAAACAAGCACTGGGCAAATTGAGAACTCTTTAAATAATTATGATTATACCTTGATACATTTTAAAAAATGATGTCATAGGTCCGGCCAAATAGCTCAGTGGATTAAAACACCTACAAGCAGGCTCAGAGGCTTGGGGCTCGCTCCCTGGGCCTGCCCCCGGGCACGCTGAGACCACAGTTGTGCCACAGCTGGGCATGGTGGCACATGCCTATAATCCAGCTCTTGGGAGGCTGTAAATAGAGGGATCACTATGAGTCTGATCTAGTAGTGAGACCTTGATAGTCCCTTCCCTAAAATACAAAAAAAAAAAAAAAAAAAAAAAGTCATGCTTGATGTAGTAAACCTTACAAATTGACATTGAAAACTCCTTGAGAGTAAGAATTGCTCTGTAGCCCAACAATACCTTGTAAATGCTTCCTGAATATTGTTAAACTGGAATTTTTATCAGTGTGATAATACAATGGTGATTATGAAATACCTTTTAATTAAAATCAAATAAATTTGGTTATAGTCTTAGATGTGCCTTGGTGTGACCTTGAGCAATTTACATAATTCGCAGTCCAAAAAGGAGGAAATTGGATTAGATGAACGTTCCAAGTGCTGAATTATTTGATATCCTTTGCTCGTTTGGAGGTTGCCTATGACTATGTTTTAAAACTTAGCTTAAAACTGCTTTTAATACCTTCATTAGGTGAAAAATGCAGTGGAGTGTTTCCAAATAGCCATAGTTAATGCCTTATATATTCTTACTCTCTTACATGTCATTGAACAAGTCCATTCTTTGTATTGAGAGAGAGAGAGAGAGAGAGAGAGAGAGAGAGAATGTGTGTGTTTGTGATTTAAGCAGCTTTATTGAAATATAACATAGGCAACAAGTCTCACATGTTTAAGATGTACAGTTTGGTAAAACTTTCAACATATGCATTGACTAATGACGGATACCATCACCATCATTAAGAAAATGAACATATCCACCACTGTCAGTTTCTTCATGCCCCTTTGAAATCCATTTCCTCCTCACATGCCTTACCCCAGGTAACCACTAGTCTATTTTACATAGTCTGGTTTGTACTTTTGTAGTCAAAAAG